>NC_047055.1:87854594-88154594 GCF_011762595.2 Tursiops truncatus | reverse complement strand
GGCGAAATTAGAGATAGTGAAAAGGAAATCTAAAATATTTCCAAACTAATCTCCCTCCTTGCACCTCCAATAGTAATTCATTTATTTATTTGTCCGACTTCATTCTGTAAGGAATTTGAAGTAGCTTCAAGAACTCATTATGGACTATTGTGATTAGTCTAATATTCTGTTCAATTCAGGATCCATTCGTAAGTCCCTTTTTCTTCAACTCAAGCAAGTAACTGCTACAGTTTCCTGAGAGTGCTTTTTATGCAGCAGGCACTGTTAGGCTCTTTAACATCAGCTCATTTGCTCCTCAGAAGTTTCATTCTGCTTATTTCTTAACACTTTTTTCTTGATCACAGCAGTGCATGACATGTAGAAGTTGTTCAGTGAGTATATGACTGACTAATTATAATACATAATCATTGAGAAAGCTTTAGAAAACGGAGGCAAAAAAAAATATGTAATCACAAAACTCAGATAACAGTTGGGCTAACCTTTGCGTGTATTTCCTTCTAGTCTTACTCTATCGTCCTTAAAGTTAATTCTCATAGACAGACATGCTGACCTTAAAACAGATGCTAGAAGTTGCTTTTTTTTTTTTTTGAGTGTTTTAAAATTACTAAATCCTGGATATGAGCTCGTTTGGCCTTATTTGCCTCTTTCTCCTAAAAGTGGAGGGTACTCTGTGACTGTGTACCGGAGCAGACATTGACCCCGTGAGAAGATGCTAACCATTACCCCCCTCTCCTCCTCGTGCCTCCAGGCCTGCTACGGCATCCTCAAGGTCCCAGAAGGCAGCTGGCTGTGTCGCTCCTGTGTCCTGGGCATTCATCCACAATGTCTGTTATGTCCAAAGAAAGGTGGAGCCATGAAGACCACCAGGACAGGGACTAAATGGGCTCACGTCAGCTGTGCCCTGTGGATTCCAGAGGTAAGAATTCATCCAGGTCTGTGAGGCCATTTGCTCTCCCACAACGTTCAGACTGACTCAGGCTTCATGGAGATGCTTCATGCCTGCCCAAGTTTCTGAGGTGACAATGGTTCCACTTGACCTCCCTCACATCCTTCTTTTGCAAGTGGGCATGTGAGCCCATGCTAATTAATTTATAGGTGGTACTACCAGTGGTATTGGATAAATTTGGATGAGAGGAGAGGGTATGAGCAGCAGATTTTTTAAAGGTAAAACCTACCTTAAAAATACCAAATCTTAAGTGTTGAGTTTCATAAGTTTTTACACATGTATGTATCTGTCACCACAACCCAGACCAAGACATAGGACATCCCAGAAGTAGACATAGAGCATCCCAGAAGGATCCCTCACACCTACTTTCCAGTCCTTATCTGGGTCCCTATTACCCAAGAGTAACTACCTTTTTGATTTCTATCACTATAGTTTCGTTTTGTCTAAAAATGGAATCATACAGTATGCACTCTTTTCTGTCTGGCTAGCAGTCTATATTGTAGTGTGTGTCAATGTTCATGCCTTTCCATTGCTGAGTAGTATTCCATTTTTTAAGAGTGTCTTTATTCAGAATGCCACCCCTCACTATTTAATCTGGTCCTTCAGTTGCTGATATTTCCCGAGGGCTTCCAGACATTACTTCTTACTTTTTATGGCTGCCCTTTTTATTTTTATCTATTTATTTATTTATTTTTAATTTATTTATTTTATTTTTGGCTGTGTTGGGTCTTTATTGTTGTGCGTGGGCTTTCTCTAGTTGCAGAGAGCAGGGGGCTACTCTTCGTTGCAGTGCGCAGGCTTCTCGTTGTGGTGGCTTCTCTTGTTGTGGAGCACGGGCTATAGGCGCATGGGCTTCCGTAGTTGTGGCTCACGGTCTCTAGAGCACAGGCTCAATAGTTGTGGCCCGCGGGCTTAGTTGCTCCACGGCATGTGGGATCTTCCCGGACCAGGGCCCGAACCCGAGTCTCCTGCATTGGCAGGCGGATTCTTAACCACTGCGCCACCAGGGAAGCCCTATGGCTGCCCGTTTTTTTTAAAAAAAAAAAAAAAAATCTGTTTGGACATCTCATTCACATTCTCTCTCCCCAAACCCTATCCAAGCCAGCAAATTTGTTAGCATTTTAAGTGCAGAACAAGAGAGACTGCAGAATTCAGTTTATTGGGAGCTGATGATACTGTATCAGAAATTCATTCTTCCTTTAAAACTTGCCTGCCTTTATTCTTGTTAACATCTAACCTGTCTAGCAGTCGAGCTCACAAAGTTAAACTGAAAGTTCTAGGTACATACTATGGTATTCTTATGGATATAGAAGTCAGTTTGTTTTTTTAATTTGAGTAGTGGTTTCTTTTTCTTACTGAGAACATCCAGCTAATAGACATGTGAAATGAACTCTGAGGTTTCTGGCCTGAGAATCACTAATTTCTAGCAGCAAATTCCCCAGCTAATAAAGCAGGCTCTTTCAGAATATTAAAAGTCTGGAACATGACTCAGGAAGAGTTCTTTAAAATTAAAAGAAGCTTTCTCACCTGTTGACATTCTCTTATGGTTTCTAATACCTGATTTCTAGTACTTTGGGGGCTTTTCTAGATGTCTCTGATCTTTCTACTGTTGGTTTCTCCATGTGGGTGGAACTTGTACTAGTTTAACTGTCCTTACTCAACAGTCCTTCACTTTTCAAAGTCATTTCTCTCTTAGAAACTCATGTACGTATTTTTAAAGAAAACACTTTTTACCAGAAGTTGCTTGACGCCTTATTTTCACACGGAAAAAAGTTCCGTGTTTTTAAAAAGCATCTCTTTCAGCACTCTCTCAAAGACTAATTTAACTTTAAAGCTACTTTGGCTGAAAGAATAGAGTAATCTGGTGATAGTTAGCGTGATTTTAAAGACTGGTTTTAAAATGTTATCCTCATCTTTTCTACTTATGTGCTGCAATCTCTTCATTACACAGATTGCTGCTACTTTCCAATGATACTATGTCACTGCCGCTGTTTTTCATCATTCAGTATTAAATGAAAAAAACACAAGGCATGTGGCACCATCTCCAACATGTGAGAGGTGCTAGATTTTGTGAATCTTAATTCCTTTCCTTAGTAGCTTTCTTTGGTTCCTAAGTAAAGTGTAGATATCTTTGATTCATTAAGGTAACCATGCCTAGTCTCTACTCCTGCCCTCTCATCCTATATATGAATCATTTATATTACTGGAAATGATTGAAGGCCTGAGCAGTGGCTAGAGACGGGTTTTATTTATTCTAAGTCCCATAGTAACCTTAGGAGACATGGCTCACCTCATTGTTTTGATGTTCTGAGCTTCTTGTGATATCATTTATGGTTTGTGAAAGGTACTTCTGGAATGCCTTGGTGCCTTCTGCCTTATGGTGGTGTTTTATTTGTAGGTCAGCATTGCTTGTCCTGAGAGGATGGAACCAATCACAAAGGTCTCCCATATTCCGCCCAGTCGGTGGGCCTTAGTCTGCAACCTGTGCAAGTTGAAGACAGGGGCTTGTATTCAGGTAAGTCCCAATGAGAAGTGGTAGAGTGGGCTAACACCAAATTGGCCAGACTCGCCCTCCCAGTGAGAGCATCCTGCTAATTGAAAGGTTACTCAGCAGGCTTCCCACTCGCTCCTAGAGCTCTGCTACTGTACAGACCATTTCTGGAGCCCCTTTTTTGGATGTTGCCTCTGGACCCTTCAGCTTATTCTTTTCAATAGCCATAGTGGTGGTTAATTTCCATCCTTCACTGTCAGATCTGATGAATTAGGTGAGTTCTGAAGCTAGATGATCCTGGGTGGCAACAAGCCATAACTTCTAAACAACCAGGCCCATGTTCTTGTGTGGCTCACCCATTGTAGATAGATGACTTGGGTTCCAGGATGATTTGACAGATGACCCTGTTGCTGGACTAAGTGCAACTCATTTGATAGGGAAAGATGCATCTGAATGGATAAATTCTGGTTGATAGGTTTGAAAGTCACTCTCATAGGCATATTTGTTGCATATGGTAGTGCAAGTAGAGTTTTCTGAGACATCTGAGGCATAGAAATTCAGCTGCTTGAAGTAGAAGTCGTAGCTGGTGCACCCAAAAGCAACATTGGAGGTGGGGAGGATGGGGCTGGGAGAGGCCAGTCACCCCCAGAAAAGGCAGGAAGGTCGACCCTTCATAATCTAGTTTTCCAGAATGTCATCTCACCTTTTATTCCGAATGTAATAAGGTGGATTTCCTGGTGAGAGGGGAGGAAGGGCTGGCCTTCCACTTCCCAGACCTCTTGCATAGGATACAGTCTGGTTGGAGTTAGGTTTGCATGTTCACCTTCACAGAAAGGGGGCCATATGATGTCATAGCTTAGGGACAGTGGCTCTAGGTGTTTCATGAGGTTCCTTGCTATCTGGTTCATCTTGTAGATTTCTTGCTCTAGACCTGTGATCAGCCACTCCTCCAAGTAACCCTGGTTCTTTTACTGGGAAATGGTATTTAAAGAACACAATCTGGACCCCAGAAACACTTTTAGTTTTTAAACTCGTTTTTACATTTGACAGAATCGGATACTTTGTCTTGCTTTTTAAAAAAAAAAATTTCCTGCTGATTTTATTTATTTTAACTATAGCACTTTAGCAATTATAAGGAGGAAAATTTTTAAGGAAAACTATTCCCATGGGCTCTACTGCCTTAACACATTGCCTGTTTATGCTTTTCTAAGTTCTCTCCTGATTCCGCCCCACATGTGAGCCCCTTGAGGGCCAAGGTTATGTATCATTCTTTCCCTAGCACAAAAGAGAGTTCTTGCCCCTTGTCAGTGCTCAATTAGTGTTTATTGAATAAATATATCCGTATTTAATTGTATCATAGATTAGTTTGTAATATGCATTCTCCCCACTAAAAAATAAAATATTTCCCATCTTTTCATAATTATCATTTAGTCATTTTATAATAGCACATTGAATTTATGTCTGTTAATTTACTTATTTTCCTTATCGTGGTACCTGCATTTTCCCCAATTTTTGCTGTTTTAAAGGATGATTTTTTTTTTTACAACAGTTAGTAATTGGCAGCATGACTGTGGTGAGAGAAAAAATGCCCCATATTGCCACATTCTGCCCTCTATTGTAGTTATTTATCTATGAGTCTTAGCTTCCCTAGTAGGCTGCAAGCTCAAACTGTTTCATCCTTAGATCCTGCAAACCCCCGACATGGCCAATGAACAATAAATATTAGATTGATAGATGGATAGTGGATGGACAGATGGATGGAAGAAACATTCTGGAGTGGGTTTTTTTATTTCAGGGCAGTGGTTTTGTTTTTATTGCTTAGAGTTTAGATTCTGCATTTTGTAAAGGTCTTTCCAAATTAAGACTCTTAAAAAAATTTTTTTTACTGAGTAAATTAGAGATTTAATGAAGCTCCAGTGAAGTCTTTGTTTCTCTCAATCTTAACAGATCCAAGACCTTTTTATAACAAATATTTTGTAATGCATCTATACTACCTTTACTTTCGTAATACCTCTACTTAGTAAACTATGAGCTTACTAAATGAAAGTCGTGGCTTAAAATATGGTTGTTAAAATACAGGTATATAATTGCTAATTCTTAGTTTTCTTGCTGAGGTAATAAAAGGAAATACATTAATGATTTTACTTGTTTCAACATTCCCTATCCAGTTCCTCTGTTGCATGTAAGTTCATGAACCAGCATTAAGTTCTAAGCAAAGGATAATCAGGCTTCAAAATTCTGACTGTGGTGTTTCCAGCAAGTAGTGTTAAGCAATGAGAAAATTCAGTAACACTTTTCATCACTCTGATGGCTTTGTTCTGGTGGGCTTCTCTGAATGGCCCAAACTAGAAATGGTTCTTTTTCTGGCCATCTCTGTTTTCTACATAATGACCCTCCTTGGGAATTTAGCCATCATTATCTTGTCATGCCTTGATGCCAGGCTCCACACCCCCATGTATTTCTTTCTGTCTAATCTCTCTTTTTTTGGACCTTTGCTGTACTACTTCCCCTGTCCCCCAAATGCTGGTCAACATCCAAAGCCACTGGAGAAATATCAGCTACCTAGGATGCATAGCTTAACTTTTCATATTCCTTAGTTTAGGATCCACTGAATGTGTACTTCTTTCAGTAATGGCCTTTGGTCGTTATGTAGCTATCTGCCAGCCTCTCCATTACACAGTTATCATGCACTCTTGGCTATGCCAACAACTGGCAGCAGTGGCTTGGGTAACAGATTTCAGCAACTCTTTGGTGCAAATAGTGTTGACCTTCTTGTTACCTCACTGTGGTCCATATCAGGTGGAGAATTTCTTCTGTGAGGTACCTGCCATGCTTCAATTATCATGTGTTGATACATGGATCAATGAAGTGGAGATGTATGCTGCTGTGGTGGTCATAAAAGTCTCTTAAAATTTTGATTATAAGGAATTTCACTTATTCAACAAATATTTGAGTGCCTAATTGTGTGCCAGGCACTGTTCTAGGCACTTTGGATTTATCAGTGGACCAACAAAGAACTTTGCACCATGGAACTTACATTTTGGTTTGGGAGAAATCAATGATAAGCAATAGATACTAAATATCATGTTAGAAGATGGTAAGTGCTCTGGAAAGGAAAAATGTGGAGTATGGTAAGAAGATGGGGATTGTGGGGCAGGAGGCATACATTGCAAGTTTAAATAGAGTGGTAAGAGTAGGACTCACCGTAGCTGTGGCATTTGAGCGAAGACTTGAAGGTGAGAGGAGACAATGCAGATATTTGGGGTAAAAATGTTCCAGGCAGAGGGATCAGCCAGTGCAAAGGCCCAGGGATAGGAGTGTGTTTGGCTTGTCCGAGAGATACGAAAGAGGCCAATGAGAATGGAATGGAGTGTGTGAGAAGAGAATATCAGAGAGATTACACAGGGACCTGATTGGTTAGGGCAGGGGTTGGCAATTTTTTTCTATACAGGGCCAGATAGTAAATATTTTAGGCTTTGCAGGCCATATGGTCTCTGTCACGACTACTCAATTCTGCCTTTGTAGCACAAAGGTGGCCATAGACGATACTTAAAGCTTTACTGGAATATAGCCATGCTCATTTGCTTATTTATGGACTCTAAATTTATTTTATATGTCATAAAATATTCTTTTTCTTTTGATTGTTTTCCACCATTTAAAAAATGTAAAAACCATTTTTAGCTCCCATTCTTAGCTCATGGGCCACATAAAAACAGGTATCTGGCTGCATTTGGTCTGTGGGCCATAGTTTGCAAGCCCATGGTGAAGGGTTTCCAGGGCCCTTATAAGATCTTTTGTTTTGGGACTTCCCTGGCGGTCCAGTGGTTAAAACTCCGCGCTTCCAATGCAGAGGGCACTGGTTCGATCCCTGGTCAGAGAACTAAGATCCCAGATGCCACGTGGCGTGGCCAAAAGATTTTTTTTTAAAAAAAGATCTTTTGTTTTTACTCAGAGTTTAAAGGGGGAGCCATTAGCAGGTTTTGAGCAGATAAGTAAAATGATTTGATTTATATTTTTAGGGGATCACTCTATGGAATGATGTCTAAGATTTGCTTCAAAATAATCTGGAGGGCAGGGTACTATGGGGGTTAAAGATGAATCAAGATGGGTCATACATTAATAATTATTGAGTCTGTATAATGGGTATATAGGGTTTAATATAGTATTCTCTATGCTATTATGTAGGGTTTTCCATACTAGAAGGTTAAAACAAAAATAGGCACTCTGGCTGCTTATTTGGAGCAGACTGTGAGGAGGGAAGGTTAGGAATGAGAAAAGCAATTAGGAGGCTATTACGGTAATCCTTGAGAGATGGCAGTGGTGGCTTTGTCTGGAGTGGTAGCCCTGGAGGTGGTGAAAAGTGGTTGGGTTCCAGGGCTTCCCTGGTGGCGCAGTGGTTGAGAGTCCGCCTGCCGATGCAGGGGACACGGGTTCGTGGCCTGGTCCGGGAAGATCCCACATGCCGCGGAGCGGCTGGGCCCGTGAGCCATGGCCGCTGAGCCTGCGCGTCCGGAGCCTGTGCTCCGCGGCGGGAGAGGCCACAGCGGTGAGAGACCCGCGTACCGCAAAAAAAAAAAAAAAAAAAAAAAAAAAAAGTGGTTGGGTTCTGGATGAATATTGAAAGTAGAGCCAAGAGGATTAACTGTGGATCGGGTATGAGGTGTGAGAGAAAGATAGGAGTTGGGGAGGCTTCCAGGTTTTGGCCTGAACAGGGAGAAGGGTAAAGTTGCCATAAACTGAATGGAAAAATCTGCAAGTAGAAGAGATGTGGGCGGAAAGATCATCATGAGTTCAGTTTTAAACATTTAAGTTTGAGATGTCTACCAGATATCCTAGTGGAAATATTAAACCGACAGTTGTCTTTGCGAGTTTGGAGTTTGGGAGGAAGTTTTGGACTGAAGACATAAATTTGGGAGTCATTGTCATGTAGGTATCTTTAGCTTGGACTGGGTAAGATCACTGAGTGAGGGAGTGTAGATAGAGAGGAGAACAGTACCAAGCACTGGGCCTTGCAGCATTCCAGTGTTAAGTAGTCAGGAGAGTAGGGAGAGATAGCAGAGGAGACTGAGAAGTCACCAGGGAGACAGGAGGAAAACCAAGAGAGCATAGTAGCCTAGAAATCAAGGAATGAAAGCGTTTCAAGGAGAGGGGAAAGATCAGTGATGTAAAAATACTGCTTGAGTAAGACGAGGACTACAAATTGACCCCTGAATTTAGCAATGTGATTATTGGTAATCTGGATGAGCAGTTTAGGTGGAGTGATAATGGCAAAAGCTACACTGCCAAGGGTCAGGGCAAAGAAATGGAGTAGGAACAGTCCGGAAAAGTGAGGGAAAGAAGTCCGCTCTTTAAGATGGAAGAAATAACAAGTATGTACAGTCAGCCCTCTGTATCCGCAGGTTCTGCATCTGAAGATTCAACCAATTGCAGATTGAAAATATTTGGAAAAAAATTCCAGAAAGTTCCCAAAAGCAAAACTTGAATTTGCCTTGCACAGGCAACTATTACATAGCGTTTGCGTTGTATTAGGTTTTATAAATAATCTAGAGATGATTTAAAGTACGGGAGGATGCACGAAGGTTACATGCAAATACTATGCCATTTTATATAAGGGATTTGAGCATCTGTGGATTTTGGTATCCACAGGAAGTCTGGAGCCAATCCCCTGAGGATACTGAGAGACTATTGTATGTATACTTGTTAACATATAGAACATAACAGTATGCATGCAAAGAGAGTGACCCATGAAGAGGAAAAACTGCTGGAGCAAGGTTTTTCAGTAGCTGAGAGAGGGTGGGGTAAAGAGGGTGAGAGAGGGGCGGTTTCAGGTAAGAGCACAGATTGTTCTTCCCGGGTAACAGGCTTGAAGGCAGAGTGTGTAGGTACAGTATTAGATAGGTGTGCTGCTGGGAATCTGCAGAGCGCTCTTTTTTTTTTTTTTTTTTAAACAGATTCCTGGTGCCTCCTACTCTGCCATTTTCCCAGAATCCTTGCTCTTATTGTTTTGTTTTATTTTTTTAATTTAAAAAAAATTATTTATTTATTTTATTTTTTAAATTTTTGGCTGCATTGGGTCTTTGTTGCTGCGCGTGGGCTTTTCTCTAGTTGTGGTGAGCGAGGGCTACTCTTTGTTGCGGTGCACGGGCTTCTCATTGCGGTGGCTTCTCTTGTTGCGGGGCACAGGCTCTAGGTGTGTGGGCTCCAGTAATTGTGGCCCATGGGCTCAGTAGTTGTGGCTCATGGGCTCTAGAGCGCAGGCTCAGTAGTTGTGGTGCATAGGCTTAGTTGCTCCGTGGCGTGTGAGATCTTCCTGGACCAGGGCTCGAGCCCACATACCCTACATTGGCAGGTAGATTCTTAACCACTGTGCCACCAGGGAAGCCCTACTTATTTATTTATTTAGGCTGCTCCACGTCTTAGTTGCAGCACGTGGGATCTTCATTGCGGCATGTGGACTTCTTAGTTGTGGCATGCGGACTTCTTAATTGTGGCATGTGAACTCTTAGTTGTGGCATGCAGACTTCTTAGTTGCAGCATGTGAACTCGTAGTTGTGGCATACATGCGAGATCCAGTTCTCCAACCAGAGATCAAACCCGGGCCCCCTGCATTGAGAGCGAGGAGTCTTACTCACTAGACCACCAGGAAGTCCCCAGAGTGCTCTTTTTGATTGTTGTAATTTCCTCAGTGAGATAGGAAACAGGATCATCAGCTGAGAGTGAGGATGTGGGTGAAGTCTCAAGGTGTGGGGAGAGAAGAGGTGTGAAATAGTTTTTTGGTTTCGGGAAGTACACTGTGAGTGCCAGGCTGCATTAAAGATCTTCCCCCCAAGTGAGGGGGAGTGAACTTCAGGTGACCTTGTGAAGTGTGGCTGTATTTTTCTCCACCTATGTTCTGCCTATACTAATTTACTGTTTTTGATCCCCATATAGGGAACAAGATTCTAAATTACTAATTGGTTTGAAATTAACTTAGTGGTGGTTTAAAAGGAAAAAAGGGTTTTGGTCTCTTTTTCCACAGGAAAACTAGGTGTGAACCGTGGAAAACAAAGCCCACTCTGTTAGTATAAGCAGAACATAGGTGGGGGTCAAGTTTTATTAGCATCTTTGTTTGTCAGAGGTTTATTTAAGGGTATTTGTGATTAGTAACACATCTCAGGTATTTTGTTTTATAAACTCTTTATGGAATTTTCTTAACTGTGAATTGTGTTCATTCTTCCTATCTCCCAGCAGTGGGGAATACCCACATCTCTCCTCTTCCTTTGATTTGGGAACATTCATTCGGCAAGGATAGAATCTAACACTGGTGGTTTTGGGGTCTAGACTGGCCAATATCTACAGCCTCCATATCTGGGAGCTAGAACCTTTCTCCTGAGGATGAAGGTTTCTGATAATCGTGGAACAGATCCTAAAGACTGGGTTCAAAACAGATGCCCCAGACAGCTCTGAATTTTGCTTAAACCCTGGACACAGTCCCTCTGCCACCTTTCCAGAATTCCTATAGGGTCCTTATATATCTTATGTTCAAGCCCCATTCAACCTAGATCCAGATGTTATAGGCCTTCCCTGAGAAAAAAGGAAGAACAGTGGTTAAAAATACAGCCTTTGGAGCCAGATTCCTGGGGTCCAAATCCTGGTTCCATCTCTTGTTTGTTATGTAATCTTGAGAAAGTTACCTGCCAAATCTGTTCCTCAGTTTCCACATCTATAAATGGAGATGATAAAATAGTACCTACTTAATAATGTGGTGAAGAGCTTAACACAGTGCCTAACAGATACTAAATACTCAGTAAATATTAGTGGTACTAGTATTTGTACTTGTTGTTATTGTTCATATTATTCCCTGGAGTCAGTCTGACTTTGTTGATGGAAAGCCCTAGCATTCATCCAGCCAAACTGAATAGAATCATTAAACATTTGGTGCTGGAGTAGGTGCCCCTTTCGACAGTAGAGGAATGTGGTCATGTCTGGAGTTACATGCATGTTTAGTGAAGTCAGAATAAATTGGTGGGCCACCATGAGTTTACTGTTAGGCTAATATGAGCTTGACTATGAGGGAAGTGAACTTTTTTAAAACAAACGAAAATCTTTGCCAAGTGGGGAAATGCAAGTACGTCTACTCAGTAACTATTAAAGGTGGTACTAGTAGAGATGGAAATTAAATGTTAAGATTAAAGGGCATCAAAAAAAATTAAGAGGGAAAGCATCTTAATATTTTTCTCATATATTCCAAATTTTATTTGTGAGTACAAATTGTTCCTATTCTAAGATATTTCTGGTCCTTGCCTTCAGGTGTTTATAGTCTATTAAGGG
The DNA here is from genome assembly GCF_011762595.2 of Tursiops truncatus. Taxonomy (NCBI): domain Eukaryota; kingdom Metazoa; phylum Chordata; class Mammalia; order Artiodactyla; family Delphinidae; genus Tursiops; species Tursiops truncatus. The sequence continues at coordinate 88,142,847 of NC_047055.1, read as the reverse complement.
AGACCAGATATAAACATGAGAAAAGTTAAAAAACACTGAAGTGACATCTCCCCTCAGACCTTGCAGACCCTTAGGGATGAGAGATCAGAAGGGCTGGTGGCCACCGTTGGTGCTAGAGTTTAAGTACATAATGGCTAAATAGGTTTTGTGGGCTGACTTTGAATCATTTATGACATGGTTTCAGTGACCAAGTTTTGAGAAAATTGCTCTGATATCACCCATTTGTCTGTTCACAGATTATTGGGGATTAAGGGCAACCAAATGGACACTGTCCTGCAGCAGGATAAGAACTGCTGAGGACACATGCACCAGGCCCTTGGTGTTCAACGCAGGTGTCATCTGCTTTTGAGGAGGACACACTATTTTGTTTTCGGGGGGGTGACAAAATATTTCCTTAAAGAGGCAAGAAACAATTTAATTCCTAAATCAGTCTCTGGTGTTCTTTTTCAAAGACTTTTATTCCAACCATCCTATCTAATCCAGTTCTCATCCCACAGAAACTCCAACTCCCCTTACAAATGTGAACATATAAGGGTAGCATTTTCCCTCTAATGAAAGTATTTCAAAAACTCATTTCTCTTCTATAATTTCTGAAGAATAGGTAGAAAATTATTTCTTTTTCCCCCTTTAAAAGTAAATAAACCATAGTGAGATACTACTTCATACCCACTAGGGTGGTAATAATTTAAAAAGGCAGGCAATAACAATTATTGGCAAGAAGGTGTAGAAATTAGAACTCTTATGCATTGCTGGTGGGAATGTAAAATGCACAGCCACTGTGGAAAACAGTTTGGCAATTCTTCCAAAAGTTAGACATAGAGTTACTGTATGTCTTAGTAATTCCACTTCTAAGTATATACCTACAAGTTAGAGGTCCCCAAGACCACTCTCAGGTTCAATAATTCACTAGAAGGACTCACAGAACTCAAAAAACCGTTATACTCATGGTCATAGTTTATTACAGTGAAAGAATACAGATTAAAATCAGCAAAGGGAAGAGGCACATAGGGCAGTGTCCAGGAGAGACCAGGCATGGAGCTTCCAGTTTCCTCTCTAAGTGGAATCTTGTGGACAGTGCTTATTTCTTTCAGCATTGGTGCATGATAATATACACAGAGTACTGCCAACCAGCAAAGCCACCTAAGTCTTGGTGTAGAGATTTTATTAGGAGTTGGTCACATAGACGTGGCTGACCACCTGCATGGCTGGCCTTAGTCTCCAGTCCCTCCAGAGGTCAGGCTGATACCACATGGCTCAGAGCTTCCACCATAAATCACATTGTTAGCATAGACTATCTGACATGGCCCAAGGCCCCCAGGTAAATAAAGACACTCTTATCAGGCAGGACATTCCAAGCGTTTAGAGGTTACCTCTTAGGAGCTAGAGGCAGAGGGCCAAGCCTTTCTTTGGCAAGGTTAATCCTTTATTGCACATTACCAAAGAGAAATGAAAACATGTCTGCACAAAAACTTGTACACAAATATTCATAGCAGCATTATTTCATAATAGCTAAAAAGTAAAAATAGCCCAAATGTCCATCAGCTGAAGAATGGATAAACAAATATGGTATATCCAATGTAATGGAATATTATTTGGCCATATTTTAAAAAGAATGAAATTCTGATACATGCTACAACATGGATGAACCTTGAAAACGTGCTAAGTGAATGAAGCCAGATATAAACTGTCACATATGATTCCACTTATGTGAAATGTCCAGAATAGGCATTTCTATAGAGACACAAAGTGGATTAGTGGTTGCTTGGGGCTGGGATTGGGAACAGGGAGTGGCAAATAGGCATGAGATTTCTTTTGGGGGGTGATAAAAATGTACTGGAATTATGTAGTAGTGATGGTTGCACAACTCTGTTAATATGCTAAAAACATTGAAATGTATACTTAAAATTGGTGAGTTTTGTGGTATGTAAATTATATCTCAATAAAGCTGTTCTTTTAAAATGGGCATAATAAAACCTCCCCTATCACCTTAAGTGATTACAGTAGAAATGAGATATATACAAAAGCATTTTGTTTAACAGAATGTGCCAAATATATGTTTTTGGGGAAAAAATTAAGTTATTTGGTTAGCATTTCTCTACCACCAAGGTATATGGACTTCTAGCTATAAATATCATAGAATGACCTTTTTTTGAAACTAGATGGATTTTATTCTTATTCGTGTATTGTCTTTTTATTTGGAGTAATTTATATTTATGTCTCTACATTCTATAAATTTGACCTGAGAGAGGTGATCTGTTTTTAGCTTCCCATTAGTAGTAGTTTTATGTCACACACTCATCTCCTTGAATAGAAAACAATCCTTTTGCTTTCTCTTCCCATATTTTTGTCAGTTATTAGACAGCAGAAGAGCACTTTGCCCAACACTTTTAATCTTTTGCTAAAGAGTGCCTTTTGCTACTTGTGTTTTAAATGACCAGCTAGTTTCTTATTCAAGGGATAACCAAAGGTACCCAGATGAAGGTATAGTTTGGGGCTCTCATCATCCTCATTTTCATGAGGCTTTTCAAATACATAGAATTTTTAAGAATACAAACTTGGATGTAATGTAACAGACTCTTCCAGTTGCTCTAAGTTGGGGTGGGCTGTTTTAGGAATACAGTAAGTGGCTAGAGTACCACTTAACTGAAAAGTGGAAGGAGTTGAGGGCAGGGAGCAGTGTAGGTAGAATATCAGGTACTTTACAGGAAGTACAAGCAATAATACATGTGAGGTTGGATAAGATGATCTTTGAATTGTTTTCCATCCCTGGAATTCTTTATCCTGTGAAATTAGATTAAATGGAATCTGCCCCCATTAAAGCTTTGATGGTTGCCAGCATTCTCTTAAGTGTTGAATTTCTCAATCTATAAAGAGACCTATCAGGTTTTGCATTTTTTTAGTCTTTATTCATATACAAGGTCATCCTCTATGTTTAGTTATCAAAAACCCAACATATTGAGCAGTCTGCCCTTCAGATGCAAGCTTCCAAAAGATTTGAGACTTGGCTTTAACCATGGGAATTCCCACTATATCTTTTGAAACAAATCCTCCATTGCTTTCCCTCCTTCCTTTGCATAAAAATATAAACACACACATGCATTTTAAATCTTTGGAAGGAAAACTGTAACATAACCATAACAAATGGTAATTGAGACTAACTGAAGCACAAGAGTCCAGCAATCATGGGCCAGGTTCTCTCTGCCTCCCTGTGAGTCCTCAGTGCATGCCACATAGTGATACTTAACAAATGTGTTGCATCTATGAATGGCAGAATATTATAAACTTAATTCCAGATTGTCTGTAACCATACTGTCCAACAGAACTTTCTATGATGTGATGGAAATCTGTGCTGTCCAGTATGGTTGAAATGTGGCTAGTGTGACTGAGGAATTGAATTTTTAATTGTATGTAATTTTAATTTTAATAGCTGCTTGTGGTCAGTTGGCTACTCTGGCTACCATGTTGGACAGCACATCTCTATAAGACCAATTTCAAGAAGTTAGGTTACTTAGATATTGGAGTTCCTGTGGCCTTTTTTAGAACCAATAGCTGCTCTGGCAATAATATTGATTTTGTTTTTCTTTCGATTGTTCAGAAGCATTTCTTGAGTACTTCCTTGTTCAATAGTTGATGGTAATGCAAAGATGAATGACACAGCTTCTGTCGTTAAGAGCCATGGCCAGGGATTTTACATTTATTATGCTATAGGTACAGTGTGAAAAGGACCATTGTAGAAGCATATAATAAAGTGATATTGGGGTCACAGAAAAAGTACAGCATGACTTTACAGGGGCCAAAGAAGAATTCTTGGAAAAACTTAATGCTTGAGCTAAAATTTAAAGGAGAGTTTGAAAAAAACATTTTTTTGCCTCTGTTTTTACTGTTTTCTATAAGAGCAGATTTCCTGGGTTACTTGTAAAGTGTCCATCATGGTCAGTTTAAGACCAACTTTCTCCCTGTCTTTTCTTTGCTTCCTATGAGCTCTCAGTTTAGGCCCAGGCGTATAGGGCTTCCCCTTTCCCCCCACAGCCCTGCTGCCTTAACACATCTTTTCTTCCCACAGTGCTCAGTGAAAAGCTGCATCACTGCCTTCCACGTCACCTGTGCCTTCGAGCACAGCCTAGAAATGAAGACCATCCTAGATGACGGGGATGAAGTAAAGTTCAAGTCATACTGCCTCAAGCACAGCCAAAACAGGCAGAAGCTCGGGGAGGCCGAGTACCCTCTACACAGGGCTTCAGAGCAGGGCCAGACCAAAAGCGAGAAGACCAGCGTGCGGGCACAGAAGCTCCGGGAGCTGGAGGAGGAGTTCTATTCCCTGGTCCGTGTGGAAGATGTGGCCGCAGAGCTGGGGCTGCCCACGCTAGCTGTGGACTTTATCTATAACTACTGGAAACTAAAGCGGAAAAGTAACTTCAATAAGCCATTATTTCCTCCCAAAGAGGATGAAGAAAATGGTCTGGTGCAGCCAAAAGAGGAGAGTATTCACACTCGCATGAGAATGTTTATGCACCTACGGCAAGACCTAGAGAGGGTAAGGTGACCAACTGTGACTAGTGTGTAGATCTTGGTCTGCATAGAAATGGAGGCCCCACTTCCAGTTTTTAAAAGAACACAGCTCATTTACATTTATAGTGTAAGCTTCTGTGTCCTTGCTTATCTTCTGATTTCATCGTGGCCCCAAACATTGGGCTTAGTTAAAATTCTGGTAGACACATCAGAGAATGGAAGCTTCCTCACTTAGATGCTCTATGAACCTTAAATTTGAAATAAATTTTCATTTGGTTTACTTTTTATTCACTGTGGAACCTAAATTGGCTCAGCTATATTTTACTGACACACTTATGAGACTACAGGCTGAAGAAAGAATGAATTTTATTTAGGAAAGCACCAGATCAGAGTTTCTTAAACTCGGCACTATTGACATTTGGGGCTGGATAGTTCTTTGTTGTAGGGGACTGTCCTTTGTTGTGGGGAACACTGTAAGATGTTTAGCAGCATCCCTGGCTCTACTCACTGGATGCTAGTAGCAAACCGCCACATGCCCAGTTGTGAGAACCAAAAATGTTCCCAAATTACCAAATGCCCTCTGGGGGTCAAAATTGCCCCTGGTTGAGAGCCTCTGTGCCAGATAATTCAATTTAGCTATATATATACATATATATATATATATATATATATATATATATATATAATCAGGTATCTACTAAATTAGGTACTGTAGGGGTTCAAAGATAAGTTAGGCCCTGTGTTTACCCTAGAGAATCTTATAATCAAGTATAATTATAGAGGTGGCTTGTTTTTTTCTCTGCTACCAGAATTTGGAGGGGAACTAATAGATTTGGTTCACTTTTTAAAATTTAACTCACACATATATAGCACTTACTATGTGGCACCACTGTTCTAAGCATTTTATAAATATTAACTCATATAATCCTAACATGCCTATGAAGAAGGTACAATTATTATCCCTATTTACAGATGAATAAACTGGGGCAACAGAAAGGTTGAGTAATTTGTCCAGATGAAGGAGCATGAGAGGGTGAGGATTTCACCCTTGTGGCTGTGGAGACTTGGCTGAGCTGAAAGTGTGAGCAAAAACGCCACTTCCAGTCTTCCCATAAGACCTTTATCCTGCTGATCCAGCACTCATTAGAAAACTTTACTGGATCCAGCATTGCCACCATTTACTCAGGGATCTAAAGGGAAAGCTAAAATGTTAAGTCATCATTCAGTTTTCCCAGCCTGGCTATGCAGATAAATATCAACCCCATGATACCACAGGGAGAGTAGACTTCAGAAGGTGGCTTTGGAGCATTTTGCTTGTGCTACTGATTGATACAGGAACCATGATCCCATGACTGACCATGCTATGTGACTTCCTGTGGGGTGGCTCTCGTTATACAGCTTTTAGGGTCTGTCTTCTCTCCTCACCTGCCCACCACCCCCCAACCCCACCTGACTTCAGTTGTCTTAATTTTAGCTAAACAATTTCAAATGTCAGGTTTGTGTAACATGACAAAAATCTCTTATTTGCTGGGGGTTGGGCTTTCAGGTCCGAAACCTGTGCTACATGATAACCAGGCGAGAGAAGCTGAAACTGTCACAAACCAAAATACAGGAACAGATCTTCAGTTTGCAAGTCCAGCTTGCTAACCAGGAAATTGCTGCAGGTAACCTGTATAAATTTTATATCAATTGTTTAACTTAAAAATCTTTTAAATTCATTTCTTCTAGTCCAGCCCTGATATAACATGGCCCATTTCACTGTTGACTCATGAGGCAAGAAATCCCGGGGTGGGGTTGATGGAGTGGCAGGCCTAGGACAGATAACCTAGGTCCCAGACAGATATTTGAGGCTATTAGTTGGAGCTGTGAAATTATTCTAAACTCATTGAATTCATTTAGAAGTCAGTAGGATAAAAAAAAAAAAGAAGTCAGTAGGATAGGATCTAATCCTAGTTTCCAGAAAACATTTAATTCCAGGGTTACTTAACTTAATCTGTCTGTTATAACAGATCCTTAGCCAGAAGTTAGGAGATCTGGGCTCTTGTCTCTTCATTTATTCACTGATATTTTTTGAGCACCTCCTATGGACTAAGAGCTGAGCTATAAGACAGAGCAGTCAGCAAGACAGAATTCCTTCAGAGAATTCTGCCTACTTGGTAAGAGAAACAAGTGAGCATAATTACAGTGCTCTAAGCATGGGAGCTTGGCTGGAATAATGGCAGTCGTATTCAGAGACATTTGTAACCTCCCTGTGCCTCATTTAACACAGAGGTCAGTGGCAGAGCCTGGGCAACCAGGGGTCACTGGGCAGGGTGTGCAGAAGCCAGCTTCTGCCAAGGGCCAGCTATAGAGCAAGAGAGGCACCCAGAAATAAGGTGTCAGGTAGGTATCAAAGGCTCGTGGTCAGTTGTGAGTATCACAGGTCACAGCAAAATGGTGTAGCAGGAGACAGCAGGGCTGCTCAGCCACAAGAGCACCATGATGGACAAGACAAGAAGAACCAAAGGACAGCAGGAAGAGCCTCCATGGTGCCAAGGAAATTGGCCCCTAGACCATGTGGCTTCTGATTAGTGGGACCCAGCCCCATAACTGCTTGTGGCAGCAACAAGTGGCAGGCCCTGATAGAGATGGGAGCTATGAGTGTTCAGTATGGACCCTTAGGGAACAAATGCTGCCCGTTGGGATTTTTTTTTACTTTCTGAGAAATAATAGTTCATTATTAGTGTATAGAAATGCAACAGATTTGTGTATATTAATCTTGTATCCTGCAGCTTTGCTGGATTTTTTAATTCTAATAGTTTTTGGGTGAAGACTTTAGGGTTTTCTATATAAAGAATTAGATGTCATCTGCAAATAGTGACAGTTTTCTCTTCCATTCTAATTTGGATGCTTTTTATTTCTTTTTCTTGTCTGATTGCTGTGGCTAGGACTTCCAGTACTATGATAAATAGAAGTGGTGAGATTGGGCATCCTTGTCTTGTTCCTGAAATTAGAGGAAAGGCTTTCAGCTTTTCACCATTGAGTATGATGTTGGCTGTGGGTTTAGCATAAATGGTCTTCATTATGTTGAGCTATGTTCCCTCTGTACCAACTTTGATGAGAGTTTTTATCATGAATGGATGTTGAATTTTGTCAAATGCTTTTTCTGCATCTATTGAGATGATCATGTGCTTTCTATCCTTCCTTTTGTTAATATGATGTATCACATTGATTGATTTGCAAATGTTGAGCCATCCTTATGTCCCTGGAATAAATCCAACTTTATCATGGTGTATGATCCTTTTTATATGTGGTTGGATTCAGTTTGCTAATATTTTGTTGAGGATTTTTGCATCTGTATTCATCAAAGGTATTGGCATGTAATTTTCTTTTTCGGTAGTGTCTTTGGTTTTGGTATCAGGGTAGTGGTGGCCTCGCAGAATGAATTTGGGAATGTTCCATCCTCTTCGATTATTTGGACTAGTTTGAGAAAGATAGGTCTCAGTTCTTCTTTATATGTTTGGTAGAATTCCCCTGTGAAGCCGTCTGGTCCAAGACTTTTGTTTGCTGGGAGTTTGTTTAAATTATAAATTCAATTTCACTACTAGTGATCAGTCTGTTCAAATTGTCTGTTTCTTCTCAATTCAATCTTGGCAGGTTGTGTGTTTCTTGAAATTTGTCCATTTCTTCTAGGTTGTCCAATTTGTTGGCATGTAACCATTCATAGTATTCTCTTATGATTTTTTTTGTATCTCTGTAGTATCTGTTGTTATTTCTTCTCTTTCCTTTCCTATTTTGTTTATTTGGGTCCTTTCTCTTTTCTTCTTGGTGAGCCTGGCTAAAGGTTTATTAATTTTATCTTTTCAAAAAAACATCTCTTGGTTTCATTGATCTTTTCTATTGGGTTTTTTAAATCTCTATTTTATTTATTTCTTCTCTGATCTTTATTCCCTTCCTTCTGCTGACTTTGGGCTTTGTTTGTTCTTTTTCTAATACCTTCATGTGGTAGGTTAGGATGTTTACTTGAGATTTTTTTCTTGTTTCTTGAGGAAGGCCTGTATCACTCTAAACTTCCCTCTTAGAGCTGCTTTTGTTGCATCCCATGGATTTTGGAAAGTTGTGTTTGCATTTTCATTTGTCTCAAGGTATTTTCTGATCTCTTTGATTTCATCATTGACCCATTGGTTTTTTTAGTAGCATGTTGTTTAGTCTCTACGTGTTTATTTTCACTTTTTTCTTTCTATAATTGATTTCTCATTTCATACCATTGTGGTTGGAAAAAATGTTTGATATAATTTCTCTCCTCTTAAATTTGTTAAGACTTGTTTTGTGGCTTAGCATGTGATCTATCCTGGAGAACATCCCATGTGCACTTGAAAAGAATGTGTATTCTGCTGGTTTTGGATGTAATACCCTATAGATATCTATTAAGTCCAACTGGTCTATTGTGTCATTTAAGACCACTGTTGCCTATTGACTTTCTACCTGGGTGATCTGTCCATTAATGTAAGTAGGGTTAAAGTCTCCTACTATTATTGTATTATTGTCCATTTGTCTCTTTATATCTTTTAGTATTTGCTTTATATAGTTAGTTGCTCCTGTATTGGGTACATATGTGTTAATGAATGTAATACCCTCCTCTTGTATTGCTCCCTTTATCATTATATAACACCCTTCTTTGTCTTTGTTATAGCCTTTGTTTTAAAGTATGCTTTGTCTGATTAGGAGTATTGCTGCCCCCACTTTCTTGTTATGTCCATTTGCATGAAAATGTACTCTGTCATTTAAAATGAATCTTTCTTTTTCATCTTAGGACTTCCTTTGACAAATGCACTAGAAAATTCATTGTTTTACCCACCACCAAGAATTACCTTAAAGTTAAAAATGCCCAAATCAGCCCCAGAAGACTGCAGAAACAGCTCCACAGAGCCTGATCATGGACCTCTCTCTCCTGACGGCAGCTCCCCTGTTTGCAATATGAGGAGCATGCAGGTGGCTCAGGAATCACTAGAAATGAGAATGAAGTCATACCCAAGGTATCCACTAGAGAGCAAGAATAACTGTTTGCCGGCCAGTCTCAGCCATGCTAGGAGTGAAGCAAAGGATCCCAGTCCTGCTTGGATAACTCCATCTCCAGAGTTCTATCATGGGCAGTCTCTGGGAAAGCCTCTGGTCCTTCAGGCTGCCCTGCATGGACAGTCTTCCATTGGGAATGGGAAAAGTCAGCCTAACTCCAAGTTTGCCAAATCCAATGGCCTGGAGGGCAGCTGGTCTGGGGATGCCACCCAAAAAGACAGCTCAAGTGAGATGTTCTGTGACCAGGAGCCCATGCTCAGCTCCCACTTGGGCAGTCAGGGCAGCTTTAGAAAATCTACCATGGAACACTTCAGCAGGTCCTTTAAGGAGGCCACCAACAGGTGGGTGAGGACCACAGAGGACCTCCCGTGCTATGTGAAGCCAACCAAGAATACTAACCCCAAGGAGCAGCTCTGGGGCAGGCAGTTTGTCAGGCGGTCTGCAGGGAGAGCTCCATATCAGGAAAATGACGGGTATTGCCCAGATTTGGAGCTGAGTGATTCAGAAGCAGAAAGTGATGGGAATAAAGAGAAAGTTAGGGTAAAGAGAGATAGCTCAGACAGGGAAAATCCTCCCCATGACTCCAGACGGGATTGCCATGGTAAAAGCAAGACATATCCCCTTTCCCACAGTTCAATGCATAGGTGATTAGAAATTCCACGAAAAACTCCATCTTTGCCTTTGCCTCATATATTGGGGAAAACCCATACACCAAAAGGATTCTAGTATATGTTAGGAGGAATTGTAGTGAAAAGGATAAAATTTTTCCACAGTAAATTGGCTTGCAGTTTTTGAACCAGTTTCAAGTCCAATTTTCACGAGCACATCATAGAAATTACATATTGTCCAAAAGTTTAGGGGTTTGTTTTGTTTTGTTTTTTTGCCAGAGGCTAGTGAGAACAGCTGGGACCAGAGTATTTGCTCAGTAAATACTTTGGGGCAGCTTTCCAGTTATATTAACACATATGTATTAAGAGTCCTTGCATTGTCCTTGATTTGCAGGAGATCATGATTATCAGACACTAAAACTACTTATCTTTTGAAGCTACAGCATGTGACTTCCAGAGCTCCTGTCTGTAAGAAGTTTCCACTGGTACCTGGAAACCCTCTTTAGGGAGAGACCAGGGACCAATATCTCAGATACTGTCAAACTCACTACTCTCTTCCTTTGCTCTGAACAAGGTTGAGTTCCTTTCACAGTATCTTAACTTACCAAGTCAATACACCTAATGCTTATAAGTGTCCAGTGCCTGTTCCTAGACTTGCTTGTTGGGGACGCACTTGTAACTATTTCACCCAGCTAACAAGCGTAAAAGGCTAACTTGTGGATAGTGTTTACAAAAGTACTACTTCCAAGGAAAATGCTCTGATCCTCTCAGTTTAGGCATTTGTGAAGGATCCCAGAGCCTTTCCCAAAGTGAGAACATTTCTGGAGGGTTTGTATCAGGTCAGGGTTTTTGTGTTATTGTTTTCAAATAAGTTTGACTTAAATAAGTTTGGCTGACAGTTTTTGTATACCTGCTTTAATGTTTATAAAATTTTTATTGAGGTATAATTAAGATATAGTAAAATGCAGAGAGGTTAAGTATTCTTACCTGCTTTAATTTTGAAACAGATTTTTATTGTCAAACAGAATTTGAAAGCATGTGTTTAACACATGGATATAATTTAGCTTTGTACCAACTTTGAATCCAAGGCAATTTCCCAAACAAAAGGGCTGGAGCTGTTTTTCAGAAGTTACTCATACTCTGTTCCCAAACTATCAGCCTTTATTAATTTCTGGGAGGAAGAGGATAATTACATTAGTGGGAGATAAAACATACCTGCTTCGTGTTTAAAGAAGAGGAAAATGTTACAGTTTTTAAAGTGTGAAGCCAACTATAATTCTCTGCTCTCTTTTCTTCTTAGCCTTAAATTAATATTCTCTTTCTTCTAGTTTGGGAACATGCAGTGAGACTTTTCAGACAAAAGAGGCCATTTTAGATATTTTAAGTTGCTTCCTGGTGAAACAGCCCAGCTGCAGTAAAGGCAGGGGCCCCTCTTCTCTCCGTCAATATGGGAAGCTCAGCAGTTTTCCTCTCCCCCGCTTTTGTTCCTGTAGCCTGTAGCTTTGTTAATGAGTTCCTTTGCTTTTATTTCTTCCTCCTTTTCTGAAAACTTCTGTATTTTGCCTCTCCTTTGGCTACACCTTCAAAATGTTTCTTTTGTGCCTGTGTACATTTGTGAACATGCCATAGCATGTGTAATAGGTGTCCTATGCTTTGTTTGAATGGAAAAAGCTATGGATTATCCAAATGAGGAACAGTAGTTCTCCTATTTATGCACTAGGTTTCTGTGCTTTTTCTTTGCATTCTCCTGGGTTCGATATTAATTTGATACCTTCATGGTAATAAAATTGTAGTGGAGCTATGTTATAAACTCCTGTTAGAGGCCAGTGCAGTAGCCTATATCCTTTCATGCCTTTCAATTCTGAGTGAGGAAGAAAAGCAAACATTGAAAAAGTGCTTCAGCCAAATTCCATATGTAATGCCATTGGGAGAGTATTGACTAAAATAATTTCAGTCAGGGAAATATAGTTGTAATATTTTTACAGGATTTTCCTAGGTAAATGAAGGAGCCTTCAGTTGTGTACATTTCAATTGCCCCCAAATGTATTTGCTACATTTTGCTGTTGTTTGAAGTATTACCTCTTAATCTTCTTTGTTAAATTTTTTTTCGTTTTGTCTTATATAGTCCAGTTTTCAAAGATAAACTCGGTCTTTTTTCAAATGTCACCTTTTTACTGATACTTTTTCATTAAATTATGAAAACTGTTAACTACTGTTGGTGTGGTAATTTTTTATTTTGGCATATGGGTTTTAGAAAAGCTTACATATGTTTCTTCTATATTTAAAAAAAATCTTATTCATTAAGCACAACAGATGGTAAGGGGAAAGGAAGGAGGAATTGAATGTTTAGAAGCACAAATTCGTGATTCATGTCAATACCAGGAAACAAAGAGAACTCGGAAATTGGACTCTACCTGCAAATCATGATTTCATCAGGCCGATAAGACGGAACCTTAGGATCAACATAAATCACTAGGGGAATGGAGGCTGTCTAAAGTCACAAAGTTCAGAAGGCTTAGATCAGGCCTCACTTAAATGTACATTCTTTACAATATTCATTCTATTTTGGAGTCACATGAGAATATTAAGATTATAGGGGTTATGTAGTGTCATGGAGGCATTTTTGAAGGCATTTATAAACATTTTCATTATGTTTGAGAAATTTGCTGAAGGTCATTGGGTAAATCATTAGTGAAGATAGTTAAAAGATAAGATTGTTTCTCTCCCCCATCTTCTCTTCCTCCTTCTCCCCTTCTTCCCCTGCATTCTCCCTCCACCACCACCTCCTCTCTCTCCTTCATAGATAACTGTTTTGATTCAGTAAATTTCTAGGTAAAATGTTGGAGTACTAAAACTACAAATACCACTCTGTTATAGCCAACAAAAGCTTTGGGTGTATTCTAATGTCTGTATCTCTAATAAGAGGTGAACCTTTGTTTTCATGTTGAAGAAACTTTTAAATTCATAGAGTAAACTAGAGGATGCACAGTCCCAGGACTTTTTCCCTCCAGGACTTTACAATCCTCAGCATGCTTGCTGACCCTTAAGAATGGAGGAAAAATACATGATAGGATTAAAACCTTATTCACCACTGAATAACCTTCATGGGATATTTTCAAAAAATGTATTTTATTTATAACACATGTTTATTAGATTTTCACAACCTTAATTCACCTATTTTCAAGTTTTATGGAAAGCAGCAATTACATATTGATTTTTAAAAATAACTTTAAGTTAATAAACAAAGGCCTACCCTGAGGCTGTCTCTCCTACACATATGGAACTCTGTAATACTCAGTTCATCATTGTTGAAGGAGGCTTCTGTGAATTCAGTTAATTTTACTTCATGGATTGGAACAGATTGCATGACCTGAAACCATGAGGATAGTTGTCTTTGAAATGAGCTGAGATGATGGGGGTGGTCACACCCCAGATTGGTGCTTCCTGCCCTATCCGGTCACTGATGAGTTCTTTGACCTGATGCTCCCTAAATATATTAATCATCTTGACAAACTCTCAGAGCATCCATCATTTCTCATCTTGTTAAAGTGGGTTTGGGTGTGAGCGTTCCAACCTCACAGCCTGGATACCCCAAGCATTAATTTCTCTTCCCCTGACTACTCCTCCCACCCCACCTTCTTAGTTTCCTTTATTTTTACCGATTGTCAGGTTATAAACAAACTAGAAAGATGGAATTGGGCTGATTAAGCTGTACTTACTACAGCAAGTTTCTGCTCAGCTTCTCCCTGAAGAAAACAACCTGAAAGGGGGTTTACTCATGAGTTCTGTACTGCTCCATTCTTGCCATCCTGAACAGAAGATTGGACTAGTCATCTGACACAAAGGCAAACAGTTTAGAAGCTCACATCCAAAGAGCAAGATAATTCACATAAATCTAGACTGGACAGGCCTCGCGATGGAGCTAGGACCTGGTGAACTTGCCTTCTCCATAGCTAGTCTAACCTGTAACTGAGTGTAGTTGGCTAAATAATGGCCCCCCAAAGATGTCCACATTCTAATCCCTGGAACCTGTGAATATGTTACATTGCATGATAAAAAGGACTTTGCAGATGTGATTAAGGTTAAGGACCTGAGATACGGAAATTATCCTTGGTTATCCAGGTGAGCCCAACCAGTATAATCACAAGGGTACTTTTAAGAGGGAGGCAGGGGGATCAGCGTCAGTAGCAGTAGGAGTTGTGATAGTGGAAGCAATAGGTTGGAGTGATGCTAAGAAGGGCTGTGAGCCAAGGAATGCAGGTGACCTCTAAAAACTGAAAAAGGCAAAGAAATGAATTCTCCCCTGAAGTCTCCAGAAGGAACCCATCCCTGTCTACACCATGACTTCTGACTTCCAGAACTATAAGAGAACAAATTTGTGGTGTTTTAAGCCACTAAATTTGTGGTAATTTGTTATAGCAGAAATAGGAAGCCAATACACTAGGTATAGAGCAAGTGTTCCTTATCCTTTCAGGGGCACATTCCTCCTTCCCAAAGGGCCCACCTGGGCTGCAGCTGACCACTCTAGGTTGGTCCTGTGCTTTCTATCTTAGTTGAAACACTTTCTGGAAATGGAAAAATACGTGTTTTTTTTCAGTCAATAAAATCCTTCCCTATACAAATTAGTTTTCTATTTCCTCCCTCCCACCCACTTTTTCCAAGGTGCCATTTGGTACGTCTCAGGTAGCCTTGGGTAATCTTCCATGGCTTGCTTGATCCAGTGTGCCTGGATCTGGCACTGCGTAAGGACTTGCCATAGGTTTGGATGTCCCTGTTGTCTGAAAAACTGTCCTCGGGAAGTGGAAATAATTCACTGAGTGTAACTCTGGGGAGTGGGGGGAGAGGTGATAGAAGGTAGGTGGGGCTCATTATGAGGAATGATGCTCTAATTATCAGAGCCTCCTACAAGGAAATGGGTAGCTTGGAGAGTTAGAGAGTTCTTGAAGATCCCAGGGACCTGAACAGAGCTTGGGGATTAAAGAATGCAACTCTATGCTGCCTATAAGAAACACACTTTTAAGTATAAAGACACAAATAAGTTAAAAGTAAGAGGATGGAAAAAGATACCGTGTTCACACTAACCAAAAGAAAGCTGGAGTGGCTATATTAGTATCACATGACGGCAAATTCATCAAGAGGACATAAAAACCCTAAATGTTTATGCACCTAATAACATAACTTCAAAATACACTAAGGAAAAACTAGTAGAACTTCAAGGAGAAACAGACAAACCTGCAATTACAGTTTATGTCTAATTAGTAGCACAAGTACATAGAAAATCGGGATATAGAAGATTTGAACAAAACTATCAACCACCTAGATTTAATTGACATTTACCACTCCACCCCACAGCAGCAAAATATACATCTTTTTCAAATGCAAATGGAACATTAACCAAGTTAGACCATATTCTGGGCCATTAAACAAGTCTTAATAAATTTAAAAGGATTCAAAAACAAAGAACATTCCCTGACCACAATGGAATAAAATTAGAAATCAATAACAGAAACATCTCTGGAAAATGTGATTACTGGAAACTAAACACACCTCTAAATAACACATGAGTCCAAGAAGAACTGAAAAAGGAAATAGAAAGTATTTTGAACTGAATGAAAAAGAAAAAATACAATTTGTGGGATGGTGCTAAAGCAGTGCCTTGGGGAAATTCTATAGCACCAAATGCTTATATTAGAAAAGAAGGGTCTCAAATCGGTGGCCTCACCTTCCACCTTAAGAAATTCTAAAAAGAAAAGGAAATGAAATCCAAAGTAGAAGAAAGGAAATAATAAAGATCAGAGCTGAAGTCAGTGAACTAGGAAGGAAAATCAGTAGAGAAAATCATTGAAACCAAGAGCTGGATCTTTGAGAAGTGATAAACCTCTAGTGAAACTGATCAGGAAAAAAAAAAGGCAAATTATCAACATTAGAAATGAGAGAAATGACGTTGCTACAGATTCTACAGATATTAAAAGACTAATAAAGGAATATTGTGAACAACCTTATGCCAGTAAACTCAACAACAAAGACAAAATGGATACATTCCCTCAAAGACACAAACTACTAAAGCACATTCAAAAATAAAAAGATAACCTGAAAAGCCCTTTATTATTAAGTAAATTGAATTTGCAGTTAAAAACTTTCTTATGAGGAAAACTCCAGGCCCAAAGGATCTTGCTGGTAAATTCTAACAAACATTTAAGGAGCAAATAATATCAATCCTACGCAACTCTTCCCAAAAAATTGAACGGGAGAGAATAGTTCTCAACTCATTCTATGAGGCCAGCATTAACCTAATATAAAAACCAGACACAGACATAAGAAAACTACAGATCGGGAGTTCCCTGGTGGTCCAGTAGTTAGGACTCGGCACTCTCACTGCCGTGGCCCCGGGTTCAATCCCTGGTCAGGGATCTAAGATCCCACAAGCAGTGTTGGCAGCACGGCACCCCCCCCCCAAAAAAATACAGGTCAGTATCCTTTATTTAAAGCAAATGCAGGCTTCCCTGGTGGCACAGTGGTTAATAATCCGCCTGCCAATGTAGGAGACACGGGTTCAAGCCCTGGTCCTGGAAGATCCCACAGGCCGCGGAGCAACTAAGCCCGTGCGCCACAACTACTGAGCCTGCACTCTAGAGCCTGCGAGCCACAACTACTGAAGCCCCTGCACCTAGAGCCCATGCTCCGCAACAAGAGAAGCCACCACAATGAGAAGACCGTGCACCACAACAAAGAGTAGCTCCTGCTCGCCGCAACTAGAGAAAGCCCACACACAGCAACGAAGACCCAACGCAGCCAAAAATAAATAAATTTATAAAAATAAATAAAGTAAATGCAAAAAAGTTCTTAAGAGGCTTCCCTGGTGGCGCAGTGGTTGAGAGTCCACCTGCCGATGCAGGGTACACGGGTTCGTGCCCTGGTCAGGGAAGATCCCACATGCCGCGGAGCGGCTAGGCCCGTGAGCCATGGCCGCTGAGCCTGCATGTCTGGAGCCTGTGCTCCGCAACGGGAGAGGCTACAACAGTGAGAGGCCGACGTACCGAAAAAAAAAAAAAAAAAAAAAAAAGTTCTTAAAACTTTAGCGAATTGAACTCCAACAATATATGAAAAGGATAATACATCATGACTATCTTGGTCCACTTGGGCTGCTATAACAAAAAACTATAGACTGGGTGGCTTAAACAACAGGAATTTATTTCTCACAGTCTGGAAGCTGGAAAGTTTATGATCAAGTTGCTGTCAGATCCATGTCTGGTGAGGGCCCACTTCCTGGCTTGTAGACAACTGCCTTCTCACTGTGTGCTCAAATAGCCTTTCCTTGGTGCCTACTCTCATGGAGAGAGAGAGAAATCTTCCTCTTATAAGGGCACTAATCCCATCATGAGGTTCCCACCCTCCTGGCCTAATCTAAATCTAATTATCTCCCAAAGACCCCACCTCCAAATACCAAATCATTGTGGGCTAGGGCTTCAACATATGAATTTGGGGGCACACAAACATTTCAGTCTATAACAATGACCAAGTGAGATTTATTCCAGAAATGCAAGTTTGAGTGAACATTCAAAAAATAATCAGTGTAATTTGCTATATCTCAAAGATACATAAAAAGCATCTGACAAACTCCAGTATTCACTCCTGATAATAATGCTTAGCAAATGAAGAATAGAAGGGAACTTTCTGAACCTGATAAAGGACATCTATGAAAAACCTACAGCTAACATCATACTTAATAGTGAAAGACAATGTTTTCCCCCTAAGATCAGGAATAAGACAAGAGTATCTGAACTCACTACTTCTCTTCAACACTATACTGGAATTTCTAGTCAGTGCAGTAAAGCAAGAAAAATAAATGAAAGGCATCCTTACTAGAAAAGAATAAATATTTGTTTATTTTCAGATGACATGATTATCTATGTAGAAAATCAGATGGAATCGACAAAAAAAGCTACCAGAATTAGTAAGGAAGTCTAGCAAGGCTGCAGGATAAAAGGTCAACTTACAAAAACCTATTATATTTATATACTAGTAAGGAACAATCAGAAGTTGACATTTTAAAAATAATACCATTTATGACAGCACCAAAAATGTGAAATTCTTATGTATAAATCTGACAAAAGATGTGAAAGACCTTTACAATGACATCCATAAAACATTACTGAGAAAAATAGGAGACCTAAATAAATGGAGAAAGACACCATGTTCATGGATCAGGAGGCTCAATATTATCAAGATTTCAATTATCCCCAAGTTGGTCTATAGATTCAATGCAATTCCAATCAAAATCACACCTGGGGGTTTTTTGGGGGGGGTGAATTAATAAACTGATTTTAAAATTCATATGAAAGTGCAAGCGACCTAGGGTAGGCAAAACTGCTTAGAACAAAAAGAATGAAGTTAGAGGACTGACACTACCTGATTTCATGACTTATTATAAAGCTACAATAATCAAAACAATGTGGTATTGGGGTAAAGATAGACATATACCTCAGTGGAACAGAATGAATTCAGAAGTAGACTCATATATGTGGGCAACTGATTTTCAACAAAGGTGCAGAGCAATTTAGTGAAAAGAGGAGTGTCTTCAACAATCCTCTTCCCAAAAAGCATGCTGGAAAAATTGGATACCCATATGTAAAAAGTAAAACATCTCCTATCAATACCTCACACCATATATAAAATTAATTTCAGAATGGGTCAAAGAACTAAATCTAAAACTATAAAACTTCTAGACAAAAACAAAGAAGAAAACCTTTAGGATCTTGGTTAGGTAAAAACTTCTTAGATATGACACCAAAAGCACTTTCCTTAAAAGAACATACTGGTATATTGGACTTCATCAAAATTAAAACTTCTTTTTGGAAGACACTGTTGCTAGGATGAAAAAAGAAGTCAGACTGGGAGAAAAGGTTTGCAAAATCATTTATCTGATAAAGGAGTGGTATCCAGAATGTGTCAAGAATCCTCACAACTTAATAACAAGAAAATAACCTAATTAAAAAATGAGCAGACCATCTCAACAGGCACTTTGGTGAAGACAATGAATGGCAAATGCTCACATGAAAAGATGCTCAACCCCATTAGTCATTAGGGAAGTGCAAATTAAAACCACAGTGAGATACTGTTACACCTCTATTAGAATGGCTAAAACTTAAAAGACTCACCATACCACATGAACTGGAACTCTCATAAGTGTGTGGTGGGAATGTAAAATGGCACGGCCGCTTTGAAAAACAGTTTGGAAGCTTCTTACAAAGTTAAACATACACCTACCATAAGATTCAGCCATTCTGCTCCTAAATATTTACTGGAGAGAAATGAAAGCAAATGTTCATATAAAGATTAGTACACAAATGTTCATAGTAGCTTTGTTTGTGATTGCCAAAACTAGAAACAACTCAAATGTCCAACAACACTTAAATGGATAAACAAGTTGTGGTATTTACATACAGTGAAATACCTCTTAGTAATAAGCAGCCGCATAGCACAGGGAGATCAGCTCGGTGCTTTGTGTCCACCTAGAGGGGTGGGATAGGGAGGGTGGGAGGGAGATGCAAGAGGGAGGAGATATGGGGGTATATGTATACGTGTAGCTGATTCACTTTGTTATACAGCAGAAACTAACACACCATTGTAAAGCAATTATACTCCAATAAAGACGTTTAAAAAAATGGAATGAACTACAACACAGCAGGATAGATATTTTGATTCTCAAAATAATTATGCTCAGTGAAAGGAGCCAGACAAAACAGAAAACGTACTGTATAATTCCATGTATATAAAAATCTAGAAAATGAAAACTAATCTAGAGTAACAGTGGATCAGTGGTTGCCTGGGAGTTAGGAGCACAGAGGGGCAGGACTGAGAGATAATAAAGGGGCCAGAAGAAACTTTTGAGAGTGATGGATATATTCATTATCTTGATGATGGTAATGGCTTCAGGCAAATGTGTATGTGTCAAAACTAACCAAATTATACTCTTTGTATATGTCAGTTTATTGTATGTCTCTTATACATCAATAAAGCTATTAAAATAAAACCTTAAAAAGACTTCTTCAATTATGTCTCTGTGTCCCTAGGAACTCTGTTTCATTAGCCTGCAAACAGGAGGTTTTATTCAGCTTCTGATGGGTAATGGTTGGGCTTCAGCCATGCTCTAGAGACACAAGATTGCACAAGCACTATCCTTACGGCCCATGGAAGTTCTCATGGCGTCTTCTGAATCTAAAACTGCAACCCTTCTACGCTAAACACCTGCCTTCTTCATATGTTCCTACTACCATGTTCTCTACCTGGCATAATTTATCTAGGGTCAATTTGAAATTACCATGGCCACACTGGGGAATTTCTGACATGAACAAGATTGTTCACTTAAGAAGTACCTCAGGGGATTTCCCTGGTGGTCCAGTGGTTAGGACTCGGAGCTTTCACTGCCATGGCCCGGGTTCAATCCCTGGTCCGGAAACTAAGCTGTGCTGCACGGCCAGAAAAAAAAAAGGGGGGGGGGGTTACCTTAGAACAAAAAGGGAAGAAACCCTCATGAGTCATGAGGAGATTGTTTTTATCTAAAAGAGAATTTTTTTTAACATAGGAGACTATATTAGCTTTGTTTCTATACTTCAAGGATTAATGAATGGTAACTTTAAAATTATTTAGATTGGTAAAATTGTCAGTGGCCTGAGTTATTGTCTAAACCAGCTGTAATCTCAATACCTATATATCTATTTATCTTTCTTTCTATTTCTTGTGTTTGTCAAAATGGGGTTTCTGTATCAATACACTCTTCCTTCTTCAAAAAGCAACATAATTACCCTTTAAAAATTATGATTTCATATTTGTCTGAAGCTGGGTCCCTCTTAATTTTTGTCCCTCTCCCTCTGATTTACCCCCTTAGGAAACTTTTAAAGATTAACTGATCAAAAAACATTCAGTTGTTATGTGTACACGTTTTTTTCTAGTCCAGATAAACTGTCAAAAATGTCTAAAAAAAAGAAAATGTTATTAAATTGTTTCTTTTTGTAGACACTGAAAAGTGTACTTGCATAATAGCCTTTGTTATTCTAGTTATGAGAAAAGAAGAAAAGAGCTTAATTCCAAGATGAAGAAGAGCTTTTGATACAACTTAGTCTTTATTTATTTATTTGGCTGAGCCGGGTCTTAGTTACAGCACGTGGGCTCCTAGCTGCGGCATGTGGGATCTAGTTTCCTGACCAGGGATGGAGCTTGGGCCCCCTGCACTGAGAGCACAGAGTCTTAACCACTGGACCATCAGGGAAGTCCCATGACTGAGACTTTTTAAAAATTAGTTTACCATTTAAAAATAATGTCAGCACAGTATTTTGGTTTGTACAAAACCAGGGTTAAATTATTTAACCTTTCTAAATTTCCCACACTGGTTTTATGAGTTAAGTAAGTTACCATTGTTTCCATAACTTCCTGAAAAAATATATTTATGAACAATTAAATGAAATGATAATAACTTTTTAAAGAGTTATGAAATTTTATGAAATTCTTAAACTGCTACAAATCACAAAGATTTAACATATTAGCTAAACTTGAAATTTCCAGATCCTGACTAATTTTAAGGCCTTAGATAAATGGTTAAGTTAATTAATAAATAATCTTTGGATATCTGGTCAGTTTCTAAGTAAGAAACAGATACAAAACACTGGCCACTGAACATAACTCTTTATTCTTATCTCCTAGAATGGCACTGTACTTATCGTCCATAAATTCAGGAGAAGTGCAGAGAACTAACTGAATTCTAAAACCAAAATTTTTAAAGTTCTCAGAAACCCCTTGAACGTCCATGGCCTAAAGTCTTGCCATTATCCTTGATAGCAGTAAGATCTGTCCCCTCTAGGATCCACAAGTTACCTCCTTCTGAGTTAATAACGAGTTGCCCCATGGATTTGGAAAGTAATCCCAATCCTAGACTCTACCCTATGACATGCTGATATCATTAGTTACAGCAGGGAACTCATAAAATGCCTCCAGCTTTATCACCAACAAGTACAGCTGCTTTTTCAAAACACCCACCTAAGCAGCCTCTGCATGATCCCAAACCTGAAAGCTTGGTTCTCTGAAGAGGCATCAGAGAAAAACTGCCCTTGAGCCTCAGTGGAAAAGACCTTTTCAGGTACTGTTAGCAACCGACACAACACTAAAACTCCAAGGTACTGGTACTGAAGTTCATGTCTCCCAGCTTATAAGATATACAGACCACCTAGAGGGGTGGGATAGGGAGGGTGGGAGGGAGGGAGACGCAAGAGGGAGGGAATATGGGGATATATGTATACATATAGCTGATTCACTTTGTTATACAGCAGAAACTAACACACCATTGTAAAGCAATTATACTCCAATAAAGATGTGGAAAATAAAAAAAAAAGCTATACATCACTTCATCCTGACTACTGGATGGCCATTCCATTGGAATACTTTAAACAGGATTCTTAGAATCCCTCCAGAAAGTGCTGACCGCAGAAGTTGACAGCTTCTGCCCAAGGTTAATTTTCTGATTCTTCAGTGGCCTTTTTCCTTCCTTTTACCACTCATCTTGCCTGTTATTGTACTTTACACTCCCTAGGAACTGCCTCTAAGGCTCAATATGTTCTTCCTTATCTTCATCCTATGACTTTTGACCCTTTATGATCTTCTCCCACTTCAGAAAAAGTAAAATGTTCTGATGGGTTTTTCTCAGACCATAGCTACTGCTCTGAATTTAACTGTTTGCTGACAAAAATTTAATCTTTTTTCTTTTAAACACCTCTGAGAAGGTACGTTTCCTTTTATAGGCCCCTTCTTGTTCTTAAGTTTCCCCCACATCATTAATCCCAAGCTTCAGTCCCATAAAAATTGACCTCACATCAACAAAATGCTTCTACTGAGGTTACTACAACCCTATCAGCAAAACGTAGCCCGTAAGGAATGAGAACTAATATTAGCTACAAACATTTTTTTTTTAATTTGACCTCACCACACAGATTGCGAGATCTTAATTCCCCGACCAGGGATCGAACCCGGGACCCCAGCAGTGGAAGATTGGAGTCCTCACCACTTGACCGCAGGGAATTCCCTACAAACATTTGTTCTCTTCAGAGACACTCTTTTTGGGAACTGTTTACCTCCACTCGCGTTATCTGCCCATTTCAAGGGACATATAATTAGCTCATGCAAAATGATACTTATACTCCCAATAAAGTCTGTGCTCCATTGGGATACCATTTCTGAGGTGGACATCAGACTTACACCAACCTGCCACACACTAACTTATCCAATATATTTGGGGTAATTGTTAGAGACTTTCAGATATTTAAAACTACCTCTCTTCCAGAGGATCAAATTTTCATGAAAAGAAGAGGGCAGGGGCTTCCCTGGTGGCGCAGTGGTTGAGAGTCCGCCTGCCGATGCAGGGGACAAGGGTTCGTGCCCCGGTCTGGGAAGATCCCACATGCCGCGGAGCAGCTGGGCCCGTGAGCCATGGCCGCGGGGCCTGCGCGTCCAGAGCCTGTGCTCCGCAACGGCAGAGGCCACAACAGTGAGAGGCCCACGTACCGCAAAAAAAAAAAAAAAAAGAAGAGGGCAGCACAGCAGAATCTGGACAACTCCCAGAGAGATAACTGGCTCCTCCTGCATTCTCTGTGAGCTGCAGTTCCCACAGTGGTGAAAAGGTGGTCCCAAACCTGTCTCAGACCCTAACAGATGCCATAAATGACACAACTTCTACTCTAGAAGGCTTCCCCACCCCCAAAAAAGTCTAAATTCTTTAGCCAGGCTGTCACGAGCAATCCGAGGAGCGAGTTAGCTTTAGCAATACCTCTTGCTGCACTTATATAAATACTACAGGTCAAGTAGAACAATTTCTGATGAGGCTAAAAGAAAAGGGCACCTGGCTCTCTACAAGAGACCAGCTGAAACATGGGACATATTTCCATGGCCTGGGTTGGGTCATCTAGGCCCCTGTGCCCAGAGTCTATTACTAGGCTGAATCATCATCTTGTTTCTGGTAACTGCCTGTGGTGCTTTTGGCCGATGGATCCTGTCCAGAGTCGTAAATGCCACTGTGCAGCCCTTGTCACATCAGAAGATTCAATACCTCATCCTGCAACAAAAGGAGTAGGAGAGACTTGCCCAAGTCCTCCTGCAGACAATTTTCTCGGTGCCACCTCCAGATCAGCAATATCTCAGCAATGGTGATGATTAGAATATATAAATTCATGTCCTGTGGCCTGACCTCATCTGACCTTGGATGAAAGCGGGGGAATGAGAAAGAAATGCAGCCCCTGACATCCAGGAGCTGGCCTGGCACTCACAGCAAGGCCTTGGTGCTCTCCCGATGGACATGACCAATTTCACAGATTCCAAACATCAGACAAGGCCACTCTATGACTGTAATAGATCAAGACAAAAACTAGACTAATAAGCATTGTCCAAATTCCCCAAATGACTAAACATCACCCTCTTCTAGCTCATATGAATGGGTGCTGCTTCTTTATCAATCACTCCCTTCGCCTCACCTTTCTAGATAAGGATTAAGATACCCAATCATAGAATCACACCCACTTTCTGACAGCCTCCAATCCTTGGACTCTCCCCTCAAATCGTCTAACACAAGGCCACATCCCATAATAGAATCTAACACCTTCTTACCGAGACATCGCATGGTGTATATGTTCTCCTTCATGGCAAGGAATCAATGAACCCAGATTTGTGTGACTGGATGAAGAAATTAATGAATGAAGGGAATTATAATAAAAGATCCAGGACTTACCCTCTAAGAGCTCATAATGTAGCAGGAGAGACAGACAAACCAACAGTTCTCAGGCAGTGTGATGAGTATTATAATAAAACGTAAAGACAGGGTGCTGTACAAGTGACATGTCAGAGCCAGGGGTTTCAGTGAAGGCTTCCTGGTAGAGGGGACACTAGGGTGAATCTTAGGTAGGAGTTAGCCCAGTACAGAGGTAGGGGTTGGATTTAGTGGGAGGAAAAACGTGTCTAGGCAGAGAATAGAAAGTTCAAAGGCAAGAAGCAGAGAGAGTATACAGCTAGACCATGACTGAGGTCAAGAAGGGACTACCAGCAAGTCTGCAGGGCCTTATATGCTTTTAGGTCCATTGAAGGGTGGTAGGATTAGATTGTATTTTATAAAGATTCAATAACCACATACTGTTATCAAAGTTAACAAATCATTTACCTCCAGATGTTAAGATGGATACAGCATCACTTTTATTGTATCGCCAAAAAGGCATAAATTGAATTAACCATGAGGAAAAAGCAAATAATCCCAAATTAAGGAACATTCTGCACATTGAACTCCAAAAATATCAATGTCATAAAAGAAAAAAAGGCTGAGGGGCTGTTCCAGGTTAAAGGAGACTAAACACAGCTAAACACAATGCTTTACCCTGGATTGGAATTGGGAACGAAATACTTTTTTTCTTTTGCTAGAAAGAACATTAGTGGGACAACTGATGAGACTCAGCTAGATAATACTGTATGGATGTTAATTGCCTGATCTTGGGAATTCCCTGGTGGTCCAGTGGTTAGGACTCTATGCTTTCACTGCGACTGTGAGCCCGGGTTCAATCCCTGTTCGGGGAACTAAGATTGCCACAAGCCACGTGGTGTGGCCAAAAAAAAAAATTCCCTGATCTTGATAACTGTACTGTGGTTATATAAGAGAATGTCTTCAGGAAATGCACACCACAGTATTTAAAGGTAAAGGAGCACCATGTCTGTAACTAACTCTCAAACTGTTCATAAATATATATATATATATATATATATATATATGTAAATGAGAGAAGGATAAAGCAAATGTGGTAAACTGTTAACATTTGGGGAATCTAGATGAAGGGTAGTCATGAATTCTTTATATTATTCCTGCAACTTTTCTGTAAGACCGAAATTTTTTCAAAATATAGTTACCCCTTCCCTACCAAACAAAAAAAAAAATGCATGTAGTTGAACAAGCTCTATGTGTCAGTACTGTGGTGGGACCTGGGAAGGAGAGGGTAAATAAGATGCATCCCCTGCTCTACAGGACTCATGGTCCAGCAGGCCATCTTGGCAGCAGATCCAAAGGTGTGAGACAAGACCTCCAAGAAGATGACAACAATTTGGGCAAGAAATGGGGAAGGCCTGAATGAATTAGGGCAGTGCCAACGTAGCTGGAAGGACATCAAAGGGACAATATTTATGATCTGGTGACTAACTGGACTTGAGGTAGGGAATAAGAGAAGTCTAGTGAGGTGTCTGGGCTTCTTACACAGTCCATTGGCTGGACCATGGTCCCAGTCACCAAGACAGAGTGCTCAGGCAGTTTGTGGAGAGTAATGGGATTGAGTTTGGACAGCTCAGTGGTGCTGTTAAGTAGAGGGTTTGAGCTACAGGACTGTAGTTTAGGGGAAAGATCTGAGCTGAGATATATTTGGAGGAGTCATCAGCATTGAGGAGTTAGAGGAAGCCACGAGATAAGAAGAAGGCACAAGAGAACCCCAACATCTGGAGATCGCAGTCCCAGTCTTTGCCTCACCCAAGAAAATGTCCTTCAAGTTCTTACTTTTCTACCGATGGTTTGGGCTCTTTGCCAGATTTTTCCCAGCTGGATGTGTGGCTTTCGGAGGTTCCTCACTTTGTAGACTTCCTTCCCACACGTAAATGGGGACATGGGAGAGTAGTTGTCTTAAGTACCTCCCGGTGTGAAGGCGAAATAATTGAGGCCATAAACACCAGTTATTCTAAGTACTGACCATAAACTGAACTGAGATTGCTCCCGCCATCTCCTGCCTGTGCCTTTAGGTATTGATTTCTGGTTCTTCCTCCTTAGTGAATTAAAGGAAATTAGAATGCCACAATGATTGTGATTTGAGTGCGATTTGATAGTGCAGATGGCAAAGAATGGGACACTTGATTGAGAGATATAAATAATGAGGTAACACTGACCTTGGATTCAACACATACAATAAAATGCATAAATCTCAAGCGTGGCACTGGATGGTTTTTGACAGTACATACACCTGTGCAACTCACGCCTCCATCAGGTTACAGAACAGCTCCATCACCCCAGAAAATTCCCTCAACTCCCCTTCGCAGTTAATACCTGACTCGCATCCCTCAGAAGCAGCCACCATTCTGTTTGCCTCCCTCCCTTAATTTTATTTTTTAATGTTTTAAACTTGTGGGTTATTTAGAGAAAGTATGGATGGTCAGGTGGCAGAGCCAGGAATGCATTTAGGCTCTCAGTGGAGAATGTGAAACTGAGTGCAGTTTAGGAATATTTATTCCACAGGATTTTTTTTTTTATTGAGGTATAGTTGATGTACGTTTCAGATGTACAGCATAGTGATTCACAATTTTTAAAGTTTATATTCCACTTATAGTTATTATAAAATATTGGCTATAGTCCCTGTGCTGTACAATATTTCCTTGTATCTTATTTATTTTATACATAGTAGTTTGTGCCTCTTACTCCCCTACCTCTACCTTGCCCCTCCCCCCTTCCCTCTCCCCACTGGTAACCACTAGTTTGTTCTCTGTGTCTGTGAGTCTGCTTCTTTGTGTTATATTCATTAGTTTGTTGTATTTTTTAGATTCCATCTATAAGTGATATTACACAGGATTTCTCTTTCTCTGTCTGACTTATTTCACTAAGCATCAAATAAAGCCTCTCCTCTTGCCCCACCAAAAACGTTTTGCAATAGTTGGCCTCCAGCTGACTCTTCTCCACTAGGAAAATAGGATTTGTTTAACTGTTTGAACTTTCCTTTAGAACCTGTTTGTGTTTAACCGGACCCTCGACCCAATCTCTCGGTGAGGCATTTGGATAACATTTTTTGGTTAAGTCAGAGATTACGTTTAGCTATCCGTCCAAACTCCAAAGCTTAGGTTCACTGGACTCCAAGCCTCTATCCCACCTCCCTGCCCCAGCGGGCTTTGCTGGATTCTTCCTGCCGAGGAGGAGGGAAGGCGTGGAGGGAATCGGTTCCCACCCACAGCTCCGGCCGGGTGACTCTCCACCGCGGGCCCTGCTCTGCCACCTGACCTCTGAGCCACCTGCAAGTCATCAGGCTGGTGAGTGTCCTGCTCAGGCCGGCCTCCCCGCCCCCTCCCTGGAGAGGGGACATCTGGCGACAGCCAGCCCCACCCCCAAACCCGCGCGGCTGAAAGGAGACCGACCCCCTCTGCCACCCGGGGACCCGCGCCCCACTCGGCCGGCCGGGGCTGGGGAGGAGGCGGGCACAACCTTCAGCTTCCCCGCGGCACCCTAGGCCGCGGCTGCGCCGCCAGCCGGTACCGGGCCCGCGCCCGCACAGGTGGCCCGAGCAGAAAAGGGACATTTGCCAGACACCCCCTCCCCCCGGCTTGCACCACGGAGCGTGGGGTTAAAAGTTGCGATTGCAAAAGTCCTGCGTCTGATCTTGGGCCTTATCTCAGATTGACAGCAGGAAGGCCTTTAGAACCTCTGCCAATTTTTAACAGCCAGTGAGGACTGCAAATGCTACAGCGCTGGCAGGCAGCATTTGAGGACGATTTGAGCTGTGTTTCTTAAAAAAAAAAAGCGATTTATCGAAGGTAATATTAAACCAAAGATTATTTTCCCCTACCATTAATTTGCCCATCCATGTGTGGGACCAGTGACTTCAAATCAGATAATTGTCAAGGAGAAAGGTGAAGATGCAGGCAGTTTTGATCACCATCAGGACACAGTCTGGGAAAGAGAGAATGCTCTTGAAAGTTGTCTGTCTTTCCTCTCCCACGTGGGTTTCTTAAGTAAGGATTTTTTCTTTTCTGATTATTTTTCTTTTTCTTCTACCTGTTCGCTGGTCACAGCCTCTGGCCTAAAGTCCCAGCATAGAATGTTCCTGCCTATGGAGTTCAAGACTCCTTGCCAAACTGGCATGGTGCCTTCCTAGGCAGCAAGAAATAGCTGAGGGGCTGTCATTTCCTACAGTGGTGCCCCAACAATGTCCTTTTCTCCCCCCTTTCCATTGTCTGAATTTGAAAATGGATGTTATAGAGAACAGACTGGTGGTTGCCAAGGGAGAGGGGGCTGGGGGAGGGATGGAGTGGGAGGTTGGGATTAGCAGATGTAAGCTTTTATATATAGGATGGATAAACAACAAGGTCCTACTGTATAGCACAGGGAACTATATTCAACATCCTATGATAAACCATAATGGAAAAGAAAATTTTAAAAAAAGAATATATATATATATATATAAACTGAATCACTTTGCTGTACAGGAGTAATTAACACAACATTGTAAATCAACTATACTTAAATTAAAAAAAAGAATATGGATGTTATTTCTACTTTAGTGTATTATCACTGATGAACTGCATTTCGAAAAATGCAGTTCAGAAAAGTGCAGAGCAGGAAGATTGGCCTTTGGGCCGTTAGAGAAGGAAATCAACACCATGCAACGGATGGGAAGGACAGCAGGAGAAGGATGCCCAGAGGGCCACCAATGAGGTAGTTTCCCACCCCCTGACCCGCCTTGGGGGCTTGGGTGCTGGCATAAAGGCAGCCTTGCCTTGTAGAAGCAGCCAGCTCTCTCTGGGGGTCACTAGCGCCAAGGTGTGGATGTTGGAGTGTTGCTTTTTCTCTCTCTCTTTTTAAGAGAAACCTTGAAAAAAAAAAAAAGCACCGGTAAGTTGATTGAAGATGTCTTGTGTTATGGCCTATCAGCTCTTTCTTCATTTTTATCTGTCTCCTCCTGCCACATTGCGTATTTTGTTCTGATCTGGGGAAAGTGTGTCCAGCCTTTCCAGTTCTGATTTTAAAAACTCAATCTGTATTGGGATCTTACCAGCGTCTTAGGTGTTTTGCTGAATTTGCTCCATGCGATGACATTTCACTTTATCTCTGTTGTCTTCAGTAAATCTCTCCCATGACAATGTCTTCCGCTAAGATTGAGTGTGTTTTGCGGGAGAACTGGCGCTGCGGTGAGTCTCCAGTCTGGGAGGAGGCATCCAACTCTCTGCTCTTCGTAGATATTCCTGCAAAAAAGGTTTGCCGGTGGGATTCGCTCAGCAAGGAAGTGCAGCAAGTGACCGTGGGTAAGGATGAAGGATGGGCTTGGATCTGCCCAGACAGCCATCTCTTCCCTGGGGAGGCACTGTCACCTAATGTGTCATTCCTCCGGAACCTTCTTGTTAAAGCGTACTGAATATGCTTAAAAACTGTTGGATTGTCATCCTTTCTGTGTCCCCCACTTTGACCCAGGAGTAAAATCTGGATGGTCAATACTTTCCTCTTCCCCTGCGGGTGCCGGGCAACATTCCCCATTATGTTTTGGATGGTGAGTCACGGTAGGATCTTTCCATCATACCTTCAGTTAACAGCCGTGAAAGTTGGAGACCCGGTTTGTGGCACAGCAAAGGTTATCTACCTTGGGTCAGGCCAAGGCCTTAATTTGAAAAACAAAATAATAATAATAACAACAGATATATCCCCTCTTTGTGCAAAGAGGAGCTTTTGGACTTAGAAAGCATTAACCAGGGCTTTCTGTTCACTGTTCAAAACAGGATTCACAAAGGAATTTCGAGTGCATTGGAGTATGATTCTGTTAATGGCCCTGTGATTTCCCATGGAGGGGTTTATCACATTTTATGGCCCAAGGATATGGGCTTGACTAGAGATAAAGAAGTTTCTTCTTTTCATTATTGTGTTCCTGGGAAAGAGATACCAGGAATTCCTGTGACCTCAGGACACTCTCAACCCAGAACTGGGGACCTTTTTTTCTTAGATGAGAGGGAACAGCTTTTAATTCACTCACGGACATGACTGTGGCTCGAGGCAAAATGACTGTGACCCACTGTGATCAGACTTGGGGGAGGGACCCATCACCTTCCCTAGTCTCTCTTTCCCAATATGCACACATTAGGGATATATTCCTACCCCTAATCTTCAAAACAAAAACAAAACAAACAACCCCCCCCCCCAACCCTGGGAAGGGCTTGTGGTGTCCACAGCAGCTTAAAAGCTAACAGAAGCCTCAGGCCACAGGTTGGGATCCCTGATGAGGATATGACGCTCCTACTAGTGTCTTGCACATTCCCTGGGACCCTCCACGGCTCCAATCAACTTCTGCACAGGGCACCAAGCGTCTTGCACTGAATAGATGCTTAGGAAATGTTTTCACAATAAAGTCTGTCAATTTGTTTCCTGTGAGTACTCACCATGGTAATCAATCTCTCCACTTAAAAAAAGTTTCCTTATATGTGGAAAAATGTTAAACCCAGAAAACCTAAAATTTAAATATACAAAATATAGTAGTATAAGGAAGACGTGATTTTTTAAATCATTGCATCTACATTTCTTTTTTTTTTTTTTTACTATTTATTTTTATTTATTTGGTTGTGTCGGGTCTTAGTTGCTGCAGGCGGGCTCCCTAGTTGTGGCTTGCCGGCTCCTTAGTCGCAGCACGTGGGCTCCTTAGTTGCGGTATGCATGTGGGATCTACTTCCCTGACCAGGGAACGAACCCGGGCCCCTGCATTGGGAGCGCAGAGTCTTATCCACTGTGCCACCAGGGAAGTCCCTCTATTATTTTTTAATCATGCTTACTTCCAAAAAGGATTTAAGAAACAATTTTCAATTAAATACATACAAAACAGGGTACCTTTAACAAGACAAGTCCTAATTTAAAAAAAAAAAAAAAAGACAAGTCCTGTACTTGAGGGAGAGAGAGATGTCACAAAACCCAGTTGCTGGAACTAAACACAGTTTGTGTCCCTGCATTTCCTGAAGATCAGGCAAACTGAGCATTGCTTGCTCTGTGACAACTGCCCTGGTTTACACATCACCCCCTTAGGAACCTCTCCTCTGAACTTGCTGTGGCATCTGCCCCAGTGTACGGTGGCTGCTGTGATTTGACTTCTCTGCTTCTCCCGCTAGACTCGGAGCTTCCAGAGGAGTTGGGTTTCATTCATCTTTACATCCATGCTGCCCGGAACAGCACACGGAGTTCATGATCAACGAATATACTGGGTTATGTAACCTTCACTGTTCAACAGAGAGGAGGGAGCACTCCCCTTGTCAAAAGAGCTGCAACCTCTTAGAGATGCCGGGTGGCGTGATGGACACAGTGTGACTACTGGCTGCCCCCTGACTGCTGCTTTTACCTCTGCAGATGCCCCAGTCAGCTCTGTGGCCCTTCGCCACTCAGGAGGCTATGTCGCCACAGTTGGAACAAAGTTCTGTGCTTTGAACTGGGAAGATCAATCAGCAGTTGTCTTGGCCACAGTAGATAAAGACAAGAAAAACAATCGATTCAATGACGGGAAGGTGGATCCCGCTGGGAGATACTTTGCCGGTATGTTTTACCTTTAGCACCTACTTACTGAGCTTTGGGGAAGACCAGAATGTGACTTACAAAAGCCTCACAGCTGCAGTAGTAAAATAAGTGTTCATAACGGGTCTGGGGTTCTTCTTTCATTATTACTTAAGTCACTTGTATCAAAAAAAAAAAATCCCATGAGAAAAACTTCATAGATATCCCTTTCAACTGTTGTCTCTAGCAGACGAAAATTTGTATTGTATTTTTGTAGTTTAAATGAGTTTTTTTTTAACATCTTTATTGGGGTATAATTGCTTTACAATGGTGTGTTAGTTTCTGCTTTATAACAAAGTGAATCAGTTATACGTATGTTCCCATATCTCTTCCCTCTTGCATCTTCCTCCCTCCCACCCTCCCTATCCCACCCCTCCAGGCGGTCACAAAGCACTGAGCTGATCTCCCTGTGCTATGCGGCTGCTTCCCACTAGCTATCTACCTTATGTTTGGTAGTGTATATATGTCCATGCCTCTCTCTCGCTTTGTCACAGCTCACCCATCCCCCTCCCCATATCCTCAAGTCCGTTCCCCAGTAGGTCTGTGTCTTTATTCCCGTCTTACCTCTGGGTTCTTCATAGCATTTTTTTCCCTTAAATTCCATATATAAGTGTTAGCATACGGTATTTGTCTTTTTCTGACTTACTTCGCTCTGTATGACAGACTCTAGGTCCATCCACCTCATTACAAATAGCTCAATTTCGTTTCTTTTTATGGCTGAGTAATATTCCATTGTATATATGTGCCACATCTTCTTTATCCATTCATCTGATGATGGGCACTTAGGTTGATTCCATCTCCGGGCTATTGTAAATAGAGCTGCAATGAACACTTTGGTTCATGACTCTTTTTGAATTATGGTTTTCTCAGGATATATGCCCAGTATTGGGATTGCTGGGTCATATGGTAGTTCTATTTGTACTTTTTTAAGGAACCTCCATACTGTTCTCCATAGTGGCTGAACCAATTCACATTCCCACCAGCAGTGCAAGAGTGTTCCCTTTTCTCCACACCCTCTCCAGCATTTAGTGTTTCTAGGTTTTGTGATGATGGCCATTCTGACTGGTGTGAGATGATATCTCATTGTAGTTTTGATTTGCATTTCCCTAATGATTAATGATGTTGAGCATTCTTTCATGTGTTTGTTGGCAGTCTCTATATATTCTTTGGAGAAATGTCTATTTAGGTCTTCTGCCCATTTTTGGATTGGGTTGTTTGTTTTCTTGTTGTTAAACTGCATGAGCTGCTTGTAAATTTTAGAAATTAATCCTTTGTGAGTTGCTTCATTTGCAAATATTTTCTCCCATTCTGAGGGCTGTCTTTTGTTCTTGTTTATGGTTTCCTTTGCTGTGCAAAAGCTTTGAAGTTTCATTAGGTCCCATTTGTTTATTTTTGTTTTTATTTCCCTTTCTCTAGGAGGTGGGTCAGAAAGGATCTTGCTGTGATTTTTGTCATAGAGTGTTCTGCCTATGTTTTCCTCTAAGAGTTTGATAGTTTCTGGCCTTACATTTAGGTCTTTAATCCATTTTGAGCTTATTTTTGTGTATGGTGTTAGGGAGTGATCTAATCTCATACTTTTACATGTACCTGTCCAGTTTTCCCAGCACCACTTATTGAAGAGGCTGTCATTTCTCCACTGTACATTCCTGCCTCATTTATCAAAGATAAGGGGACCATATGTGCCTGGGTTTGTCTCTGGACTTTCTATCCTGTTCCATTGATCTGTCTTTCTGTTTTTGTGCCAGTACCATACTGTCTTGATTACTGTAGCTTTGTAGTATAGTCTGAAGTTAGAGAGCCTGATTCCTTCAGCTCCGTTTTTCGTTCTCAAGATTGCTTTGGCTATTTGGGGTCTTTTGTGTTTACATACAAATTGTGAAATTTTTTGTTCTGCTTCTGTGAAAAATGCCAGTGGTAGTTTGATAGGGATTGCACTGAATCTGTAGATTGCTTTGGGTAGTAGAGTCATTTTCACAGTGTTGATACTTCCAATCCAAGAACATGGTATATCTCTCCATCTATTTGTATCACCTTTAATTTCTTTCATCAGTGTCTTATAATTTTCTGTATATAGGTCTTTTGTCTCCTTAGGTAGGTTTGTTCCTAGATATTTTACTCTTTTTGTTGCAATGGTAAATGGGAGTGTTTTCTTGATTTCACTTTCAGATTTTTCATCATTAGTGTATACGAATGCCAGAGATTTCTGTGCATTAATTTTGTATCCTGTAACTTTACCAAATTCATTGATTAGCTCTAGTAGTTTTCTGGTAGCATCTTTAGGATTCTCTATGTACAGTATCATGTCATCTGCAAACAGTGACAGCTTTACTTCTTCTTTTCCAATTTGGATTCCTTTTATTTCCTTTTCTCTTCTGATTGCTGTGGCTAAAACTTCCAAAACTATGTTGAATAAGAGTGGTGAGAGTGCGCAACCATGTCTTGTTCCTGATCTTAGTGGAAATGCTTTCAGTTTTTCACCATTGAGGATGATGTTGGCTGTGGGTTTGTCATATATGGCCTTTATTATGTTGAGGAAAGTTCCCTCTATGCCTACTTTCTGCAGGGTTTTTATCATAAATGGGTGTTGAACTTTGTCAAAAGCTTTCTCTGCATCTATTGAGATGATCATATGGTTTCCTCCTTCAATTTGTTAATATGGTTTGTCACATTGATTGATTTGCGTATATTGAAGAACGCTTGCATTCCTGGAATAAACCCCACTTGATCATGGTGTATGATCCTTTCAATGTGCTGTTGGATTCTGTTTGCTAGTATTTTGTTAAGAATTTTTGCATCTATGTTCATCAGTGATATTGGCCTGTAGTATTCTTTCTTTGTGACATCCTTGTCTGGTTTTGGTATCAAGGTGATGGTGGCCTTGTAGAATGAGTTTGGGAGTGTTCCTCCCTCTGCTGTATTTTGGAAGAGTTTGAGAAGGATAGGTGTTAGGTCTTCTCTAAATGTTTGACAGAATTCGCCTGTGAAGCCATCTGGTCCTGGGCTTTTTTTTGCTGGAAGATTTTTAATCACAGTTTCAATTTCAGTGCTTGTGATTGGTCTGTTCATATTTTCTATTTCTTCCTGATTCAGTCTTGGCAGGTTGTGCATTTCTACGAATTTGTCCATTTCTTCCAGGTTGTCCATTTTATTGGCATAGAGTTACTTGTAATAATCTCTCATGATCTTTTGTATTTCTGCAGTGTCAGTTGTTACTTCCC
Source organism: Tursiops truncatus (assembly GCF_011762595.2). Lineage (NCBI taxonomy): Eukaryota > Metazoa > Chordata > Mammalia > Artiodactyla > Delphinidae > Tursiops > Tursiops truncatus. The sequence continues at coordinate 88,107,121 of NC_047055.1, read as the reverse complement.
CTTTTTCATTTCTAATTCTATTGATTTAAGTCTTCTCCCTTTTTTTCTTGATGAGTCTGGATAATGGTTTATCAATTTTGTTTATCTTCTCAAAGAACCAACTTTTACTTTTATTGATCTTTGCTATCGTTTCCTTCATTTCTTTTTCATTTATTTCTGATCTGATTTTTATGATTTCTTTCCTTCTGCTAACTTTGGGGTTCTTTTGTTCTTCTTTCCCTAATTGCTTTAGGTGCAAGGTTAGGTTGTTTATTCAAGATGTTTCCTGTTTCTTAAGGTAGGATTGTATTGCTATAAACTTCCCTGTTAAAACTGCTTTTGCTGCATCCCATAGGTTTTGGGTCGTCGTGTCTGCATTGTCATTTGTTTCTAGGTATTTTTTGATTTCCTCTTTGATTTCTTCAGCAATCACTTCATTATTAAGTAGTGTATTGTTTAGCCTCCATGTGTTTGTATTTTTTACAGATCTTTTCCTGTAATTGATATCTAGTCTCATAGCGTTGTGGTCGGAAAACATACTTGATACAATTTCAATTTTCTTAAATTTACCAAGGCTTGATTTGTGACCCAAGATATGCTCTATCCTGGAGAATGTTCCATGAGCACTTGAGAAAAATGTGTATTCTGTTGTTTTTGGATGGAATGTCCTATAAATATCAATTAAGTCCATCTCGTTTAATGTATCATTTAAAGCTTGTGTTTCCTTATTTATTTTCATTTTGGATGATCTGTCCATTGGTGAAAGTGGGGTGTTAAAGTCCCCTACTATGAATGTGTTACTGTCGATTTCCCCTTTTATGGCTGTTAGTATTTGCCTTATGTATCGAGGTGCTCCTATGTTGGGTGCATAAATATTTACAATTGTTATATCTTCTTCTGGGATCGATTCCTTGATCATTATGTAGTGTCCTTCTTTGTCTCTTCTAATAGTCTTTTTTTTAAAGTCTATTTTGTCTGATATGAGAATTGCTACTCCAGCTTTCTTTTGGTTTCCATTTGCATGGAATATCTTTTTCCATCCCCTTACTTTCAGTCTGTATGTGTCTCTAGGTCTGAAGTGGGTCTCTTGCAGACAGCATATATATGGGTCTTGTTTTTGTATCCATTCAGCCAATCTGTGTCTTTTGGTGGGAGCATTTAGTCCATTTACATTTAAGGTAATTATCGATATGTATGTTCCTATTCCCATTTTCTAAATTGTTTTGAGTTCGTTATTGTAGGTCTTTTCCTTCTCTTGTGTTTCTTGCCTAGAGAAGTTCCTTTAGCATTTGTTCTAAAGCTGGTTTGGTGGTGCTAAACTCTCTGAGCTTTTGCTTGTCTGTAAAGGTTTTAATTTCTCCATCAAATCTGAATGAGATCCTTGCTGGGTAGATTAATCTTGGTTGCAGGTTTTTGTCCTTCATCACTTTAAATATGTCCTGCCACTCCCTTCTGGCTTGCAGAGTTTCTGCTGAAAGATCAGCTGTTAACCTTATGGGGATTCCCTTGTGTGTTATGTGTTGTTTTTCCCTTGCTGCTTTTAATATGCTTTCTTTGTATGTAATTTTTGACAGTTTGATTAATATGTGTCTTGGAGTATTTCTCCTTGGATTTATCCTGTATGGGACTCTCTGTGCTTCCTGGATTTGATTAACTATTTCCTTTCCCATATTAGGGAAATTTTCAACTATAATCTCTTCAAATATTTTCTCAGTCCCTTTCTTTTTCTCTTCTTCTTCTGGAACCCCTATAATTCGAATGTTGCTGTGTTTAAAATTGTCCCAGAGGTCTCTGAGACTGTCCTCATTTGTTTTCATTCTTTTTTCTTTATTTTGCTCTGCAGTAGTTATTTCCACTATTTTATCTTCCAGGTCAATTATCCGTTCTTCTGCCTCAGTTATTCTGCTGTTGATCCCATCTAGAGTATTTTTCATTTCATTTATTGTGTTGTTCATCGTTGTTTGTGTCATCTTTAGTTCTTCTAGTTCCTTGTTAAATGTTTCTTGCATTTTGTCTATTGTATTTCCAAGATTTTGGATCATCTTTACTATCATTATTCTGAATTCTTTTTCAGGTAGACTGCCTATTTCCTCTTCATTTGTTAGGTCTGGTGGGTTTTTATCTTGCTCCTTCATGTGCTGTGTGTTTTTCTGTGTTCTCATTTTGCTTATCTTAGTGTGTTTGGGGTCTCCTTTTTGCAGGCTGCAGGTTCGTAGTTCCCGTTGTTTTTGGTGTCTGTCCCCAATGACTAAGGTTGGTTCAGTGTGTTGTGTAGGCTTCCTGGTGGAGGGGACCAGTGCCTGTGTTCTGGTGGATGAGGCTAGATATTGTGTTTCTGGTGGGCAGGTCCACGTCTGGTGGTGTGTTTTGGGGTGTCTCTGGACTTATTATGATTTTAGGCAGCCTCTCTGCTAATGGGTGGGTTAGTGTTCCTGTCTTGCTATTTGTTTGGCATAGGGTGTCCAGCACTGTAGCTTGCTGGTCGTTGAGTGAAGCTGGATGCTGGTGTTGAGATGGAGATCTCTGGGAGATTTTCACCATTTAATATTATGTGGAGCTGGGAGGTCTCTTGTGGACCAGTGTCCTGAAGTTGGCTCTCCCACCTCAGAGGCACAGCACTGACTCCTGGCTGGAGCACCAAGAGCCTTTCATCCACACGGCTCAGAATAAAAGGGAGAAAAAGTAGAAAGAAAGAATTAGTAGAAGTAGAAAGAAAGAAAGAAAGGAGGGAGGGAGGGAGGGAGCAAGGAAGGAGGGAAGGAAGGAAAAAAGAAAGAAAGAAGGAAGATAAAGTAAAATAAAGTAAGATAAAATATAATAAAGTTATTAAAATAAAAAATAATTATTAAGAAAAAAAACGGACAGTTAGAACCCTGGGACAAATGGTGGAAGCAAAGCTATACAGACAAAATCTCCCACAGAAGTATACACATACACACTCACAAAAAGAGGAAAAGGGGAAAATATTATAAGTCTTGCTCTCAAAGTCCACCTCCTTAATTTGGGATGATTCGTTGTCTATTCATGTATTCCACAGATGCAGGGTACATCAAGTTGATTGTGGAGCTTTAATACACTGCTCCTGAGGCTGCTGGGAGAGATTTCCCTTTCTCTTCTTTGTTCTCACAGCTCCCGGGGCTCAGCTTTAGATTTGGCCCCGCCTCTGCGTGTAGGTCACCGGAGGGCGTCTGTTCTTCGCTCAGACAGGATGTGGGTAAAGGAGCCGCTGATTTGAGGGCTCTGGCTCACTCAGGCCGGGGGGGAGGGAAGGTCACGGAGTGCGGGGCGGGCCTGCGGCGGCAGAGGCCAGCATGAGGCCAGCGTGACGTTGCACCCGCCAGAGGCGCGCCATGCGTTCTCCTGAGGAAGTTGCTCCTGGATCCTAGGACCCCGGCAGTGGCGGGCTGCACAGGCTCCCCAGAAGGGGGGTGTGGATAGTGACCTGTGCTCACACACAGGCTTCTTGCTGGCGGCAGCAGCAGCCTTGGCGTCTCATGCCCGTCTCTGGGGTCCGTGCTTTTAGCCGCGGCTCACGCTCGTCTCTGGAGCTCCTTTAAGCAGCGTTCTTAATCCCCTCTCCTCGCACACCAGGAAACAAAGAGGGAAGAAAAAGTCTCTTGCCTCTTCGGCAGCTCCAGATTTTTCCCCGGACTCCCTCCCGGCTAGCTGTGGTGCACTAACCCCCTGCAGGCTGTGTTCACGCCGCCAACCCCAGTCCGCTCCCTGCGCTCTGACCGAAGCCCGAGCCTCAGCTCCCAGCCCCGCCCACTCAGGCGGGTGAGCGGACAAGCCTCTCGGGCTGGTGAGTGCCGGTCGGCACCGATCCTCTGTGCGGGAATCTCCCCGCTTTGCCCTCTGCACCCCTGTTGCTGCGCTCTCCTCCAGCTCCAAAGCTTTCCACTCCGCCACCCGCAGTCTCGGCCCGTGAGGGGGCTTCCTAGTGTGTGAAAACCTTTCCTCCTTCACAGCTCCCTCCCACTGGTGCAGGTCCCGCCCCTATCGTTTTGTCTCTGTTTTTATCTTTTTTCTTTTGCCCTACCCAGGTACGTGGGGAGTTACTTGCCTTTTGGGAGGTCTGAGGTCTTCTGCCAGCGTTCAGTAGGTGTTCTGTAGGAGTTGTTCCACGTGTAGATGTATTTCTGGTGTATCTGCTAGTGTTGGAGGTTCTCCTGCAGAGGCAGGGGGTGGCTGTGGCTCACCGTGGGGGCAAGGACACTGGCAGCAGAAGTTCTGGGAAGTACTCCTTGACGTGAGCTCTGCCAGCGTCTCGACATTGCCATTTTTGAAGACTACAATCTCGCCCAACTCCCCTCTTTTTTAACAGAACTTTCCTCATGTTTTTGCGTCTAATGTTTCCTTGTGATTAGATTGATGCTATATATTCATGGCTGGAATCACTGCATAGGTGCTGTTCTGTCCTTCTCGGGGTATCCCATCTGGATACCATCTGTCCCTCATTGGTGATGTCAGTTTTGATCACCCAGTTGAGGTCTTAGATTTCTCTACTACATAGCTACTATTTTTAAATTGCAATTTATAAGCAGTTTGTGGGGTCTGTTAGTGATCTATTGCTGTGTTACAAATTACCCTGAAATTTAGTGGCTTAAAATAACAAACATATATTATCTCACATAGTTTCTGAAGGTCAAGAACCTGGGTCTGGCTTGGCTGCATGGTTCAAGGCTATGTCCTGAAGTTGCAGTCAAGCTGTTGGCTGGGGCTACAGCCTTGGAGGGAGCTGGAGTCTGTGAAGCGGCCTGGAGGATCTGCTTCAAACCTGACTTACATGGCAGGCAGTTGGCAGGAGGCTTCATTTCCTTACTGTGTGGGCCTCTCCATAGGACTGCCCGGGGCATGGCCTCCCCCAGAGCCAGTGATGAGAGGCAGAGAGAGAGAGAAAGAGAGAAAGCCCAAGATGGAAGCCACAGTCCTATTATAACCAATCTCAGAAGTGACATAGCATCACTTCTGCCATGTGCTATTGGTCACAAAATTATGGAGGGGACTAGACAAGGGTGTGAATACTGGGAGGCAGGGATCATTATGGGTCAACTTAGAGGCTGGCTACAACATGGGGAGATACTTTAAGTCCAAGCAAATATCCTGGTCCTCATCAAAATATCTTCCTTAGCTTTTACATTCCTTGATGATTCTCACTTGAAGCCATCTTTATTATGATGGCTGCAGAATGAGTTATATACAGATTTAAATGAATTTTAACTCTAAGTTTGAAATTAAATAATGCATTTCACATTTAGTTCTCATTTAGCTCCCATCCTAACAACCCTATAGTTAGCCAAAGTTGATTCTAAATCCCTGCTGTTTCCACCTCCCCACTCTTCCACTCACATCATCAGCCATGCTGTCCTGGCTCCATTCTCTTTCTTTCTTTCTTCCTTTCTTTCTTTCTTCCTTTCTCTTTCTATCTCCTTCTTTCTTTCACTGTGCTGGGTCTTTGTTGCGGCATGCAGGATCTTTAGTTGTGGCATGCGGGATGTTTTAGTTGCAGCATGTGAACTCTTAGTTGTGGCATGCATGTGGGATCTAGTTCCCTGAGCAGGGATCAAACCGGGGCCCCTGCATTGGGAGCACGGAGTCTTAGCCACTGGACCTCCAGGGAAGTTCCTCCATTCACTTTCAACATGGAAGGTAAGTAAGATCTGAGCAGGTGGTGTGGATTGTTTCCCATCTTCCTGGACTTTACACAAGCACAGATCTAGTCCAGGACAGGTTGAAAGATTAAAGATGAGAATCCATTGGAAGCCCTTCTGCCAGTAATTTCTGCAGGATGAAGAAATATGATTGGATACTCTACCTCCTGTTGAAGTTGATTTTCTCTCTCCCTTATGGCTAGAAGTTTACAGCTCTGTGGCACTTGGTGAGACAAAATTAAAATGCCCTCAGAGGCCTGAGTTCTTAGCCTGGAGTCCCCAATTCTTAACCTTTGCCCTCTGGAGACCCCTTAAAATTGTAGGCATCAGTGTGCCTACATACTGGTCATGTGCATCTGTCAGAAGCACCTGAGAAAATTTTTCTAGAGAGAGTTTATAGATTTCAGCAGGTGTTGAGAGCTGTCCCTGGCCCAGAAAAGGGTGGGGTCATCTGATAGTCTGGATGGGGGTCTCTTAGTGGTGGGTAGTACCCTGAAGGTGTCCCAACACCCAAGGTCTCACCTGTCTGGGCTCACTACTAGATAATGATAAACCAGGGCTCCAGTTTCTTTCCCACTAAGGAAGAGCCCTTTCTAAGCAGTGGGGGATCCACATTCATGCTCCAGGCATCTCCTTCTGTGAGGCAGATAGTGGGGGAAGGGGGTGGGTGGGGGTGGAATAGAAATAATAGAAACAAGCCCAACTGCCCTATAGTAAAAAAACAAGGAGGGAGGTCTGGCTTGCTGTTCAGGCTTCCCAGTTTCAGTCCATTTTCCTCTAACTCACTCTTCTTTCAGATAGAGCATGTTATAGTAAATGAGCTTTCCGATTTCTTCATTATGTTAAATTCTGCTCTATCCTCTGAGATCACACTCAAGTCTAAGTGCATATTCCATGGGCACATGAGAAGAATGTGTATTCTGCTGTTGTTGAATGGAGTGTTCTCTATAAATGTCACTTAAGTCCAGTTTGGTTAATGGTATTCAGTTCTTCTATTTCTTTGCTGATTTTCTATCTACTTGAGTCTATTACGGAGAAAGGGATGCTGACATCTCCAACCGGAATTATGGATCTGTGTGTTTCTCCTTTCAGTTCTGACTTTTGCCTTGTGTATTTTGAAGGTCTGTTGTTAAGCACATGCACATCTAGGATTATTATGTCTCCTTAGTGAAGTGACTATTTTCACAATATGTAGTTACTCCTATTTATCCCTGGTAGTTTTCTTTGCTCTAAGTATATCTTGTCTGATACTAACATAGCCTCTACAGTTTTTTTAAATTAATATTTGCATAGGATAGGTCTTTTCCCATCCTTTTACTTTTAAGCTACCTATGTCTCTTATATTTGAAGTGAGTTTCTTATAGACAGCATATAGTTCTATTTTCAAAAAGTTTATTCTGACATTATCTTAATTGATGTGTTTAGATTATTTACATTTAATGTAATTATTGATATGCTTTGAGTTAGATCCACCATTTTATTATTTGTTTTCTCTTCTTTCCCTCTGTATTTTTTGTTACTCTGTTTCCCCTTTCCTGCCTTCTTTTAGGTTATTTGAATATTTTTTAGAATTCAATTTTAATTTACTTATTGTGATTTTTCACTATATCTCTCTGTATAGTTTTTTAAGGGCTCCTGAATGGATTACAAATGTATAGTTAACTTTTCACAGTCTGTCTAGAACCAATATTTTACCACTTCAATTGACAATCACCCATTTATGTCATAGTTGTCTTTATATACATAGATTTAAAATCCCATCAGAAAATGTAATTTTTGCTTTCAATCATCAGAAATATTTTAAGGAACTAAAAGGAAGAATAGTCTATTATATTTACTCATATACGTGCTATTTCTATTGTTCTTTCTTCATTCCTGTTGTTTCTTTTGGTATTTCCCTTCTGTCTGAAGAATTTCCTTTAGCAATTCTTTTAGAACAAGTCTGCTGGCTATAAATTCTCTTAGTTTTACTTCACAGGAGAATGTCTTTATTTCACCTTCATTCTTTAAGGATATTTTCACTTGATATAAAATTCTAGGTTGACACATTATTTTTCTTTCAACAAATTAAAAATGTATCACTTTCTTCTGACCTCCACAGTTTCTCATGAAAAATCAACAGTCATTGAAATCATTATTCTCCTATATGTTGTATGTATGTCATTTTTCTTTCATTAATCTTAAGGATTTCTATTTAACTTAAGTTTGGTTGTTTGTTTTTTTGGGTTTTTGTTTGTTCTTTTTTTTTTTTGCCATGCCACATGGCATGTGGCATCCTAGTTCCCTGACCAGGGATCAAACCCGTGCCCCCTGCATTGGAAGCATGGAGTCCCAACCACTGGACTGCCAGGGAAGTCCCTATTTAACTTAAGTTTTTAGAAATTTGATTATGATGTGTCTGGGTATAGGTTTCTTTGGGCTCATCCTGTTTGGGGTTTGCTCAGCTTCTCAAATATATAGCCTTATGCTTTTCACCAAACTTGGAGAGTTTTGAGCCATTACTTCTTCAAATATTTTTTGGCCCTGTATTCTTTGTCCTCTTCTCTAGGAATCTAGTGACACATATGTTAGCTCTTTTGTTGTTATCCCACAGGTCCCTAACACTCTATTTTTTTTCAGTCTTTTTTTCTCTCTGTTGTTCAGATTGGATAATTTCTTGATCTAGCATCAGATACACTGACTCTTTCCTCTGTCATCTCTATTCTGCTATTGAGTCCATCCAGTGGGTTTTTTATTTCATTAATTTCATTTTTCAGTTCTAAAATTTTCACTTGGGGATTCTTTATATTTCTCCTCCTTTGCTGCTATTTTGAGTTTTGTTTTAAGACTTTGCAGATCGTTCTTTTGAGCATTTTTATAAGAATTGCTTTAGTCTTTGTCAAGTAATTCCAACATCTGTGCCATCTCACTGTCTGCCTCTTGATTCGTTTTCCTATACGACTTGAGATTTTCATGCTTCTTTGTGTTGCCAAGTAACTTTGGATTGTATCCTGGACATTTTGACTATTACCTTATGAGATGCTGGGTCTTGTTTAAATCCTATGGAGAATGTTGATATATTCGTTTCAGTAAGCAATCTGTATGTTTAGGTTCAGATCACAAGTTCCACTTTCCACAAGTTCCTACTTTCTATTAGGTGCCATTAGGTGCGCCACTCAGTGGTCAGTCTGAGACCTAGAAGGAGTTCTATCCATTAGCTCCATTCTCCAAATCTTTAGCATGCTAATTAGAATCAGATCCATGCATGTACAAACAGATGAGCCCAGCAGATCACAAACAACTTTATGGGGTTGCATTCCTGAGCATCATCCCTCTTCTAGTACTTTCCAGCTTCCTGTAGCTCCTTTTCATTCCTCCAGTCAGAAACCACCCACTTCTATGACTGTTCTGCCTCCAGGGCCAAGTGGCAGGAGGGGAGAGAGAGAGAACATGAAAGCAACCGTGTTTGATCTGCCCTTTTGTCCCTGCAGCTTCACTAAATGCAGAGGAATGTCGCCTTCCCTCAGAGTTTTGATTCCTGTAGTTTCCTGTTGCTGACCTCTCTCTGCCTTTGCTACCCTCACTGCAGAATTGCCTGGGGGCTGGTGCATGAGAAAATGGAGAAAAAGGAGGAGAAAATAAGCAGGGGGTTTCTTCCACTCTCTCTCTGAGCCGTAGGAGTGTTTTCTGCTCCTTGCGCCAGATCTAGAGGTTTCTCTCGGACCTCTTTCTGCCTGCACCATGGTGCTCACTTCCAAGTTTCAAGCTGGGTTGAGTTCAGGCCAGGGCATACTAGAGGATAAAATGGAGAGCTCAAGAACTCACCACCAATTAGGTGATACTTCAAATTCTGTGTTCTTCTCTGAGCCGCCTGATAATTCACATTGCAGAGTTGTCAAATAGCTATGCCATGCATTTTGTCCAGGTCTTAGAGTTGTGGTCAGTGCGAGAAAATGAGGTTGGTGCAGATGTCTGGAACCAGAACCTCTCAAGGTAGTTTTAATTTGCGTTATAAGCAAGGTAGTTGTCATTAAAAAAAAAAACCCATAGGACCCAGATTGGGATTGTATAATAATTTCCTTGATTTCATCACAGGGAAGGAGTCCTGGTGAGAGAAGATGGTGCAGTGCATGCGTGGGATGCTGTGCAGCTGAGCTCCATACTCTTTGGGTTTTGTAGGTACCATGGCTGAGGAAACAGCTCCAGCAGTTCTGGAGCGGCACCAAGGGTCCCTGTACTCCCTCTTTCCTGACCACCATGTGGAAAAGTACTTTGACCAGGTGGACATCTCCAATGGTTTGGATTGGTCTCTGGACCACAAAATCTTCTATTACATCGATAGCCTGTCCTACTCGGTGGATGCTTTTGACTATGACCTGCAAACAGGGAAGATCTGTATGTACTTTTTCATTATTTTTCTTAATATTGCTGGTATTTTTTTCATATGCATATGACTAGCAGGCTGCCTCGCCCTTAACCCATTTGAAAAGGTCCTTACTTTTCAAACAAAGAACTGCCTAATGTTATGATTCCAATATTGTAATGATTACACAGACTTGACTCTGCTGCCAGTCAAGCCATGGCTCTCAGCACAACTAAATATGGCCACAGTTTGCATAATATGGCTAGATCCTTAATCCTTTTTCTTGCAACCATCACTAGAAAGAGGCTCACTGTAAAACGGATCCTGTTCTACCAGCTGGTGCTTAAAGGCAAATAGTATACAACAGAATGGGACAAAAGAACAGAAAATTAGAGTTTGGGGTTGATATTTCTTATTTGTACTTTAGTTAACTATAGGCAAGTACTTAAAGACAAATTAACAACCTTTCAAAATGGAAAAGTAAAAAAAGTAGTTGCAGATTGTTCAACTCCACCAACGGATCTAAATGAGCCATAGTTGGAAACTGGGAGGAAAGGAATTATTGGAAAGAATTTAAAAAGGAGTGCTTGAAACTTTCATGAAAGGTGCCAGACCACAAGAGCAAAACCAATCATAAAAATGACTTGAAAAAAATCATGAGTCTCATGTAGATTTAATCAGAGGCTAAATATTCCAGCACAGATGTTTTGCTTTGAAATATGTAGTGCTCTTTTTCATGACTGTTTTTACCCACTTTACTTACACATGGTTTTAACATTTTTCCCCTTATACCTCAATCTGATTACTGTAATGACCTGGATTTTGTAGTGTAATGTTCCTCTGGATTTTGATGCTTGTTTTTTGTATATTATGATTCCCTTTAAGGCCGGCCAGTTGGTTTCAGAATACCCCTCTTTTCAGAAACAAGCTCTTCTAATATTTAGATAAGGTGATTTTGGAGCATTTAGTTGGGCAGAAACAGAACTCATGCACCTTGTTAGTTTTTGTGCGTGAACTGTTGGCAGCTCAAACCTGGGCCCTTGGCTCTGAGAGCGTGGAGTCCTAACCACTGTACCACCAGGGAATTCCCCAAAGTAGGCATTTTTGGAAGTAAAACAGCAAAGGTCTAACCACAGACTGAAGTGTGTCTGAGGTGGGCATGCAGGGCTTCAGTTCAGGTCCCTCAAAAATATCTTTTGTTATTTTATTAAGAATTCTGCTTTCTTTTTTCTCTCCTCCTCTGAAAGCTTAGGTAGCTGTGTCTGTACCCAAACTAAAGGGAGTGAATCCACTCCAAATCCTACAGTACAAATCCTTTGTTGAGGGGTGCCCACTCATGTTTTTAGACATTTTTAGAGTTAGGAATCCTCCTGAATCATCCCACCTGTGGTACCCATTTGCCAGACACTGGATAAGCAGAAGCGATCAGTATTTATAATCAACTTGATTGCTCATTGTTTGATGCTCAGTATTGAGTGGCCTGTGGTTTTGGGGGGTGTGTGTGTGGTTGGTTTGTCTGTTTGTTTGTTTTTTTAACCATAGCCAACCGCAGAAGTGTTTACAAGCTGGAGAAAGAAGAACAAATCCCTGATGGAATGTGTATTGATGTTGAGGGGAAGCTCTGGGTGGCCTGTTACAATGGAGGAAGAGTGATCCGTTTGGATCCTGAGACAGGTAGGCCCACAGCAGAATGGAAAAACCCCGCCATGTCTAGAAAACACCAGACGCTAGGGGCCAGAGAAATTTCATTACTAATAAAGTTATATAGAGATATATTCAAAGGTCTCAATTGGATGATTTTGGAAATAAAGGCCAAAGATATAGCCCAAAATGTTATAGTCAGAACTCTTTTTCCTGTAGAGGTAAATCTTTTTTGCCCAGAAGAAATTGTCAGGGAAGGTAGGTGAAATACCTGGACGAAGTCTGACCTCCAATTCTTCTTTGAACTTTCCTATTGCTCCACAAGGGGTTCCGAAAAGTTGTGCGGGTGGAAATTTGCTAGAGCTAGACTTAAATGAAATATTTGGTGACCTAGGGAAAAGACTCCGAACTGTGAAGTTGCCTGTTGTTAAAACAACCTCATGCTGCTTCGGAGGGAAGGATTACTCTGAAATGTATGTGACCAGTGCCCGGGATGGGATGGACCCCGAGGGTCTACTGCAGCAACCTGAAGCTGGTGGAATTTTCAAGGTGATCTGGCTATATCTTTTATTTTGAGGGTGAGGTGGGAGATCTTCGGTTAAGTAACTGAATGATTGGTGCTTTTTCATACTTCCCAAATACAATTGTATTTGGCATTTAAGCTCATCATGCTAGACTTAAAAACATTTTATTGAGATTTTCTAGACCTGAAGTCCAGGACAATGTGTTTAGCCCACTTTGTACAGTGCTTTAAAATATTTTTTTGCTTCAGTGGTGTTTGAAATTCTATAAATCAGTAGAATAGGCTTGGAAAACCAGTGTTTGAAACACATTTATAAGATTAGTTGATTGTTTTGATGTTGCAAGAATATTTTCAGGTTCTTAACTTTTTTTGGCAGTGAAATAAACACTGATAAGAGTTATAGATCTCTTGAGCTGAAAAGAAATGTAGAAATCATCTGGCGCAAACCCCTTTCTTAACAGATGGGAAGAAGATAGAAATAAATTCAGTTTTCAATCCTAGTTGTAAATGGTTGCTAGTTGAATTATTATCTATGTGAATAATTGGGTTGGACCATAAATACCTAATCAAATAGTTCCTTTTTATTATAGGAAACAAAACAAGGATAATAGGTGGCTAAATATATTATTGTGGATCATAAAAATGTTTTTGGAGAATACTTGTGAATTACCTTGTATCAGAGTTTCTCTCTTTTCTTTTTTTAACAGATAACTGGCCTGGGGGTCAAAGGAATTCCTCCCTATCCCTATGCAGGATGAGTGACAGGCCTTCCTTCATAGTGGAAGAGACTTAGAAGACAACTAGAAAATTCTGGTGCTGAAATTTCAGTCTAGTTACAAAAAAAAATGAAGCAATGATATTAATAGGATTAAATTTTTAATTACAATTTTTAAAACATAGAGCATTTTTAACAAGGGGTGACAGGTGGTTTTGATAACATACTATAAGGCCTTCTGCAAAAGTGCTATAGAAATATAGAGGTGTTCAACCGTCAACCAGCCTCTTGATTCTTTGCAAATTGCTGGTGGAATCGGGGAAGGGGGAAGGAACCATATTTGTTCTTTACTCTGCATTCGATACTTACTATACCTAAAGCTTTAAAACATTAATAAATAGTAGTCTGGTAATGACTTGCTATGATTATGTTCCTTTTTATTTTCATCATAATCTTATAAAATATGCTGCAGTGCCGACCTACCTTCATATTACTTTTCCTGTATGTTATTTTACAAATTAAAATATTGCTGGAGGATAAGAATCAAACATTTTGGCAAAATCTATGGTTCCGACTGCCACCTAGTAGATGTAATGTATCACTTTGGAAAGAATACTTTAAAAATAGCCTTATTGGGGCTTCCCTGGTGGTACAGTGGTTGAGAGTCCGCCTACCGATGCTGGGGACACGGGTTCGTGCCCCGGTCTGGGAAGATCCTACATGCCGCGGAGCGGCTGCGCCCGTGAGCCATGGCCGCTGGGCCTGCGCGTCCGGAGCCTGTGCTCCACAATGGGAGAGGCCACAACAGTGAGAGGCCTGCGTACTGCAAAACAAAAAACAAAACAAAACAAAAACAAAACAAAAATAGCCTTATTGAGTTATAATTGACCTACACATATTTAAAGTGTACAATTTGATAAGTTTGACATATATATACACATTAATGAAACCAACACCTCAAGTAAGATAATGAATCTATCCACTACCCCAAGATTTTCCCTGTGTCCCTTTGTAATCCTTCCCTTTGGCCCTTCTGTATGCCTGCCCCCATCCCCAGGAAACCACTGATCTGATTTCTGTCACTATAAATTAGCCTTAAAATTGGGTACTGTGATTTCTCCAACTTTGTTTTATCAAAATTGTTTTAGCTCTTTTAGTTCCTTTGGCCTTCCATATAAATTTTAGAATCAGCTTGACTATATCTACAAAAAAATCCAGGGGCAATTTTCATTGGAATCGCTTTAAATCTGTAGAACAATTTGGAGAGAATTGGCATCTTTACGATTTTAAATCTTCCAACCCATGAACATGGCATGTCTTTCCAATTATTTGTCTTCTTTGATTTCTTTCATCAGCATTTTGTAGTTTTCAGCATACAGATAATTGTTTTGTTCTGTTTTTGTTTTTGGCCGTACATGCAGCATGTGGGATCTTAGTTCCCCGACCAGGGATCAAACCCCCGCTCCCTGCAGTGGAAAAGTGGAGTCTTATCCACTGGACCGCCAGGGAAATCCCAAGCATACAGATCTTGTACATGTTTTGTTAGGTTTATATCCAAGTATTTCATTTTCTGGAGCTATTGTGTTATTATTATTTAAATTTTTTGTTTCCAGTTGTTCATTGCTCATTTATGGAAGTATGATTGGTGTTTGTAGCTTGAATTTGTATCTAATGACTTTGCTAAACTCACTTATTAGTTCTAAGAGTATCTCTATAACTTCTCTGGGATTCTTTGGATATATAATCATGTCTTCTGTGAGTAGACAGTTTTATTTTGTCCTTTCCAATATGTATATTTTAATTTCTTTTTCTTACCTTATTGCACTGACTAAAACTGCCGGCATTACGTTGAATAGGAATAGTAAGAGTGGATATCATTGGCTTGTTCCCAATCTTAGGAGAAAAGCATGCAGTCTTTCTTCAGTAAATATGATGTTAGCTGCAGAATTTTTTGTAGATGCCCTTTCTTAGGTTGAGTAAGTTCTCCTCTAGTCTAGTTTGCTGAGAGTTTTTATTAGTAGTAGTATTTTGGTTTTTTATTTTATTTTATTTATTTATTTTTTATTTACTTTTGGCTGCGCTGGGTCTTCCTTGCTGCACACAGGCTTTCTCTAGTTGCGGCGAGCAGGGGCTACTCTTCATTGTGGTGCACGGGCTTCTCACTGTGGTGGCTTCTCTTGTTGTGCAGCACAGTCTCTAGGCGTGTGGGCTTCAGTAGTTGTGGTGTGTGGGCTCAGTAGTTGTGGCTCGTGGGATCTAGAGCGCAGGCTTAGTAGTTGTGGCGCGTGGGCTTAGTTGCTCCGCGGCATGTGGGATCTTCCTGGACCAGGGCTCGAACCCATGTCCCCTGCATTGGTAGGTGGATTCTTAACCACTGCGCCACCAGGGAAGCCCAGTAGTAGTATTCTGGATGTATTTTATCAATTTTTTTCTGCATTTGTTGATAGCGATCATATGGTTTTTCTTCTTTAGACATTAATATGATAGATTTTTGCATCCTTGGGATAAACCCCGCCCTGGGTGGTGGCATATTATTCTTTTTATATATTACTGGATTCAACCTTCTAAAATTTTGTTGAGGATTTTTACATCTATGTCCATCACGGATATTGGTCTCTAGTTTTCTATATTTCTAGTGTCTTTGCCTGGTGTTGATATCAGGGTAAGACTGGCCTCAGAAAATGAGTTAGAAAGTAGTCCCTCCTCTTCTATTCTCTGGAAAAGATAGTGTCTATTTATGGTTATTTATTCTTTAAACATTTAGCGAAATTCACCAGTGAAGCCATTTGGACCTGGAGATTTCTTTTTCAGAAGGTTTTTTAAACTTTCCCTAATAATTATAGGACTACTCGTGTTATCTATTTAATCTTGGTGAGGTTTGGTAGTTTCTGGCTTTCAAGGAACTATTCATTTTCGTGTAAATTGTCAAATTTATGTGCTTAGAGTTGTTCATAGTATTTCCTTATTTTTTTTAATAATGTCTATGAGGTTTGTAGTAACATCCCCCTTTCTCCCTGGTACTGGCTGTTTGTGTCTTCTCTATTCTTTGTCAGTCTTGCCAGAGGTTTATCAGTGTATTGATCTTTTAAAAGAACTGATTTTTTATTTCACTGATTTATCCTCCTATCTTCATTATTTTCTTCCTTCTACTTTATTTTGGTTTATGTTGTTCTTTCTCTAGCTTCTTAAATTGGAATCTTAGACTATGAATTTGAGACATTTCTTCTTTTCTAAAATAAGCATTTAATGCTATAAGTTTTCCTCTCAGCACTTCTTTTTCTGCAGCCCACAAAGACTGATATGTTGTATTTCCATCTTTGTTAAGTTCAAAATATTTTCTAATTTCCTTGGAGACTTTTTGAGTGTGTTGTTTAATTTCCAAATGATTGGAGAGTTTACTGTTATCTTTTTGGCATTGACTTCAGGTTTAATTCCATTATGGTCAGAGAGCATATTTTCTATAATTTCAAGTCTTTGAAATTTATTAAAGTTTGATTTATGACCCAGGTTATAGTCTATCTTGCTAAGTGTTCTATGTGCACTTGAGAAAAATGTGTATTCTGCTGTTATGAGTGGAGTGTTCTACAGATGTCAGATTCAGTTGATGGTGTTGTTCGATTTTTTTAAATTTTTTTATTTTATTTTATTTTATTTTTATTATTCTTTTGGCTGCACTGGGTCTTCGTTGCAGCATGCGGGCTCTTCGTTGTGGACTTCTCTCTAGTTGTGGCACATGGGCTTCTCTAGTTGTGGTGCATGGGCTCTAGAGCATATGGGCTCAGTAGTTGTGGTACACAGGCTTCTCTCTAGTTGCGGTGTGTGGGTTTTAATTGCCCCTCGGCATGTGGGATCTTAGTTCCCCGACCAGGGATCGAAGCCACATTGGAAGGCGAATTCCCAACCACTGGACCACCAGGGAAGCCCCCAGGTGTTATTCAGTTTTATATCCTTCTTAAGCTTCTGTTTTCTAGTTCTATTAATGAGAAAGGAGTGTTGAAATCTCCAACTATAATTTTGGATTTGTTTATTTCTCTGTTCAGTTCTGACAGTTTTTGGTTTGTGTACTTTGGAACTCTGTTGTTAGGTACATATACCTTTAGAACTGTTTGTCTTCTTGGTAAACTGACTCTTCTTCAATATGTAAGGTCTCTCTTTATCTCTGGTAATTTTCTTTGCTCTAAAGTCTACTTTGTCAGGGACTTCCCTGGCGGTCCAGTGGTTAGGACTCCGTGCTCCCAATGCAGGGAGCATGGGTTCGATCCCTGGTCAGGGAATTAAGATCCTGCATGCCCCATGTCATGGCCAAAAATAAATAAATAAATAAAGTCTACTTTGTCCGTTTCTTTTAGTTCATGTTTGCATGGTATATCTTTTTCCAACCTTTTACTTTTCAAGTACTACCTATATCATTATATTTGAAGTGAGTTTCTTCTAGATAGCATATATAGTTGGGTCATTTTTTAAATTGAGGTATAGTTGATTTACAATATTGTGTCAGTTTCAGGTGTAAGCTGGGTCATTTTTTTAATCTTCTGACAATCTCATATTTTAATTGATGTGTTTAAACCATTTACACTTGGTATAATTTCTGGTATGTTTGCATTTAGTCTGCCATTTTATTATTTGCTCTCGCTCTCTCTCTTTTTCCTGTTTATTGTTCTTCTGTTTGCCCTTCCCTGCCTTCTTTTGGGTTATTTGAACTTATTCTTGTACCTATCGTGATTTTGACTATATCTATTTGCGTTAATTTTTATGACTATTTTGGGGATTATAAAATACATAGTTAATTCTTCATAGTCTATTTAGGATCACTTTAACTGGAATGTATAAACCTTACCACCATATAGGTCCCTTTACACTTCCTCCTTCATGTATAAGTGTATTGTATACTGTATCTATATACACTGAAAATTCATCAATGTTAAATTTTTTGCTTTCAACCGTCAAGCATGTTTTATTCTTTTTGTTTGTTTGTTTGTTTTTGGCCATGCTGCATGGCTTGAGGAGTCACAGTTCCGTGATCAGGGATTGCACCCAGGCCACAGCAGTAAAAGCCTGGAATCCTAACCACTAGACCACCAGGGAACTCCCAAGCATGTTTTAAAGAACTCAAGAGGAGAATAGTCTATTATATTTACCAAGATACTTACCATTTCTGTTGTTCTTCCTTCATTTCTGATGTTCCAAGTTTCCTTCCTATATCCTTTTTATTGTGTGAAGAACTTCCTTTAGCAATTCATTTAGAGCACGTATGCTGGCTATGAATTCTCTTAATTTTCCATGTCTTTATTTCACCTTCACTCCTGAAGGCTATTTTCTCTGGATATGGACTTCATGGTTGGTAGTTCTTTTCTTTCAGCCTTTTAGCAGTTTTAAAATGTTGTGCCATTTCCTTCTGGTTTTCATGGTTTCTGATGAGAAATCTGCAGTTGCTGAAATCATTGTTCCCCTACAGGTAATGAGTCATTTTTCTCTCACTGATTTCAAGATTATTCATTTTGTCTTTAGTTTTCAGCAATTTGATTATAATGTGTCTGGATATGGATTCCTTCGGGTTTATCTTGTTTGGGGTTTGCTCAGCCTCTTGAATCTGTAGGCTTATGTCTTTTACCTAACTTGAGAAGTTTGGAGGTCCATTATTTCTTAAAATACTTTTTTCTGCCTCACATTCTTCTTTCTCGGACTCCAATTACTTGAATATTAGACTTTTTGTTGTTGTGCCACAGGTTCCTGAAGTACAGTTCCTGAAATTAACAGTTCCTGGTAATTTTTTTCAATATTTTTTCTCTCTTGTTCAGGTTGGATGATTGTTATTGCTCTATCTTCAAGTTCACTGGCTTTTTTCTCTATTATCTCTATTCTGCTGTTGAGTCCATTGAGTGATTTTGTTGTTGTTGTTGTTATTTTATTTTTCAGCTCTAAAATTTCCATTTGGTTAATCTTTATGTCTTTTTTCTATTCCAATACTTTCCGTTTTCATATTTGTTTTGAGAATTTTCATGATTGCTCAATCATTTTTATAATAGCTCTTTAAAGTGCTTGGCAGATAATTCCAACATCAGCATTATCTCATTCTTGGCACCTGGTGATTGTCATTCCCCACTTGAATTGAATATTTCATTGTTCTTTGTATGCTGAGTAATTTTGGATTGTATCCTGGACACTTTGAATATTACATTATGAGACTCTAGGTCTTATTTAAATCCTATGAAGATAATTCAGAAAGAGTCATGTACCACAGTGTTCACTGCAGCTCTATTTACAATAGCCAGGACATGGAAGCAACCTAAGTTTCCATCGACAGATGAATGGATAAAGAAGATGTGGCACATATACACAATGGAATATTACTCAGCCATAAAAAGAAACAAAATTGAGTTATTTGTAGTGAGGTGGATGGACCTAGAGTCTGTCATACAGAGTGAAGTAAGTCAGAAAGAGAAAAACAAATACTGTATGCTAACACATATATATGGAATCTAAAAAAAAGAAAAAAAAAGGTTATGAAGAACCTAGGGGCAGGATGGGAATAAAGACACAGACCTACTAGAGAATGGACTTGAGGACATGGGGAGGGGGAAGGGTAAACTGGGACGAAGTGAGAGAGTGGCATGGACATATATACACTACCAAATGTAAAATAGATTGCTAGTGGGAAGCAGCCACATAGCACAGGGAGATCAGCTCGGTGCTTTGTGACCACCTAGAGGGATGGGATAGGGAGGGTGGGAGGGATGGAGACACAAGAGGGAAGAGATATGGGGATATATGTATTTGTATAGCTGATTCACTTTGTTATAAAGCAGAAACTAACACACCATTGTAGAGCAATTATACTCCAATAAAGATGTTAAAAATAAATAAATAAATCCTATGAAGAATGTTGATACATTTGTTTTAGCAGACAATCTGCATGGTTAGGTTCAGTCCACAAGTTCCATCCTGTCTTCTGTGAGTCTGGTTCCAGTGTCAGTTCAGTTTTCACAGGCTTTTCAGTGTTATTCATGTCTGTCTCATGTGTGTACCCCCAGTGGTCAGTCTGGGACCAGGGAAGGGATCTAGCACTAGCTCAGTTCTCAAAGTCTTTGGTATATTAATCAGGATCCAATCCATGCACATGCAGGTCAGGAGCTGGGAAAAGCAACTCCATAAAATTGTTTATGAATACCTCGGCTCAAACCCAGTCTGCAAAGGCCTTTTCATCAGGGATCTCCAGGGAGCATGTGGGTCTGAAGCTTCAGCCAGCCTCTCCCCCCATCTTCACTGCAGTCCACTAGCTGTCTGATCTCTGCTTGGTCCTTTCCCAACCCCATTTCTCAAGGGAGTTCAGAGAGCAACAGAGCTGGCATGAGGAGACTCCCAGCACTCCAAGAAGGATGTAGAAAGCTTTGTTGTAGGCCATCAAGAGACCAGGGATGATCTGAAGCACAAAATAGAGTACCTTCCCCTTCCCCCCAATACAACTGGCTAGCCTCTTAACCCATTCACTTCCAAACAGAGATAGAGGTGGAAAGGCTGAGGAGGTAGGTCAGAGAGGTAGATAGGTGAAATGTCTGAGGAGCTCCAGGGACCAAGGTGGGGTATTCTGAGGACTGTGAGGAGGAAATCTCCTGGAATTTCAGTTGATCCCAAGCCCCCAGAGTGGCTCTCCTGCTCTCTCCAGGACCCCTAGCCCCAGGAACTCAACCTAGTGGGACCCAGGCTCTAGCCCCCTCCCCTGGTGGTGGAAGCCTCCCCCATGACAAACATTAACCCCCTTGCACTGAGTCTCTTCTGGCTAATTGTCCAGATGACCATCTAATCAACCAAACTTCTAAAACGACGTCTACTTGGCAGTGAATCAAGACATCTGGTTAACTTACGAACACAGAAGTAAGATCAACCCCCAAATCAGAACACCTTGTCAAACCCCAAAGCAGGTCATCTGGTCAGCTTGACTTAACAAAAGGAAATCTTTCATCTTCCCTGAGGGTACCTGCACCTTTCTTGCTGGGCATGCCAAGAATGCAAGGCCCTAGTCACTCTTTACACAGTTTCAGAGTTGTATTTGTAGCAAGCTCCCTTGAGAAATGAGGTAGTATTTCCTCCCAGACAAAAAGCAGGTTTGTTGCTGCTCATTATAGGAGCAATTTATCCCCCACATTCAGTGTTCCTCTTCTATAACACCACCCACTATGTGCACAGGCATGCATCTAAGCCCACCTGTATTACCCCCTTGGAGAACCAGTTCAAACAACACACTAGCACTCTGGCTACTGCTTTTGCTGTGAATAGTAAAATCCTTTATCTCTGACCCAGGAGTCTCATGTCTTCTGCTTGCATCCATGAAACAGGATAGATTGTTAGCTTGCAAGTAGGGTAAAATCTCAGACCCTTTACATTTCTGGACATTGACCTGCACCCATCAGACACTGAGTCCAATGTCCTCAGGCCAGGTGGTAACACCAGGCTCCTCACACCAGGCACTAGGTCCTGTCTCCCCACTGCCAGACACCAACTCCCAACCTCTGCTGCCAACTACTAGTGCCCCAATTCCCCCTCCAGAGGCTAACAAATAGCTCCAGAACCTACCTCTTACCTTTTGCTTCAGAGACTAGGTTCCAACCTTTCCCTCCAGAGACCAAGTCCTGACCTCTCCTGCCAGAGATTGTCAGGACCTCTGCCTCCCAACCTGTGCCATGATCAACTAGGTTCCCCAATTTCCCCTCTAGAGGCCAAACCTCCAGTACCCATTGAGATGCTAAGTCCCAATTTCAGCTCCAGAATCTAAGTCCTCATTCTTAGTCATGAGATGAAGTCTCCAATTTTCACTGCAGAGGATGTCCCAACTTTCACAAGTGGTCACCAAAGCTGTCTAGCCACCTGACCTCAACCAAGTATTTCATGATACCATTTCTCATGCAGAGGAGAAAGGAATGGGGAGAGACCAGCAAAAGTAGACCCTGGAGTCTTACAGAGAAGCTACAGGGTCCATTCAGGACTGATCCTAGGAAAACCAGGAACAGTAACAGACCCTGAGCAGGCCCTTTCTACCCTCTGTGGCTGGTTGGTCTGTCGATAATGACCCAGGCGCCTAGAAGCCCCATTTCTTGGGTAGAGGAGGCTGGGGAGCAGGGGAACAACCTCAGGGGCCAACACCAAGGGTACAGAGGTCTTTTAGGAAGGACTCACTGGGAAAAAGAGGTAAAACCAAATACCAGCACATGCTCCTGCAACAGAGTTGGCTAGACACACAGCCTGCACCTGGGCACTTAGTGACCTCATCTCTTATGCAGGGGAGAAAAGAATTCATGAAAATGGCACAAGTCAACCCTGGGGTTCTCCGTGGTGGGTGCAGTGAGTGGCCTTTCAGGAGGGGCAATGCAGGAACTAGATGGATCTGAGGCCCCAAGCAGTGCCCCTCTCTGCATCCAGCTGGTCTTCCAATAACTACCAGGGATCTGTGGCCCAGTTTTTCATGTAAAGGAGCAATGGAATCCCATGGAATGACCCCAGGGACCAATGTGAAGCATAAAAAAATCTTTCAGGGGAACCTCCTATGGAACAGGGACTATCTGAAACCTCATCTAAGCTCCACCCTCTTCAGCCAGCTTGTGATCTGACATTGTCACTCTCTGATGCCATGGTCTGGAAGGTTGACTGACTTGCTCAGCTTGACTCTGGAAGCTAGATTGACTTGCTCAGCCCCCATGGACCTCCACACAAGGTGCAGAGACCTTTTAGGAGGTCCCTTCCAGACACTTAGCTCTAGGAAAAGCCCAAGATCAAGCTCCTCACACTTCAGGAGGTTAACTCTTCCACCTCTACCCTGTTGCTTCCCAGCCCCAGTTCTCAGCAGGTGAGGTCAGAAAGAAGTAGGACAGGCTCCCTGGTCCTTTGAAGGCTTCAACAGAGGCTAGGCTTGCTGGGCTCTGGGTTCCTACCTCTGCAATCAGTGGGACCAGTGCCAGGAGCCCCTGTGGCCTCTTCAGGGGGAGAAGAGGCCTTTTTTTTTTTTTTTTTTTTTTTTGCGGTACACGGGCCTCTCACTGTTGCGGCCTCTCCCGTTGTGGAGCACAGGTTCCGGACGCGCAGGCTCAGGGGCCATGGCTCACGGGCCCAGCCGCTCCGCGGCATGTGGGATCTTCCCGGACCGGGGCACGAACCTGTGTCCCCTGCATCGGCAGGCGGACTCTCAACCACTGCGCCACCAGGGAAGCCCAGAAGAGGCCTTTTTGAAGAATGTCCTGACATTCAGGGCTGGTCCCTACCTCCAGACCAAACTCCTCCTCCAACTGCAGCAAGTTAACCAGGCTACTTCAAGCCAGTGACATCCTGGCCTTGGTTATCATCTAGGAGAAATCAGATAGCATGTGAAGTGACTTGAGTCCCTGAGAGTCCCTGCAGTGAAGGAAGAAGGCTTTCAGGTGGAATTTCAGCAGACCAGGAGCCATCTGAAGCCCAACACTGTGCTCCCTCACCTGTAAACAGCTAGCTGTCTAACGTAGACCTGGTTGTCCTCTGACCCCCCTTCTTAATCTGAGGAGGTCAAGGAAGAGAAGGACTAGCACCAGGAGGCCTCTAGGACCTGTCAGGGGGTGCAGAGACTGTGGGGGATGTCTCTGGGAAGTCCATGGAGGCCAACACAGAGGACTCAGAGACTTTTTAGAAGAGGCTTACTGTGGAACTGGGGTGATCCCGATCCCCAAGATGTGCCCCTCCAATCCCAATTGTAGCCAGCTATCTAACCAATCTCAAGTAAAGAACTTCTTGGCCCTCTTTCTCACCCATGTCTAACCCTGACCCTGAAATCGAACAACTGAACATTGACCTCACCCTAAACTTAACCCTAACACTGATTCTGACCATGAACTCGACCTTTACATTAATCATAATCCTAAACCTGGTTCTAAACCTGATTATAAACCCTAACCCTAAAGTTAACCATAAACTAGATCCTAAACATTACCTGATCATGACCCTGACTCTAAGCCTAACCCCTAACCTAATCCTAAATTTGATCCTTACACTAAACCTATCCCTAACCATGAACCCGACCGTGACTTAAACCTACCCAGAACACTGACCCTCACCCAGAACCTGACCTAACTCGACATCTAACTCTAACCCTGACCCTGATGTTAATACTAAACATAACCCTAATTCTGACCCTGACAATGAACTTGACTCATCCTGATAGTGATTCTGAAACTAACCCTGACCCTAATCATGAAATTAACTGTTTCCCTGATCCTGCGCCTTACCCTGATACTAAACCTAGCCATATCCCTGACACTAACATTAACCCTAAACCTAACCTTATGCTGACTTTGTAGGAAAATGTGTTATTCTAATCTTATTTTTACATACACTGTTTATAATAATAAGATTTTTCTAGCCATAAGAAGTTACTTTTAAGAAAACTGGGTTACTTTGATGTTGTTTTCACTGAGCTTGTCCCCACAAATACTGCTGAGTTTCATCTAAATTTACCCTAACTTACAGTAAGAAGCTACTTTGGAGGAGAATGTGTGATTCTGGGCACATTTTTACTTATACTGCTTAGATTAATCTAAATTTGCTCTTTCAGGAATTGGTTTCCTTGGCAAAGAGTGTGAGGTTCTGAGCTTGTTTTAAAACATACTGCTTCTCTTCATCTAGGTTTGCCCTAACCTGCTTTGGGGAATTACTTCTAAGAAGAACGTGTGATTCTAAGCTTGTTTTCACTTATATTGTTTAAATCCATTTAAGTTGCACTAAATCACCACGAGTTATTTTTTAGAATTATGTGTGACTCTGTGCTTATTTATACATATAAAGCTTAGTTTCATCTTCATTTACTCTACCCATATTACTTTTGCGAAAAATTTGTGATTCTGAATATGTTTTAAAATAAAGCTCTTGGGAATTCCCTGGTGGTCCAGTGGTTAGGACTCTGCACTTTCACTGCCAAGGGCCTGGGTTCAGTCCCTGGTTGGGGAACTAGATCCCACAAGCCAGGTGGTGTGGCCATAAATGAATTAATTAATTAAATAAAGCTCTTAGTTTCACCTAGATTTGCTTTAAATCACTGTAAAGAGTTTATTTACAGGAAATATGTGATTCTGAATTATTTGCAGGGACTTTCCTGGTGGCGCAGTGGTTAAGAATCCGCCTGCCAATGCAGGGGACATGGATTCGAGCCCTGGTCTGGGAAGATCCCACATGCTGCAGAGCAACTAAGCCCATGCACCACAACTACTGAGCCTGCGCTATAGAGCCCGTGAACAACAACTACTGAGCCCTTGTGCCACATCTACCGAAGTCCACACGCTGAGGGCCCGTGCTCTGCAACAAAGAAAAGCCACCACAATGAGAAGCCCACACACCCAAACGAAGAGTAGCCCCCACTTGCCGCAACTAGAGAAAGTCCGCGCGCAGCAAAAAAGACCCAATGCAGCCAAAAATAAATAAATTTATTAAATAAATAATTTGCACACAAACTGCTTAGTTTCACTAGATTTATTCTAATGTATTGAGAAATTACTTTGGAGAAGAATGTGCAATTCTGAGCTTGTTTTCATATAAGTACTTATGCGGGATCTTCCCGGACCAGGGATTGAACCCATGTCCCCTGCATTGGCAGGCGGATTCTTAACACTGTGCCACCAGGGAAGTCCCCAATTAAGATTTTTTTAAGGGTCCAAGTTATTTGAAAGTAATGAATGAATGAAAGAATAGGTTTTAAGCATTGAACAGCAGGCATCCAAGAAGTGAGAGATGGGAAACAAATGAGGTGAGTACTTATGATTCTCCCAGACTGCCTTGAGAAAGTGCTCAGGCCATGGTGCAGGGTGGAGGAACTGAGGCAGAGCCCAACTGACTCCCTGAGTTGAGGATTTGGAGCTGAGTCTCATGGGGGAATTGAAGCAGCTAGAGTTGATAGAACAGAGTAGCAAAGAGCAAAAAGCTGCGCAGAGAATGTGACAGTTAATTTTTTATGTGTCCACTTGGCTAGGCCACAGTATCCATATATTTGGTCTAATGTTATTCTAGATTGTTTCTTACTGTTCTAGATTATTCCTGCTGGTTCTGTTTCTCTAGTGAATGCTGACTAATACAGAAAGAGAAGCCTGGAGATCTGAAGATAGTACTCTTGCGTATTCAGAAGAGTACCAATTAGTGCATGCATGTGAGGAGAACACAGAAAGAACCATCTGAAAGGATTAGAGGGAACAACACTTGGCACTCACACAGGGGCAAGAATAGGACCTGCTCCCACCAGCCAGACTGAAAAAAAAACACCTAATTCATAAAGCATTGGGTAAAGTCCTCAGGAAGGTCTTGCCTCAGAATAATTGTCTCAGAAGAATAATTAACCCTAGACTGAGCATTGCTCAGGACCCCATCTAACAAATCCTAAGGGCAAGACCTGAAAGGATAGAAATGTTTCTAAGAAACTTAACTACATCCCAAAACAAAGTCCAAGAATATTTATAGTAATACAAAAGTATCCAACACCCAAAAGGAAAAAATTCACAATATCTGGCAACCAATCAAAGCTTACCAGTCATGCTAAGGTAGGAAAACATAAAAATAATAATCAATAAAAACCAACCCAGATTTGACACAGATATTAAAATTAGCAGAGAAGGACATTAAAAGTTATTATAATGATATTCCACAAGGTCAAAAACTCAACGAGAGACATGGAAAATATAAAGATGACCAGTGAAGCTACATCTTTAAAATAATGAATTGAAAAAAAAAAAAAGATAACCTAGAATTCTATACCTGGCAAAAATATCTTCAAATTTGAGGATTAAATCATCTAGCTTTGAGGGCAAACAGGGCTCAGTATTTGTGAGTCTCCCAGGACCACAGAGAATAAAGGGTTGTTTTAAAATGGGTGCACAGAAGATGGGGAGATTGCTTCAAGATGGTGGAGTAGAAGGACATGCGCTTACTCCCTCTTGTGAGAGCACTGGAATTACAACTAACTGCTGAACAATCATCGACAGGAAGACACTGGAATTCACCAAAAAAAGACACCTCACATCCAAAGACAAAGGAGAAGCCGCAATGAGATGGTAGGAGGGGCTCAGTCACAATAAAATCAAATCCCATAACTTTTGTTTGTTTGTTTTTGTGGTATGCAGGCCTCTCACTGTTGTGGCCTCTCCTGTTGTGGAGCACAGGCTCCAGACGTGCAGGCTCAGTGGCCATGGCTCATGGGTCCAGCCACTCCATGGCATGTGGGATCTTCCTGGATCGGGGCACGAACCCGTGTCCCCTGCAACGGCAGGCGGACTCTCAACAACTGCGCCACCAGGGAAGCCCCCCATAACTTCTGGGTGAGTGATTCACAAACTGGAGAACACTTATACCACAGAAGTCCACCCACTGGAGTGAAGGTTCTGAGCCCCACGTCAGGCTTCCCAACCTGGGGGTCTGGCAACAGGAGGAGGAATTCCTAGAGAATAAGACTTTGAAGTGTAGCGGGATTTGACTGCAGGACTTTGACAGGACTGGGGGAAACAGAGACTCCACTCTTGGAGGGCACACACAAAGTAGTGTGTGCATCGGGACCCAGGGGAAGGAGCGGTGACCCCATAGGAAACTGAACCAGGCCTACCTGCTAGTGATGGAGGGTCTTCTGCAGAGGCAGGGGGTGGCTGTGGCTCACTGTGAGGACAAGGACACTGGCAGCAGAAATTCTGGGAAGTACTCCTTGGCGTGAGCCCTCCCAGAGTCCTCCATTAACCTCACAAAGAGCCGGGTAGGCTCCAGTGTTGGGTCGCCTCAGGCCAAACAACCAACCGGGAGGGACCCAGCCCCACCCATCAGCAGACAAGCAGTTTAAAGTTTTACTGAGCTCTGCCCACCAGAGCAACACCCAGCTCTACCCACCACCAGTTCCTCCCATCAGGAAACTTGCACAAGCATCTTAGATAGCCTCATCGACCAGAGGGCAGACAGCAGAAGCAAGAAGAATTACAGTCCTACAGCCTGTGGAACAAAAACCACATTCACAGAAAGATAGACAAGATGAAAATGCAGAGGCCTATGTGCCAGATGAAGGAACAAGATAAAACCCCAGAAAAACAACTAAAGGAAGTGCAGATAGGCAACCTTCCAGAAAAAGGATTCAGAATAATGAATGTGAACGTGAATATCTTCACTAATGAATAGTGAAGATGATCCAGGACCTCGGGAAAAGAATGGAGGCAAAGATCAAGAAGATGCAAGAAATGTTTAACAAAGACCTAGAAGAATTAAAGAACAGAGATGAACAACACAATAACTGAAATGAAAAATACACTAGAAGGAATCAATAGCGGAATAACTGAGGCAGAAGAACGGACAAGTGACCTGGAAGACAGAATGGTGGAATTCACTGCCATGGAACAGAATAAAGAAAAAAGAATGAAAAGAAATTAAGACAGCCTAAGGGACCTCTAGGACAACATTAAGCGCAACAACATTCACATTATAGGGGTCCCAGAAGGTGAAGAGAGAGAGAAAGGACCCGAGAAAATATTTGAAGAGATTATAGTCGAAAACTTCCCTAACATGGAAAAGGAAATAGCCACCCAAGTCCAGAGAGTCCCAGGCAGGATAAACCCAAGGAGAAACACGCTGAGACACATAGTAATCAAATGACAAAAATTAAAGACAAAGAAAAATTATTGAAAGCAGCAAGGGAAAAATGACAAATAACATACAAAGGAACTCCCATAAGGTTAACAGCTGATTTCTCAGGATAAACTCTACAAACCAGAAGGGAGTGGCATGATATATTTAAAGTGATGAAAGGGAAGAACCTACAACCAAGATTACTCTACCCAGCAAGGATCTCATTCAGATTTGATGGAGAAATCAAAAGCTTTACAGACAAACAAAAGCTAAGAGAATTCAGCAATACCAAACCAGCTCTACAACAAATGCTAAAGGAACTTCTGTAAGTGGGAAACACAAGAGAAGAAAAGGACTTACAGAAACAAACCCATAACAATTAAGAAAATGGTAATAGGAACACACATATCGATAATTACCTTAAACGTGAATGGATTAAATGCTCCAACCAAAAGACAGAGGCTTGCTGAATGGATACAAAAACAAGACCCATATATATGTTGTCTACAAGAGACCCACTTCAGACCTAGGGACACATACAGACTGAAAGTAAGGGGATGGAAAGAGATATTCCATGCAAATGGAAATCAAAAGAAAGCTGGAGTAGCAATACTCATATCAGATAAAATAGACTTTAAAATAAAGAATGTTACAAGAGACAAGGAAAGACACTACATAATAATCAAGGGATCAATCCAAGAGGAAGATATAACAATTATAAATTTATATGCACCCAACATAGGAGCACCTCAATACATAAGGCAACTGTTAACAGCTATAAAACAGGAAATTGACAGTAACACAATAATAGTGGGAGACTTTAACACTTCACTTAACCCAATGGACAGATCATCCAAACAGAAAATTAATAAGGAAACACAAGCTTTAAATGACACAATAGACCAGAGAGATTTAATTGATATTTATAGCACATTCCATCCAAAACAGCAGATCACACTTTCATCTCAAGTGTGCACGGAACATTCTCCAGGATAGATCACATCTTGGGTCACAAATCAAGCCTCATTAAATTTAATAAAATTGAAACCATATCAAGCATCTTTTCTGACCTCAACGCTATGAGATTAGAAATCAATTACAGGGAAAAAAATGTAAAAAAAAAAAAACAAATACATGGAGGCTAAACAATATGTTACTAAGTAACCAAGAGATCACTGAAGAAATCAAAGGGGAAATCAACAAATACAGAGAGACAAATGACAATGAAAACACTACAATCCAAAACCTATG
Source organism: Tursiops truncatus (assembly GCF_011762595.2). Taxonomy (NCBI): domain Eukaryota; kingdom Metazoa; phylum Chordata; class Mammalia; order Artiodactyla; family Delphinidae; genus Tursiops; species Tursiops truncatus. The sequence goes on along the minus strand of NC_047055.1, from coordinate 88,077,425 downwards.
GGACGCAGCAAAAGCAGTTCTAAGAGGGAAGTTTATAGCAATACAAGCCTACGTCAAGAAACAAGAAAAATCTCAAATAAACAATCTAACGTTACACCTAAAGGAACTAGAGAAAGAAGAACAAACAAAACCCAAAGTTAGTAGAAGGAAAGAAGTCATAAAGATCAGAGCAGAAATAAATGAAATAGAAACAAAGAAAACAATAGCAAAGATCAATAAAACTAAAAGCTGGTTCTTTGAGAAGATAAACAAAATTGATAAACCATTAGCCAGACTCATCAAGAAAAAGAGGGAGAGGACTCAAATCAATAAAATTAGAAATGAAAAAGGAGAAGTTACAACAGACACTGCAGAAATACAAAGCATCCTAAGGGACTACTACAAGCAACTCTATGCCAATAAAGTGGACAACCTAGAAGAAATGGACACATTCTGAAAAAGATATAACCTTCCAAGACTGAATCCAGAAGAAATAGAAAATATGAACAGACTAATCACAAGTAAAGAAGTTGAAACTTTGATTAAAAATCTTCCAACAGGGCTTCCCTGGTGGCGCAGTGGTTGAGAGTCTGCCTGCCAATGCAGGGGACATGGGTTCAAGCCTTGGTCTGGGAAGATCCCACATGCCACGGAGCAGCTGGCCCTGTGAGCCACAATTACTGAGCCTGCGCGGCGTCTGGAGCCTGTGCTCTGCAGCAAGAGAGGCTGCAATAGTGAGAGACTCGCGCACCACGATGAGGAGTGGCCCCCACTTGCCACAACTAGAGAAAGCCCTCGCACAGAAACGAAGACCAAACACAGCCATAAATAAATAAATAAATATTTAAAAAAAAAATCTTCCAACAAACAAAAGTCCAGGACCAGATGGCTTCACAGGTGAATTCTATCAAACATTTAGAGAAGCATCAACACCCATCCTTCTCAAACTCTTCCAAACAATTGCAGAGGGAGGAACACTCCTAGACTCATTCTATGAGGCCACCATCACCCTGATACCAAAACCAGACAAAGATACTACAAAAAAAGAAAATTACAAACCAATTTCACTGATGAATATAGATGCAAAAATCCTCAACAAAATACTAGCAAACAGAATCCAACAATGCATCAAAAGGATCATACACCATGATCAAGTGGGATTTATCCCAGGGATGCAAGGATTCTTCAGTATATGCAAATCAATCAATGTGATAAACCATATTAACAAATTGAAGAATGAAAACCATATGATCATCTCAGTAGATGCCGAAAAAGTTTTTGACAAAATTCAACACCCATTTATGAGAAAAACTCTCCGGAAGGTGGGCATAGAGGGAACCTACCTCAACATAATAAAAGCCATATATGACAAACCCACAGTAAACATCGTTCTCAATGGTGAAAAACTGAAAGCATTTCCTCTAAGATAAGGAACAAGACAAGGATGTCCACTCTCGCCACTATTATTCAACATAGTTTTGGAAGTCCTAGCCACAGCAATCAGAGAAGAAAAAGGAATACAATTTGGAAAAGAAGAAGTAAAACTGTCACTGTTTGCAGATGACATGATACTATACATAGAGAACACTAAAGATGCTACCAGAAAACTACTAGAGCTAATCAATGAATTTGATAAAGTAGCAGGATACAAAATTAATGCACAGAAATCTCTGGCATTCCTATACACTAATGATGAAAAATCTGAAAGAGAAATTAAGGAAACACTCCCATTTACCACTGCAACAAAAAGAATAAAATACCTAGGAATAAACCTACCTTGGGAGACAAAAGACCTATATGCAGAAAACTATAAGACACTGATGAAAAAAATTAAAGATGATAAAAACAGATGGAGAGATATACCGTGTTCTTGGATTAGGAGAATCGATATTGTTAAAATGACTATACTACCCAAAGCAATCTACAGATTCAATGCAATCCCTATCAAGTTACCAATGGCATTTTTTACAGAACTAGAACAAAAATCTTAAAATTTGTATAGAGACACAAAAGACCCCGAAAAGCCAAAGCAGTTTTGAGGGGAAAAAATGGAGCTGAAGGAACCAGACTCCCTGACCTCAGACTATACTACAAAGCAACAGTGATCAAGACAATATGGTACTGGCACAAAAACAGAAATATAGATCCGTGGAAGAGGATAGAAAGCCCAGAGATAAACCCATGCACCTATGGTCAACTAATCTATGACAAAGGAGGCAAGGATATACAATGGGGAAAAGACAGTCTCTTCAATAACTGGTGCTGGGAAAACTGGACAGCTACATGTAAAAGAATGAAATCAGAACATTCCCTAACACCATACACAAAAATAAACTCAAAATGGATTAGAGACCTAAATGTAAGACCGGACACTATAAAACTCCTAGAGGAAAACATAGGAAGAACCCTCTTTGACATAAATCACAGCAAGATCTTTTTTGATCCACCTCTCAGTGTAATGGAAATAAAAACAAAAATAAACAAGTGGGACCTAATGAAACTTTAAAACTTTTGCAAAGCAAAGGAAACTACAAACAAGACATAAAGACAACCCTCAGAATGGGAGAAAATATTTGCAAACGAATCAACCAACAAAGGATTAATCTCCAAAATATATAAACAGCCCATGGAGCTCAATATTAAGAAAATAAACAATCCAATCCAAAAATGGGCAGAAGACCTAAATAGACATTTCTCCAAAGAAGACCTACAGATGGCCATGAAGCCCATTAAAAACTGCTCAACATCACTAATTATTAGAGAAATGCAATTCAGAACTACAATGAGGTATCACCTCACACCAGTTAGAATGAGCATCATCAGAAAATCTACAAACAACAAATGCTAGAGAGGGTGCAGAGAAAAGGGAACCCTCTTGCACTGTTGGTGGGAATGTAAATTGATACAGCCACTATGGAGAACAGTATAGAGGTTCCTTAAAAAACAAAAATAAGGGCTTCCCTGGTGGCGCAGTGGTTGAGGGTCCGCCTGCCAATGCAAGGGACGCGGGTTCGTGCCCCGGTCCAGGGGGATCCCACGTGCCGCAGAACGGCTGGGCCCGTGAGCCATGGCCGCTGAGCCTGCGTGTCTGGAGCCTGTGCTCCACAACGGGAGAGGCTGCAGCGGTGAGAGGCCTGCGTATCGCAAAAAAAAAAAAAAAACAAAAAAAAATAAAATAAAAATAAAATTACCATATGACCCTGCAATCCCACTACTGGGCATATACCCAGAGAAAACCATAATTCAAAAAGACACATGCACCCCAATGTTCATTGCAGCACTATTTACAATAGCCAGGACATGGAAGCAACCTAAGTGTCCATCGACAGATGAATGGATAAATAAGATATGGTACATATATACAATGGAATATTACTCAGCCATAAAAAGGAATGAAATTGGGTCATTTTTAGAGATGTGGATGGATCTAGAGAGTGTCATACAGAGTGAAGTAAGTCAGAAGAAAAAAACAAATATCGTATATTAACGCATGTATGTGGAACTTAGAAAAATGGTACAGATGAACCGGTTTGCAGGTCAGAAATAGAAACACAGATATAGAGAACAAACATATGGACACCAAGGGGGGAAAGTCATTGGGGGGGAGGGTGTGTGGTTGTGTGATTAATTGGGAGATTGGGATTGACATATATACACTAATATGTATAAAATGGATAACTAACAAGAAACTTCTGTATAAAAAAAATAAAATTCTAAAAATCAAAAAAAATAAAATAAAATGGGTGCACAAGCACTCCTGATGGCTGCTCCCCCTGGCTCAGCCCAGAGCAAATGGGCAAAAACACCCAGTCCCTAGTTTCTCCCTGAAAGGGGATAGACTGCTATCTAATGTCCCAACTTTCCCAACTGCTACCCAAAGGTCATCTCTGATGAACATAGATGCAATAATCCTATATAAAATACTATCAAACTGAATTCAACAACACATCAAGAATATTATACAACATGACCATGTGGGATTTATCCCTGGGATGCAAGTTTGGTTTAATATATGCAAATAAATCACTGTGATATACCACATGAACAAAATGAAAGGTAAAAATAACATGATCATCTCAATAGAAGGAGAAAAAGCATTTGACAGAGATCAACATCCATTCATAATAATTTTTAAAAACTCTCAACATAATAGGTATAGAAGGAACTTACCTCAACACAATAAAGCCCATTTATAAAAATCTCATAGCTAATATCATAATCAATGGGGGAAATCTGAAAGCTTTTCCTCTAAGATCCAGTACAATGCAAAGATGCCCACTCTCACCACTTCTATTCAACATAGTACTGGAAGTACTAGCAAGAACAGTCAGACAAGAAAAAGAAAAAGCATCCAAATAAGAGAAGTAAAATTATATCTCTGTTTGCAGATGACATGATCCTACTTGTAGAAAGCCCTAAAGACTCCCCCAAAAAACTGTTAAAACTAATAAAAGAATTCAGTAAAGTTGCAGTATACAAAATCTACATACAAAAACCAGTAGTGTTTCTTTACACCAACAATGATCTATCTGAAAAGGATATCAGGAAAACAATCCTATCTACAATAGCAACAACAAAAAAAATAAAATACTCAGAAATAAATTTAACCAAGGAGGTAAAAGACTTGTACACTGAAGACTATAGAATGTTGATGAAATAAATTAAGGCACAAATCAATGGAAGGATATCCTATGTTCATGGAATGGAAGAATCAATATTGTGATATACAGATTCAATACAATCCCTATAAAAATTCCAAATTTGAACAGCCAAAAGCAATCTTGAAAAAGAAAAACAAAGTTGGAGGCATCACACTTCCTGATTTCAAATTATATTACAAATCTATAGTAATCAAAACAGTATGGTACTGTCATAAAAACAGGCACATAGAGAAATGAAATGGAATAGAGAGCCCAGAAATAAATCCAAGCATATACAGTCAATAAATTTTCAACAGGGGTGCCAAGAATGCACAATGGGGAAATGATAATCTCTTCAATAAATCTTGTTGGGAAAATTGGATATCCCCATGCAAAAGAATGAAATTGGACCCTTGTTTTACACCATACACAAAAATCAAGTCAAAATGGATTAAAGACTTAAATTTTAAGACCCCAAACCATAAAACTCCTAGAAGAAAACATAGGGGAAAAGCTCTTTGACATTGGTCTCAGCAGTGATTTCCTGGATATGACAGCAAAAGCACAAGCAACAAAAGCAAAAATAAGTAAGTGGGACTCCATCGCACTAAAAAGCATCTGCACAGCAAAAGAAACCATCAACAAACTAAAAAGTCAACCTACAGAATGAAAGAAAATATTTGCAAATCATATATCTAATAAGGGGTTATATACAATGTATATAAGGAACTCCCACAACTCAATAGAACAAAACAAATAACCCAAGTTTTTAAATGGGCAAAGGACTTTAAAAAATTTTTACTTATATTTTGGCTGTGTTGGGTCTTCATTGCTGCACGTGGGCTTTAGCTGTGGTGAGTGGGGGCTAGTCTTCGTTGCGGAGCATGGGCTCTAGGCACGCAGGCTTCAGTGGCTGTGGCACACAGGCTCAGTAGTTGCAGCGCACTGGCTTAGTTGCTCTGCAGCATGTGGGATCTTCCCGGACCAGGGATGGAATCCGTGTCCCCTGCATTGGCAGGCAAATTCTTAACCACTGTGCCACCAGGGAAGTCCCTCAAAGGACTTGAATAAACATTTTTCCAAAGAAGACACACAAATAGTCAACAGGTACATGAAGAGGTGCTCTACATCACTAATCATCAGGGAAATGCAAATCAAAACCACAGTGAGATATCATCTCACACCTGTTAGGATGGCTATTATCAAGAAGGCAAAAGATAACAAGTGTTAGCAAAGATGTGGAGAAAAGACAATACTTGTGCACTGTAGGTGGGAATATAAATTGGTACAGCCATTATTAAAAACAGTATGGAAATTCCTCAAAAAAATTAAAAATAAAATTACCATATGATCCATTTACCCCGCTTCTGGGTATATACCAAAAGGAAATGAAATCAGTACCTTGAAGAGACATCTGTGCTCCCATATTCATTGCAGCATTATTCAAGATAGCTAAGATAAGGAAACAAGTGTCTGTTAACAGATGAATGGATAAAGAAATTGTGGTGGATATATATACAATGAAATATTATTCAACCTTTAAAAAGAAGGAGATTCTGCCATTTGCAACAATGTGGATGAACACAGTGGACGTTAAGCTAAGTGAAATAAGCATGATCTTATGTGTGAAAATATTGCATGATCTTACTTATGTGTGAAATCTAGAAAAGTCAAACTCATAGAAGCAGAGAGTAGAACGGTGGTTAACAGGGGTGGAGAGGTGGGGGAAATAGGGAGATGTTGGTCAAAGGGTAGAAAGTTGCAGTTTTGTAGGATGAGTAAGTTCTAGAAATCTAACGTATAGCATGACTATAGTTAATAATACTGTACTGTATACTGGAAATTTGCTAGATTTCACAGGAAATCACAGAGTAGATTCCACAGGACTTCCCCGGTGGTTCAGTGGTTAAGAATCCACCTTCTGAGGCTGTTTAGGGGGGACGAGGGGAAGATGGCGGAAGAGTAAGACGTGGAGACCACCTTCCTCCCCTCAGATACACCAGAAATACATCTACACGTGGAACAACTCCTACAGAACACCTACTGAACGCTGGCAGAAGACCTCAGACCTCCCAAAAGGCAAGAAAGTCCCCACGTACCTGGGTAGGGAAAAAGAAAAAACAGAGACAAAAGGATAGGGACGGGACCTGCACCAGTGGGAGGGAGCTGTGAAGGAGGAAAGGTTTCCACACACTAGGAAGCCCCTTCGCGGGCAGAGACTGCGGGTGGCGGAGCAGGGAGCTTCGGGGCCGCGGAGGACAGCACAGCAACCGGGGTGCGGAGGGCAAAGCGGGGAGATTCCCGCACAGAGGATCGGTGCCCACCGGCACTCACCAGCCCGAGAGGCTTGTCTGCTCACCCGCCGGGGCGTGCGGGGCTGCGAGCTGAGGCTCGGGCTGTGGTTGGAGCGCAGGGAGAGGACTGGGGTTGGCAGCGTGAACATAGCCTGAAGGGGTTAGTGCACCACGGCTAGCCAGGAGGGAGTCCGGGAAAAGGTCTGGAGCTGCCGATGAGGCAAGACACTTTTTCTTCCCTCTTTGTTTCCTGGTGCACGAGGAGAGGGGATTGAGAACGCTGCTTAAAGGAGCTCCAGAGACGGGAGCGAGCCGCGGCTAAAACCGCGGACCCCAGAGACGGACATGGGACGCTAAGGCTGCTGCTGCCGCCACCAAGAAGCCTGTGTGCAAGCACAGGTCACTATCCACACCTCCCCTCCCGGGAGCCTGTGCAGCCCGTCACTGCCAGGTTCCTGGGATCCAGGGACAACTTCCCAGGGAGAACGCACGGCGTGCCTCAGGCGGGTGCAACGTCACGCTGGCCCCTGCCGCTGCAGGCTCGCCCCGCACTCCATGCCCCTCCCTCCCCCCAAGCCTGAGTGAGCCAGAGCCCCTGAATCAGCGGCTCCTTTAACCCCGTCCTGTCTGAGCGAAGAACAGACGCCCTCCAGCGACCTACACGCAGAGGCAGGGCCAAATCCAAAGCTGAGCCCCTGGGAGCTGTGAGAACAAAAAAGAGAAAGGGAAATCTCTCCCAGCAGCCTCAGAAGCAGCGGATTAAAGCTCCACAATCAACTTGATGTACCCTGCATCTGTGGAATACATGAATAGACAACGAATCATCCCAAACTGAGGAGGTGGACTTTGAGAGCAAGATTTATGATTTTTTCCCCTTTTCCTCTTTTTGTGAGTGTGTATGTGTATGCTTCTGCGTGAGATTTTGTCCGTATAGCTTTGCATCCACAATTTGTCCTAGGGTTCTATCCGTCCGTGGTTTTTTTTTTTTTTTCTTTTCTTAATAATTAATTTTAATAACTTTATTTTATTTTACTTTATCTTCTTTCTTTCTTTCTTCCTTTCCTTCCTTCCTTCCTTTAGACAAGGAATAATCCCAAATTGAGGAGGTGGACTTTGAGAACAAGATTTATGATTTTTTCCCCTTTTCCTCTTTTTGTGAGTGTGTATGTCTGTGCTTCTGTATGAGATTTTGTCTGTATAGCTTTGCTTCCACCATTTCTCCTAAGGTTCTATCCGTCCATTTTTTGGTTTTTTTTTAAATTTATTTTCTTAATAATTATTTTTAATTTAATAACGTTATTTTATTTTATTTTATTTCATCTTCTTTCTTTATTTCTTTTTTCCTTCCTTCCCTCCTTCCTTCCTCCCACCATCCTTCCCTCCCTCCCTCCCTCCTTTCTTTCTTTCTTTCCTTCTTTCCTTCTTTCCTTATTTTCTTCTTCCTTCCTTCCTTCCTTCCGTCCTTCCTTCCTTCCTTCCTTCCTTTCTTCCTTTCTTTCTTTCTTTCTTTCTTTCTTTCTTTCTTTCTTTCTTCCTACTTTGACTAATTCTTTCTCTCTATTTTTTCTCCCTTTTATACTGAGCCGGGTGGATGAAAGGCTCTTGGTGCTCCAGCCAGGAGTCAGTGCTGTGCCTCTGAGGTGGGAGAGCCAACTTCAGGACACTGGTCCACAAGAGACCTCCCAGCTCCACATAATATCAAATGGTGAAAATCTCCCAGAGATCTCCATCTCAACGCCAGCACCCAGCTTCACTCAACGACCAGAAAGCTACAGTGCTGGACACCCTATGCCAAACAAATAGCAGAACAGGAACACAACCCCACCCATTAGCAGAGAGGCTGCCTAAAATCATAATAAGTCCAGAGACACCCCAAAACACACCACCAGACGTGGACCTGCCCACCAGAAACACAAGATCCAGCCTCATCCACCAGAACACAGGCACTGGTCCCCTCCACCAGGAAGCCTACACAACACACTGAACCAACCTTAGTCACTGGGGACAGACACCAAAAACAACGGGAACTACGAACCTGCAGCCTGCAAAAAGGAGACCCCAAACACACTAAGATAAGCAAAATGAGAACACAGAAAAACACACAGCACATGAAGGAGCAAGATAAAAACCCACCAGACCTAACAAATGAAGAGGAAGTAAGCAGTCTACCTGAAAAAGAATTCAGAAAAATGATAGTAAAGATGATCCAAAATCTTGGAAATAGAATAGACAAAATGCAAGAAACATTTAACAAGGACCTAGAAGAACTAAAGATGAAACAAACAACGATGAACAACACAATAAATGAAATGAAAAATACTCTAGATGGGATCAATAGCAGAATAACTGAGGCAGAAGAACAGATAAGTGACCTGGAAGATAAAATAGTGGAAATAACTACTGCAGAGCAAAATAAAGAAAAAAGAATGAAAAGAACTGAGGACAGTCTCAGAGACCTCTGGGACAACATTAAACGCACCAACATTCGAATTATAGGGGTTCCAGAAGAAGAAGAGAAAAAGAAAGGGACTGAGAAAATATTTGAAGAGATTATAGTTGAAATTTTCCCTAATATGGGAAAGGAAATAGTTACTCAAGTCCAGGAAGCACAGAGAGTCCCATACAGGATAAATCCAAGGAGAAATACTCCAAGACACATATTAATCAAACTGTCAAAAATTACATACAAAGAAAGCATATTAAAAGCAGCAAGGGAAAAACAACACATAACACACAAGGGAATCCCCATAAGGTTAACAGCTGATCTTTCAGCAGAAACTCTGCAAGCCAGAAGGGAGTGGCAGGACATATTTAAAGTGATGAAGGACAAAAACCTGCAACCAAGATTACTCTACCCAGCAAGGATCTCATGCAGATTTGATGGAGAAATTAAAACCTTTACAGACAAGCAAAAGCTAAGAGGGTTCAGCACCACCAAACCAGCTTTACAACAAATGCTAAAGGAACTTCTCTAGGCAAGAAACACAAGAGAAGGAAAAGACCTACAATAACAAACCCAAAACAATTTAGAAAATGGGAATAGAAGCATACATATCGATAATTACGTTAAATGTAAATGGACTAAATGCTCCCACCAAAAGACACAGATTGGCTGAATGGATACAAAAACAAGACCCATATATATGCTGTCTGCAAGAGACCCACTTCAGACCTAGAGACACATACAGACTGAAAGTAAGGGGATGGAAAAAAATATTCCATGCAAATGAAAACCAAAAGAAAGCTGGAGTAGCAATTCTCATATCAGACAAAATATACTTTAAAATAAAGACTATTAGAAGAGACAAAGAAGGACACTACATAATGATCAAGGGATTGATCCCAGAAGAAGATATAACAATTGTAAATATTTATGCACCCAACATAGGAGCACCTCGATACATAAGGCAAACACTAACAGCCATAAAAGGGGAAATCGACAGTAACACATTCATAGTAGGGGACTTTAACACCTCACTTTCACCAATGGACAGATCATCCAAAATGAAAATAAATAAGGAAACACAAGCTTTAAATGATACATTAAACAAGATGGACTTAATTGATATTTATAGTACACACCATCCAAAAACAACAGAATACACATTTTTCTCAAGTGCTCATGGAAGATTCTCCAGGATAGATCATATCTTGGGTCACAAATCAAGCCTTGGTAAGTTTAAGAAAATTGAAATTGTATCAAGTATGTTTTACGACCACAATGCTATGAGACTAGATATCAATTACAGGAAAAGATCTGTAAAAAATACAAACACATGGAGGCTAAACAATACACTACTTAATAACGAAGTGATCACTGAAGAAATCAAAGAGGAAATAAAAAAAATACCTAGAAACAAATGACAATGGAGACACGATGACCCAAAACCTATGGGATGCAGCAAAAGCAGTTCTAAGAGGGAAGTTTACAGCAATACAAGCCCACCTTAAGAAACAGGAAACATCTCGAACAAACAACCTAACCTTGCACCTAGCGCAATTAGAGAAAGAAGAACAAAAAACCCCCAAACTTAGCAGAACGCAAGAAATCATAAAGATCAGATCAGAAATAAATGAAAAAGAAATGAAGGAAACGATAGCAAAGATCAATAAAACTAAAAGCTGGTTCTTTGAGAAGATAAACAAAATAGATAAACCATTAGCCAGACTCATCAAGAAAAAAAAGGGAGAAGACTCAAATCAATAGAATTAGAAATGAAAAAGGAGAAGTAACAACTGACACTGCAGAAATAGAAAATATCATGAGAGATTACTACAAGCAACTCTATGCCAATAAAATGGACAACCTGGAAGAAATGGACAAATTCGTAGAAATGCACAACCTGCCAAGACTGAATCAGGAAGAAACAGAAAATATGAACACACCAATCACGAGCACTGAAATTGAAACTGTGATTAAAAATCTTCCAACAGGGCTTCCCTGGTGGCGCAGTGGTTGAGGGTCCGCCTGCCGATGCAGGGGACACGGGTTCGCGCCCCGGTCCGGGAAGATCCCACATGCTGCGGAGCGGCTGGGCCCGTAAGCCATGGCCGCTGAGCCTGCGCGTCTGGAGCCTGTGCTCCGCAACGGGAGAGGCCACAACAGTGAGAGGCCCGCGTACCGAAAAAATAAATAAATAAATAAATAATAAAGATAAAAAAAAAAAATCTTCCAACAAACAAAAGCCCAGGACCAGATGGCTTCACAGGAGAATTCAATAAACATTTAGAGAAGAGCTAACACCTATCTTTCTCAAACTCTTCCAAAATATAGCAGAGGGAAGAACACTCCCAAATTCATTCTACAAGGCCACCATCACCTTGATACCAAAACCAGACAAAGATGTCACAAAGAAAGAAAACTACAGGCCAATATCACTGATGAACATAGATGCAAAAATCCTCAACAAAATACTAGCAAACAAAATCCAACAGCACATTAAGATGATCATACACCATGATCAAGTGGGGTTTATTCCAGGAATGCAAGGATTCTTCAGTATATGCAAATCAATCAATGTGATAAACCATATTAACAAATTGAAGGAGAAAACCATATGATCATCTCAATAGATGCAGAGAAAACTTTTGACAAAATTCAACACCCATTTATGATAAAAACCCTCCAGAAAGTAGGCATAGAGGGAACTTTCCTCAACATAATAATGGCTGTATATGACAAGCCCACAGCCAACATCATCCTCAATGGTGAAAAACTGAAAGCATTGCCACTAAGATCAGGAACAAGACAAGGTTGCCCACTCTCACCATTCTTATTCAACATAGTTTTGGAAGTTTTAGCCACAGCAATCAGAGAAGAAAAGGAAATAAAAGGAATCCAAATTGGAAAAGAAGAAGTAAAGCTGTCACTGTTTGCAGATGACATGATACTATACATAGAGAATCCTAAAGATGCTACCAGAAAACTACTAGAGCTAATCAATGAATCTGGTAAAGTTGCAGGGTACAAAATTAATGCACAGAAATCTCTGGCATTCCTATACACGAATGATGAAAAATCTGAAAGTGAAATCAAGAAAACACTCCCATTTACCATTGCAACAAAAAGAATAAAATATCTAGGAATAAACCTACCTAAGGAGACAAAAGACCCGTATGCTGAAAACTATAAGACACTGATGAAAGAAATTAAAGGTGATACAAATAGATGGAGAGATATACCATGTTCTTGGATTGGAAGAGTCAACATTGTGAAAATGACTCTACTACCCAAAGCAATCTACAGGTTCAATGCAATCCCTATCAAACTACCACTGGCATTTTTCACAGAACTAGAACAAAAAATTTCACAATTTGTATGGTAACACAAAAGACCCCGAATAGCCAAAGCAATCTTGAGAGCGAAAAACGGAGCTGGAGGAATCAGGCTCCCTGACTTCAGATTATACTACAAAGGTACAGTAATCAAGACAGTATGGTACTGGCACAAAAACAGAAAGATAGATCAATGGAACAGGATAGAAAGCCCAGAGATAAACCCATGCACATATGGACACCTTATCTTTGATAAAGGATGCAGGAATGTACAGTGGAGAAAGGACAGCCTCTTCAATAAATGTTGTTGGGAAAACTGGACAGGTACATGTAAAAGTATGAGATTAGATCACTCCCTAACACCATACACAAAAATAAGGTCAAAATGGATTAAAGACCTAAATGTAAGGCCAGAAACCATCAAACTCTTAGAGGAAAACATAGGCAGAACACTCTATGACATAAATCACAGCAAGATCCTTTTTGATCCACCTCCTAGAGAAATGGAAATAAAAACAAAAATAAACAAATGGGACCTAATGAAACTTCAAAGCTTTTGCACAGCAAAGGAAACCATAAACAAGAACAAAAGACAACCCTCAGAATGGGAGAAAATAATTGCAAATGAAGCAACCGACAAAGGATTAATCTCCAAAATTTACAAGCAGCTCATACAGCTCAATAACAACAACAAAAAAAACCCAATCCAAAAATGGGCAGAAGACCTAAATAGACATTTCTCCAAAGAAGACATACAGACTGCCAACAAACACATGAAAGAATGCTCAACATCATTATCATTAGAGAAATGCAAATCAAAACTACAATGAGATATCATCTCACACCAGTCAGAATGGCCATCATCAAAAAATCTAGAAACAATAAATGCTGGAGAGGATGTGGAGAAAAGGGAACACTCCTGCACTGCTGGTGGGAATGTGAATTGGTACAGCCACTATGGAGAACAGTATGGAGGTTCCTTAAAAAACTACAAATAGAACTACCATATGACCCAGCAATCCCACTACTGGGCATATACCCTGAGAAAACCAAAATTCAAAAAGAGTCATGTACCAAAATGTTCATTGCAGCTCTATTTACAATAGCCAGAGATGGAAGCAACCTAAGTGCCCATCATCGGATGAATGGATAAAGAAGATGTGGCACATATATACAATGGAATATTACTCAGCCATAAAAAGAAACAAAATTGAGCTATTTGTAATGAGCTGGATAGACCTAGAGTCTGTCATACAGAGTGAAGTAAGTCAGAAAGAGAAAGACAAATACCGTATGCTAACACATATCTATGGAATTTAAGAAAAAAAATGTCATGAAAAACCTAGGGGTAAGACAGGAATAAAGACACAGACCTACTAGAGAACAGATTTGAGGATATGGGGAAGGGGAAGGGTAAGCTGTGACAAAGTGAGAGAGAGGCATGGACATATATATACTTCCAAACGTAAGGTAGATAGCTAGTGGGAAGCAGCCACATAGCACAGGTATATCAGCTCGGTGCTTTTTGACCACCTGGAGGGGTGGGATAGGGAGGGTGGGAGGGAGGGAGATGCAAGAGGGAAGAGATATGGGAACATATGTATATGTATAACGGATTCACTTTGTTATAAAGCAGAAACTAACACACCATTGTAAAGCAATTATACCTCAATAAAGATGTTAAAAAAAAAAAAAAGAATCCACCTTCCAATGCAGGGCAGTGGATATGGGTTCAATCCCTGGTCCAGGAAGATCCCACATGCTGTGGAGCAACTAATCCAGTGTGCCACAACTACTGAACCTGCGCTCTAGAGCCTGCGAGCCACAACTGCTGAGCCCATGCACCACAACTACTGAAGTCCACACACCGTAGAGCCCGTGCTCCGCAACAAGAGAAGCCACCGCAATGAGAAGCCTGCACACTGCAATGAAGAGTAGTCCCCGCTTACAGGAACTAGAGAAAGCCTGCACACAGCAATGAAGACCCAACGCAGCCAAAAATAAATAAATTTTTTTTAAATGCTCTGTAAGAGTAGATTTCAGGGGCTCGTAGCACACATACACAAAAAGGTAACTATGTGAGAAGACAGATATGTAAATTAGCTTGACTGTAGTAATCATTTCACTATGTATATCTAATTGCCTAGTGGACATTAACAATGGCACATGAAAAAATATATATCTCCAAAAAGGGAACCCTCCTACACTGTTGGTAGGAGTGTAAATTGGTACAACCACTATGAAAAATAGTATGGAGGTTCCTCAAGAAACTAAAATAGAGTTGTCATATTATCCAGCAATCCCACTCCTGGGCATATATCTGGACAAAACTATAATTCAAAAAGATACATGCACCCCTATGCTCATAGCAGCAGTATTCACAATAGCCAAGACATGGAAACAAGCTAAATGTTCATTGACAGATGAATGGATAAAGAAGATATGATATATATACATACACACACACACACACACACACACACACACAATGGCATACTACTCAGCCATAAGAAAGAATGAAATGATGCCACTTGCAGAAACATGGATGCAACTAGAGATCATCATACTAAGTGAAGTAAGTCAGAAAGAGAAAGACAAATACCATATGATACCACTTGTATGTGGAATCTAAAATATGACACAAATGAACTTATCTACAAAACAGAAACAGATTCAGAGACATAGGGAACAGACTTGTGATTGCCAAGGGGGAGGGGAGGGAAGGATTGGGAGTTTGGGATTAGTAGATGGAAACTATTATATATAGGATAGATAAACAACAAGGTCCTACTGTAGAGCACAGGGAACTATATACAATATCCTGTGATAAACCATAATGGAAAAGAATATGAGAAAGAATGTATATATATGTATAACTGAATCATTTTGATGTACAGCAGAAATTAACACAACATTGTAGGGACTTCCCTGGTGGCACAGTGGTTAAGAATCCGCCTACTAATGCAGGGGACACAGGTTCGATCCCTGGTTCAGGAAGATCCCACGTGCCGTGGAACAACTAAGCCCGTGCGCCACAACTACTGAGCCTGCACTCTAGGGCCTGCGTGCCGCAACTACCGAGGTCGCACGCTGCAACTACTGACGCCCGCATGCCTAGAGCTTGTGCTCCGCAACAAGAGAAGCCACCGCAATGAGAAGCCTGCTCAACGCAACGAAGAGTAGCCCCTGCTCGCCACAACTAGAGAAAGCCCACGCTCAGCAACGAAGACCCAACGCAGCCAAAAAAAGAAAAACAAAACAAAAAAACCCCCACAACATTGTAAATCAACTATACTTCAATAAAATAAATTTTAAAAGAAAAAGAAGTCCAAGGATCAATATCAGTATCAGACAAATTTTAACATAATACCATTTCAAGTTAAATAAGAAAATGACATCATGTAATAATATAATAGATGTCTAAAAAGTAATTGCTAACATTTAAAACCAAATCCTAATAAATGCATTTTACAATATAAAAAAGCCACTCCCTATCCACACTGTTACCCCATCCTCCAAGTCCTGAATCCATAGGGGTTACCCCAGTGTATTACTGTCCCTATTCCCCCAAATTGTGTATGGTCTTACACTACAGACATGCTGAGCATTTTCCACAATAATACTAAGATATTATACATTTTATATACTATATGTATTATATATTATCTCCATCTTACAGATCAGGAAACTGAGGCTCAGAAGGAATAAGGAATTTAACAAAAGTCAAACTATGTTGGTGTGAAATAAAGGAAAATAAATATATTGGTCTCTGCCCCCAGTTCCTGACACAGAGGTCCTGAAACCCTTGTAAATTCCTACGTGATAAGAGCATTAGCAGCACCTTTATTTTACTGAGGCGACTCTGGGTGGGCTCCTGGATGGTCACCAGAAAGACCAAACCATGATTAGGAGCTTGGCATTTTCAGCCCCAACCTCCATCCTCCAGAGAGGGGAGAGGGCTGGAAATGGAGTTAATGATCAGTCATGCCTACGTGGGGAAGCCTCCATAAAATCCCAATAGCATGGAGTTCCAGGAGCTTCCGGGTGGGTGAACACATCCACATACCAGGAGGGTGATGCACCCCAACTCCACAGGGACAGAAGCTCCTGCACTTGGGACCCTCCCAGACCTCACCCTAGGTATCTCTTCATCTGGCTGTTCATCGGCATCCTTTATCATGTCCTTTAATAAACTGGTAAATGTAAGTAAGTATTTCCTTGAGTTCTGTGAGTTGCTCTACCAAATTAATCCAACCTGAAGAGGAGGTCGTGGGAACCTCCAAGTTGCAACCAAATCAGACAGAATTTGTGGGTAACCTGGGGACCTACTACTTGCAAATGGCATTTGAAGTGGGGTGGGGGGCAGTCTTGTGGGGCTGAGCCCTTAACCTGTGGGATCTGATGTGCTCTCCAGGTAGACAGTGTTAGAATTGAGTTCAGTTGTAGGATACCCAGCTGATGTCACAGAGAATTGCTTGCTGTGGAAAAAACCTCCACATGTTTGGTGACCAGAGTGTCAGAAATCCCATCCTCTCCCTTCCCTGTGTCTCCCTGAAGTAAGGGAGACACAGGGAAGGGCGCGGGTGGGATATTTTTTCCTATACGCAAGAGGGAGAACTGGGTGATTTTTTCTAACATAGTTGGTAAGTGGTAGAGCTAAGTACCAAATGCAGGTAAGTCTGAATCTAAAGGGTGACTATTATCTAAGAAAAATCCTATCCCATATCTTCTTGAAGATTGCATATCTTCCTGAAGGGCAGCTGTATTTCTCACAGGGTCCTCCAAAATCTCCAAACACCAATGACACACAGCCCCAAACACTGACCCTTAAAGAATCCAATTAAGGAGCCAAAGAAACCCCCATCAGAGTGTCGCTCGTCACTGGCCCACATAAACACGAGCAGCACAGCCGCTCTCCCAGTGATCGACAGTCACGTATCCTCAATCAGCAGCCTCGCAGGCCTCAATCACTATTTCCCTCAGGACTCACTAATGGAGCCACATTCCCAACATCACTGGCAGCTGATCACTGACCTTCCAAAACTGCCAATGGCCAAATCATAGGGACTATCAGAGTATACAGAACCATCCCTCAGTCCTTGACTGTCAGGGTCAAGATATTTTTGTAAAGGGTCTGAGATTTTACCCTCTTAGAAGACAGCAAGTTTTAGAGATGCTGACAGAAGACATGAGATTCCTGGGGCAGAGACAAAGGAGTTTGCTATTCACGGAGCAGCAAGCAGCACGTACATCATATCGGCACCCCATGTCCTCGAAGTCCCACAGGGGTGACATAGAGGGACCCTGGTGGATGCTGCACACACAGTGGGTTTACATCACAGCCATGAAAAGCTGAATTTGGGGAATCCAGCCTGCTCTTTGTCCCAGAGGGAGATATTACCTCATCCCTCAAGGTTCCTCACTGTCAACACAGCCCTGAGAAATGGCCAAGGTATTAAGTGGTCAGAGTCCATCTTAGACAACCAGGAAGTAGTCTATGGTCAGGCTATTATACTGCACCCAACACAAAGGAGCTTAGACTGACTTTCGGATGTTTGGTGTCAGCATCAATAACGACAGCATCCAAAAGCAAACCCCATCCCCAGTGGAGAGACGTTCTATGCCCCAGTCTTTCCTCCATATACAAACACATAACCCAAAGGAACACAGTTCATTTCAGTTCAGAATTTGTTGTTAGACTTGACTGGGAACACCATGACATTGGTTTGGTGAAGTCCAATAGGTGGTAACATCAATCGCTAAACACAGCATAATCTGAGACCATTCAGGTGTTGGGGGAAGCAGATGAATTTGTATCGGTCAGATCTAAACAAGGTCATGCTGGCCCATGTGTTTGTACAGTTATGAGGGAGGTCTGTCTTCAGGAGTTGACATTGATGGCCTCGGGCACAGTAGACTAGTTTAGGACCAGCCATGTTCTCATGAGTTTTTCTGTTTTTGTCATCCCAAGGAAGTGATGACACACCTGGTAGCAGGTCAGATTGCCAGCTGTCTGCTTGACTCGGGGAAACCACACGATTGTTTTGCCAGGCTGTAGTGCTCAATCTAGGGGACAAAGAACATTTATTGGCTCCCCATCTCGCACCTCTCAGGGTCTAAGATGTTCCTTCCCCAAGTACACTCCTTCCATAGCCATGAAATCGCTGTGTCCCATCCCAGTGCCTATAACTTCACTTTTATTCAATCATTTCCTGTTTGCACACAGACCTTCCATCCAGATGCAGGGTCAGGTGCAAGAGGACAAAAGGCATTTTTATAAAATTTACAGAGATTTTTTTTTTAATGTCGTCTATCTTGGCCCCTGTGGGCCACTGGAGGGGAATTCGGTAAGCAGTGTCTTCAGTCAAGTGGTCAGTGTTGTTATGATCTACGACCACGTCCATCCAACAAAAGAATCCAGGTGACTGAACCAGAATGAAGTTCAAATCCCCTAGGTCCCTTTTGGGCTGAGTTGCCACCCCTTTTGTCCTGACCATTACCCAGAAGGTATCCAATAGGCGATCCCTTTCCGGTGGCAGCCACATCCAGTGACCAAACTGACTTACTTAAGTGTGTGGACCAGAAAGAGGTAGAGAGAGGTAGAGTCTGAAATCCTTTTGAGTCCATTTTAGAGGAGGCTGTTCAATGTTCAACAATATAAGATACCTGCTGATGGTAGGGAGCACTGTTGGGTGCACCACTGTCAGACTGCAAACAGTCTGCACCAGAAACATAGAGATTTTTACTTTGTACCCAGTCTCTGATGGTGGATGTGTTACCATGTCCAAGGGACAACGGCAGTGATCTGAGCAGCACAGACTCCATCCGCTGCTTGATTCTAGTTGGTCTCATCAGAGAACAGGCCCATACTATGGGCGTCTACATCAGTCACCCAGACTGACCTCAACCACTCACCATCCATTACAGATTCCCACAGGCCACCATCACTGTCCTCAGAAACACCCATTCACTCTCACCAGAGACCCTCTATCAGACAACCTCCTCCATCACCATCTCAAATCAAGTTCCAATTCTATGCCAACTGCTGTTCAGCTGCTTCTGAGAACCACTTCCATTTCCAGTCCCCACCACTAATATCACCTTTTCTAAGGGCTGCTCTTTTTTTCACAGGCACAGTGAGGCCACCATTTCTGTCCAGCATGAGAAAGCTAAATTGCTCTAAAGCTGTGATTTTCCAACTTTTTAAAGTATCATAGCCTTTTCAAAAACAGAAAAGGGGAAAAAATTAAAATAAAAAAATAAAAACAGAAAAGGGGGAGTGCTACTTGTGGAATTTGGTTTTCCTCGTTGAGCAAAACAAGGGTCAGTCAAGGACAAGACCCTGCCTTTCCTGCCACTAGCCGCCCCGCCCCCAGCTCAAGTAGACCTGCTTACTGGATGATAAATGTGTCAGTCAAAGCAAGACCCTCCCCTCAACTGCCAATAGACCCGTGCTACGCAGGGCCCCGTGGCTCAGACATTCTGACTCGTTGGAAAGGCTATCAATCAAGGCCCCACTCCCGCCCCCTGCTCGCAGATGAGCGGCGGGTCCAGAGCCTGCACTCACAAACAGGCTGGCTGGTCAATCAGTCCTCCACCGTCTCGCTCAGCACACCCAGTGCCCCAGGAGCAAGAGCTCTTGATTGGCCATCTGCTGCCCTTTCAGATGGAGAATCCACCCTCTAAAGGTGGCAAAGCTGCTGTGATGAACAGCTGATTAACCCAAGGGCTGTCACTGGCCCACAGATCTGTCACGACTGGCTCCACCTCTTCCCAGACATCTGTTGACACGAAGACGGGCGTGCCTGCAAACAGGCTCTGCGCGCATCCCAGCTTCCCTCTGCTGGTCCTTTTAAGGTGTCCGGTTTGGAGCCCAGTCTCCACCAGGGAAGAGAGACCGTGGCGCAGTGTAGGTTTCCCAGACTGTAAGACCGCAGAGGGAAAGAGTCCCTACGCAGCCACATTCTGGAAAAACAAAAACCTGGGGGTGGGTCCAAAACACTTTTAAAGATTAACTCAGCGAGCTGCTTCTTTGGAGTTCTCACCTAGCGCTTAGGTATTGGCTTTCCTTCAGACTGCATGGGAAATTTTACCTGCATGTGTGCATGTCTGATTTTTTCAAAATATATTTGAACTTTCTGTAATTGTGTTTTCTGTAAGATTCTGTAATATGGTAATGGTAGTGAGTAATTCACTTACAACTCTAGTTTGAGTTGAAAAACAAAAGTAGTAAAAATAACCATAACTACAATACTCTTATTGGTTACACAATGTAAAAAATATATAAACTGTAACATCAAAAACCTAAATTGTGAGGAAAAGTGTAAAGTTTAGGAGTGCTATTGAAGTTATCAGCTAAAAATAGGATGTTATAATTTCAAGATAATTTACGAGCCTCGTGGTAACCATAAGGGAAAAACCTGCAGTAAGTACACAAAAGAACATGATAAAGAAGTCAAAACATACTGATACTGAAAGAAATCAAAACACACAAAAAAGACAGCAGGATAAGAAATAAGGAACAATGGATCTACAAAACAGCCAGAGAATAATGAAAATGGCAATAGTAAATCCTTACCTACCAATAATTACCTTAAATGTAAATAGATTAAATACTCTAATCAAAAGACATAGATAAAATAGATTAAAAAATACAAGACCCAACCATATGCTGCCTGCAAGAGACTCACTTTGGTCTTAAAGACACATATAGACTGAGAGTGAAGGGATGGAAAAAGGTAATTCAAGCAAATGGTCACACACACACAAAAAGGCAAGTGTAGCTATATATCAGACAAAATAGACTTTAAATTAATAATGGTAAATTTTTTTAATCAAAAGCCTTTTTCAGGGTCAGATCCCAAATGGCCCCTCTGAGCTTGTTTTTTCAAAATGAATCTCCCCCCCAAAGAGGCCACGTTTGTAGGGCAAGTGGAATTTTCTGAAAAAGGGAGAAAGTGGATTCTAGGTTAGAAAAATAGCGGCCCAGAGGTTGTTATGACTTAGAATCTTGGCAGAAACAGAGGCTGGAAACTGTGCAAATAATGTTTTTCATTTAGATGGAATTTGTTCAAATACACACACACACACACACCAAACCTCGGTGTGACACCTGGCCCCAAACCACCATTCCTGCCACGTCTTGATGGGTTTAGGGTTTTTGAAGATTTCCTCCATCTCCCCTTCCTCTCTCCTCTTTCTCCTCTTCCTTTCCCTCTCCCCCTCATTAAAATAACAACCTAGTTTATTTTTGTTTAATTGCTGGTAGCATGACCTCAATTACAAGGACAACACAACTAATGCAGTTTGTGTGTGCTGTGGGGGGAAAAAAACTCCAAAAGAAAAAAAAAACCTAGAGAATGAATAGTAAGGGGGATTGTACCTTTAAACGAGGGGAGTCCTCTTTGAGAAGCTGATGTTTAGCAAAACACTTGAAGGAGGTGAAGGAGTTGGAAAGAGGATAAAAAGACAACGCTACAGCATTTCAGGGCCCCAGTTCAGGGCCTCTAATTGACACCTCGTGGCATTTGTTGATGGCTGCTCTGCTCTTTTCCTAAAGTTCAGCTGAAACCCTGGATCCTCATTCTGACCCTGTCAGAGTTCCCCAAACTCTCTCTACCTTTGAAGCAATTGACTCCAAGAATCCTGCAGCTTTTCTGACAACTGCTACCTAAAGTACCTGACTGGCCTAAGTAATTTTTCAGACCTTGCCTACTGGAACCACAGCTTTCAATACCACACCCTAAACCTCTCAGTAGTGACTGCCAGGTTTCCAGAACCACCTTCCATACCGAGTCCACAATCTGAACATCCCCAAAACCATAGTTACCACAAGTTCATTTTATAGGGCACTTCCATGGCCACTACATTAATATTAATGAGGATTCATTCATTCAACCAATATTTACAAACACCTAATCTGTGGCAGGCAGTGTTATAAGTACTCTCAGATTAATCCTCTCAAGATCCTTAGGAGGTAGTTAATGTCATTAGCCCGAGTTGATAGAGGAGGAAAATGGAAATATAAGGTCACACATTGGATGTGGAGAGGGCTGTGATTTGAACCCAGTCTGGCTCTAGAATCCATGCCCTTAACCCCTGTGACTGTCTTGCAATCATGGGTCTTGTTTCAAAGTTCTCTCTTCAGTTAGGCACTTCCCTTATGTCTTTCTTAAATGTCAGCTCAGTGAGGCCTTTTTCATGGCCATTCTAGCTAAAATTTACACACACACACACACACACACACACACACACACACACACTCTCACTATACCCTTTCCTGCGTCATTTTTCTCCTTAACATTTATCATTATATTATACATTTTATTTATCTAGCAATTATTACCGCAAATTGTTATTCGTTCTTTACATTTAATATCTGTGTCCTGCACTAGAAGTCAGCTGCAAAAGGGCAAGGATTTTCGCCTGTTTTATTTGCTGCTGTATCCCTTGTCACACAGTAGGCACTTGGTAAATATTTGTGGAATGAATGAATGAACCCTTCCCTTGTGGGATGAAAGAATGAATAAGTGAGTGAATGAACCCTTCCAATGATGGCTGATTCCAGGCTGCCTTGCTTGGATCCTGGTTGGCTCTGGATTCACCCCTCTGACTCCCATGCTTTCGACCGCAAGTGTATTGGCTCTGTTTACAAATGTTAACGTTTAAAATCAGAATTATACCAATTCAGATTAATTTCTATTGAGGAAGTTTGCCCTGGAGTTAATTCTGAGTCAATATAAATTCTTGTTCAATGCCGTACAGTGGTGAAGTTAACCCAAAGCCAATTTTGTCCATTTTCACTTTTCTGAAATTGTTTTCAGTGGGATGAATCATTTTTCGGGTTAATATTTACAGTGATTATTAGATCAACACATCAATATTCTTATCTGTGTCATATTTCAGCAATAATAGCTTTGCCCCTGATATCTCCTTGCCCTCAGGCTGCTCTTTGAACAGCTCAGGCACATTCTTGCTTTGAGGACTGCACTGGTTGTTCCCTCTGCCAGAAATGCTCTTGCATCTGTAGTTCATCTCTTTCTTTCTTCACATGTTTTTCCTCAAAAAAAAAATCGCCTTTCAACAAGTCCTAAGCAGACTACCCTATTCAAATACAATCTTCTCCCATCCTGCACTCCTGATCCCCCTTACTGCTGTTATTTATTTTTTTATTGAGATATAATTGATTTACAGTGTTTCAGGTATACAGCAAAGTGATTCAGTTATATATATATACATATGTATACATATATATGTACGTATATATTTCAGATTCTTTTCCATTATAGGTTATTACAAGATATTGAATATAGTTCCCTGTGCTATACAGTAGGTCCTTGTTGTTTATCTATTTTATATATTGTAGTGCATATCTAATCCCAAACTCCTAATTTATCCCTCCCCCGCCTTTATTATTTTTTCTTTTTTGCGGTACGCGGGCCTCTCACTGTTGTGGCCTCTCACGTTGCGGAGCACAGGCTATGTCTGAATTGCAAAAAGCGGTAGCTCCCTTGATATCTTTTGAACGGAATGTTGCTGACAACAGGCAAAAGTGGAATTCAAGAGGGAATCTTATGCTAGAGAAAGAAACATTATTGCAATAATTCAATTCTGTCTTTTTTTTTTTTTTGCGGTATGCGGGCCTCTCACTGTTGTGGCCTCTCCCGTAGCGGAGCACAGGCTCCGGACGCGCAGGCCCAGCGGCCATGGCTCACGGGCCCAGCCGCTCCGCGGCATGTGGGATCTTCCTGGACCGGGGCACGAACCCGTGTCCCCTGCATCGGCAGGCGGACTCTCAACCACTGCGCCACCAGGGAAGCCCCCCGCCTTTATTTTTAATTTAATGCATACTTATCACCTCCCAATACACAAATATAATGTAATTTATTGTCTTGTTTATCGTCTGTCTCCCTCTGCTAGAACAAAACTCCACAAGGGCAGGAAGTTTTGAATCTTTTGTTCCCGGCTGTATCCCCACTACCTATAATAGTGCCTGGCACCCAGTAGGCACTCAATAAATATTTGTTGAATGAATAGCTCCTGTTCTTCTGAGCTTTATTTGTGGCAAGTTTTCACCAAGTCTAATATTTCAAGATTGCAGTTTGCAGGTTCATGTTTGGTTGAGAGCATTGGTTCTGTTTTCCCTTAACACATTTTAAAGTTCACGGTTTTAGCTGTTGTCAGTTTGTTCTGCAGTGATTATGTCTATCAGTAATAGTCATTGTGAATCCGGTAAGATATTTTGTTTTTATTTCCTGGGTAATCCAGGAGAAAAACTGTAAGCAATCCCCTTAGACAGTCCAGAATTGTCTGGGATGGGCTTTGCTAAGCTGGGTTTTCAGTCAGCTTCTGGTCAACTTTGTGTAGTGTGTAAAATCTAAACTCCTTCCAACAAGGACCTGCTGTCTAGCACAGGAAACTGTATTCAGTATCTTGTCGTAACGTATGATGGAAAAGAATCTGAAAATATATATAACTGAATCACTTTGCTGTACACCTGAAACTAACACAACATTGTAAATCAACTATACTTCAATTTTTTAAAAAAATCTAAACTCCTTCTAACCATGGCCCATGGGGCCCTACAGATCTGGCCCATGACCATCTCTATAACCTCGTTTCTAACCATTCTTTTGCTGGATGATTCCAGTGATTCTAGTAAGCACAGTATTCCAGCCACACTCGCTTTCTGGCAGAATTTATCTCATCTGTTGGTTTCCATGCTTGTTTATCCTCTGTCTCACCCACAGCCTTGAGGTAAAGTCCATGAGGACAGAGACTGTCTTAGTTTGGGTCCTTCCAGAAGCTGACCCTGAGACAAAGATTGAAGTTAAGTAGTTTATCTAGGATGTGATTCCAGGAAGCACCTGTCAGGCAGTGGGGAAGTGAGGAAGTGAGACAAAGAAGGGAGGGCAGCCGATGAAGAGTGTTATTAAACGACTTAGTGCTGTGGGCAACTGGGACTTGTTCCCACTGTGGAGTTCTGGAGGCCAGTGGAGAACACACAGCTCGGGGATGTCCCATCTGAGGGGCAAGGGGGCAGGGGTACTTATCTACCAGCTCTCGTCGGTCATTGGCTGAGGGCTGCTGCCAGGAGGTGTTCATTTCCTGGCCCCTACAGCCTGCCAGGCCCAGAGGCAGAATGGCCTTATGCAGCTTGAGAGAAGCCCTCCAGCCAAGAGATGCAGACCCTGGCAGTTGGCAGTTGGCCAGTGCACACCGGAGCAGTGAGGGAGCTGACAGTGTCTGCCACAGCGACTATGGTTAGGGAACTGACAGTGTCTGCCACAGGGACTGTGACTGTCTTGTTCACTGGGCCTCGCACATGGTACGTGCTCTATTAGACTGAAAGGTGAAGCTGGTTCGTACCTGTTATTTTGCCAGAGCAAAGCTGGGCCCCATACATCAAGGTTCAAATATCCTTGGGGCCAAACAGTATGGTGAAAACATTGAGTGTAAGGTCTCTGACCACTCACACTGGCCTCCACTCCCACCCTGGGAAATTCCTGAGGACAGGGATCCTGGTATCTGTCATGCCTGGCACTGTCAGGGTTTGACACATAGTAGGCACTCAACTTCCACCCCTTCATCCCAATGTGGTCCTTAGAATGTCAGTCAGTCACCAGAATGGCTACAATGAAAAAGATGGGGAGTGCTGAGTGATGCTGAGGATTCACCACTGGGGAAGTGTAGATTGGAGAATTGGCATGATTTACAAAGCTGATCGTATGTCTACTCCCATGATTTAGTAATTCCATTCTTAGGTATATGCCCAAGAGAAATGAGTGCATATATCCATCAAAAGATATATACAAGAATGTTCACAGAAGAATTATTCTTAATAGCCCCAAATAGAAAACTACCCAAATGCCCATCAACAGTGGAATAGATGAAGTGTGGTCTATTCATGGCAATGCAAGAGAATACAGCAGTGAGGATGGGCAAACGACTAGTTACATAACAACGTGGATCCATCTTGCAAACATCATGAGATTGAACGTTGTTAGAAGTCCAGAGAGTGATTACCCTTGGGGGAGGGGGGTGGACTTGAAGGGAGCTTCTGGCGTTTGTTTCACATTCTCTTTCTTGACCTGGGTGCTGGTCACATGGGTGTGTCTAGTTTGTAAAAAGTAAATGAGCTCTGTAAACTCACGGTGTGTACACTTTTCTGTATGTACATTTTAATTTAATGATTTAAGAGGTGGCCAGTGTGGCTGGGGCCCATGAAGGAGAGGAAAGGTTGCTGTCAGAAAGGGGGCAAGGACATGAATTTTAGGATTTGGTCTAAGTGCAGCTTCTTGTTTGACCAGAATGGAGGTTTCTTGAGAGCTTGAGAGCTTGATGAGGAGGCGGGGTGGGGGGGGGGCAGAGGGGGCGATCAGAAATGCTCTTCCTCAGGGGCTGTAAGCCTGAAGGGCATTGATGGTAGGGAATGGCACCTATACCAGAGGTAACAATACCAGTGTGTTGCAGCACATACTGTGCCAATCCCTGCTCTAAGTGAACAGATATACCCAAATACCTGCCCTCGTGGAGCTTACATCCTGGTGGGGGTTAGTGGGGGGACATATTCTCTGGGCCAAGGGTAGCTATGGCTGCAACAGGCTGAGGTTTATTATGGGGGTATTCCCCCCATATACTCAGGTACTTGGTGGCTGGGATAACACGCCCCTTTCACTTCCACAGTCCCCGTAACTGTCGGCTGGAGAGTGGAGAGTGCTGGCTTTACACATTAGTACTCTCTGCTTTGGAGCTGCCCTCGAGTTGGGAGACTGGCTCCACAAGGAGCATTCAGGGAGTGACACTGCTCACTTCCAGGAAGGTTCACCTGGATATCACTCCCACCTTAGCCTCATACAAGTGAACTAGGACTCCTCCTGACTCAGAAGCTAGGGTTAGGGGCATCACCTGTAGTGGTGGGTCCATCAGGCCAGATGTTCTTCCGGTAGCCAGTGACTGGGGGCTCCTGCCCTCTCCGACACCCCAGGCAGGGACATGCACAGAGATGGCAGCAATGAGCATGTGATATGGGAATCTCATAGTGTGAGCTGTGGAAGGGGGCCACAGGGGAGAGGGCAGAGATGCCAGGGGCACGAAGGGGAGCCCAGATGCCCAGACTTAACGGGGATCTAGGAGAGACTCCCTGGAAAGAAACAAAGAGCCAGAGCAAGTGTCCAACTCCATCTGCCAGATCCAGAGAGACGGAGACAGAGAGAGCCTGAGAATGAGCCCCTGACGCAAGGACATGGCCTATTCCCAGAGAAAAAGAATGGGGGATGGGGTGGGCAGTGGAGAGAGACTTCCTGCTCGAAAGAGAGACACAGAAAGACACAGAGAGAGATAAGGGGGCAGGGAGAGAAACAGACACACATGCACACACACAGAGATGTGCATCTTGAGTTAGAGACCATCCAGATTGGGGCAGAGGGGAAGAGAGAGGCATCCACACTCACCAAGACACAAGACGGAGGCAGAAACCCCAGAGATGAGAGAAACAGAGAAGAAGGCAGGGAGCGAGACAAACACTCATCCTCAGCAATAGAAAAGCCCTGCTCTGACCCACCACCCTCAATCCCTGGTCACCCTGGCCCTTCTTCCAACATAGGCGGTCCCAGTGTGGTAGCTTTTTTCTAAATACGGCTGCCATCAATTTCTTCTCATATGCTACACCTTGATCCAGAGAAGGCCTGAGCCACCACATAAAAAGCCCAGGCTACTCTGCTGGAGAGAGAGGCCACATAGAAGACTCAAGTACCAAACATGGGAATACAGAAGTCATCTTGGATGTCCAGCCCAGTTGAGCCTCCAGATGATTCCAGCCCAAGCCACCCAACACCCCAAGAAGGACCATCTAGTTGAGCCTGGTCAACCACAGGACCATGAAAGGTAATAGTAAATTGTCGTTTTAAGCCACTGAGTTTTAGGGTGTTTGTCACATGGCAACAGATAACCAGAATACCCAGAAAAGGCTTTTAAAGCCTGACATCCCACTCCCACATCCCCCTTACAACAAAAGCAACACCAGCCAGTCACAGTTTCAGTCCCTTTAATTAGGTGCTCTGAAGAGAGGGCAGAATGGCAGACAAGGGGTGGAGAAGGTGGTGCTTCTTAAGCCCCTTTCAGTAACCGGTCAGTCCTCATCCTCTGGCAGCTGGATCTTGCTGGGGTCGAAGCAGTTGGAGTCCATGATGGGGAGGCCATTGGCCTCTCGGTATTTTACAAGCCTCTCAGCTTCCCGGCGGGCCCACTCCTGCATCCTGGAGGCAGCAGCGTGAGGGTAGACGTGAGGGAGCTTCAATGGACACCAATCCCCATCTTAGCTCCCCAAGGACAGGATTTCTGGCAGTCTCCTTCAATCTCCACCCCTGCTTCTGCCCCGACCCGTCCCACTCTCTTTGACACCCCATGCACCTGTAGTCAGGCAGATAAGCCACAAAGGTGCTGCCAAGGACCAAGATGATGGAGAAGCCAAAGAAGAAGACGACCCGCATGTTCCAGAGGTCCACAGCAGGGTCCCTGTCATAACCGTGGGAGTCTGGGTTCTATGGCAAAGAGAAGAAGAGGTCAATGAGGGCTTCCTGCTGCTCCACAAAGCCTTATGCTGGCGCTGCATAACCTGGTCTCCAATTTCACCTTGGACCAATCTCCCCTCCCTCCCTAAATTCCTCTCTATTCTTAGGACTTGTCAAGCTCCTTCCCACCACAGGGCCTTTGCACCTGCTGTTCCCTCCGCCTGGAAAGCCTTTCCCCCAGATCTAGTCATGGCTGGATCTGTCTCCTCATTCAAGGTTTTGGCTTCATCATCACTCCCCTTAGGAGGCACTCCCTAGTCACCTTATCTATTAAGTTGAACTACAGAAAATTGCCATTTTTACAGGTCAAAAATGGCTCAACCTATTAACTCCCTACCCCCAAGTCACTCTCCATCCTCTTACCTTGCTTAACTTTCTAGCATTTACTAGTTTACCAAAGTAGCATATCCTCCAAATCCTCTGATCACATCATCTTATGTTATTGATTACATACTCTATATTACTGTTTTCTAACATTGTACATGTTTATTTTCAGTATTCTCCACTACCACGTAAGCTCTGTGAAAGCAGGGGCTTTATCTGATTTCCATACTGCTGAATCCCTAGCACCCTGAACTTAACCTGGCATTACAGCAGGCCCTCAATACATAGTTACAGAATGAATGAATAAATGAATAAGCATCCTATATATCACAGCCCCTCAACCAGAGATTAGTATTAATGAAGTACCTATTATATGCCAGGCCTTTTCACAAGCACAAACTGCACAATATCCCAGTGAAGTGGAAAGTGGCAAGAATAATTAACACCTTCTAATGGTGAGTACTAAGTGCCACCTGCTGTTTTGAGCATTTTGATTCATTTAATTACACGAGGCAGGTGTACTGTAGTATTTTATTTTTTTAGAAGGTGTCCTAACACTTTCCCCATCTTACATAGAAATTGAGGCACCAAGGGGTTTAGCTACTTGCCCAAGGTCACTGCCTGTATTCCAACTCAGGCGTTCTGATTTCAGTCTCTGATATCGGTATAGCACAGCAGACCTGGCTCCACCACACATTCAGTTATGTGAGCTTAGACAAGTCACTTAACATCTTTATGCTTCAGCTTCCTCATCTGTAGAATGGGTACACTAATACTACCTACCTCGAAATAAGGTTGTTATGAGGATTAAATGAGTTAATATATGTAAAGTGTTTCAAACACCTGAGCAAGCACTATATCAGTGTTTAGTATTACTGTTGTTATATTGCTTCAAACGTGTTTTGAGCACTGTCCACTTCAGGGTTGATATCTGTCTGCAAAATAAGGCCAATCTCGCCTCTGGCCCTGAACCCGAAGGTGATCAGGGGACAAAGGAGGAAAACAAGCTAGGCAAAATTCCCAAATCTTCGAGGATTTCGCCGGCTGCGCAATCTTCAGCCGACTAAGAACGTCCTCTATGGCGCCCATCCGCCGGTCTCCGATTGACCCTTCCGGCGTCCCGTATCCCCTCCCTCTCACCTTCTCGTAGAGGTTTTCGTCCTCGGGATCTGGGTCCTCCTGCCAGCGTAAAGTCGGTTCCGGCGGCCGCTTTCCCGCCACAGCGGACGGGACGATCACAGCCCTGGAGGAGCTGGATTCCCAGCGAACACGGGCAGCCGGGAGCCCTCGCCTCGCCGCCACCGCCAAAAGGCGGCGGCCGCACAAACCTAACATCCCGGCCACCATGACAGATCGTTCTGCAGTTTATCGGGGGCGGGGACGGAAATGTGACTGCGCAGCTGCAGCTGGTCCGAGCGCGAGAATTGTCGCTCCGCCCCTACCGCAATAGGTCCCGAGTCGAGATTTTGTTTTCAAAAGGGCGAGGCGTCCTCTTTCCCTCCCTCTGTCACGGCCTCACGGAAGCAACCATCTTCTTATCCTCTCGATCAGGCTATGGAATTTCTGACCGAAAGGCTGTGGAATTTCCTTGAAAATAAAGCGGTAGCACGCGTGTGAATTCCGTTCCCAACCAATCGCACGGAGAGCTCCCTTGCCCTCTGGCGAGAAGGGCGGAGCTTCCGTTGCTCTTTCATCTTAGAAGGAAGCCAACTTTTTTTTTTTTTTTTTTTTTTTTTGCGGTACGCGGGCCTCTCACTGTTGTGGCCTCTCCCGTTGCGGAGCACAGGCTCGGGACGCGCAGGCTCAGCGGCCATGGCTCACGGGCCCAGCCGCTCTGCAGCATGTGGCATCTTCCCGGACTGGGGCACGAACCCCCGTCCCCTGCATCGGCAGGCGGACTCCCAACCACTGCACCACCAGGGAAGCCCGGAAGCCAACCTTTCTTAAAAGCGCCTCGCCGGATTGGCCAATTGCTGCTCCTTTTCTCGACTTGTGGGAGTTTGCATGGGGAGCGGGGAAATGGCGTACACTTGCCAATCAGAGCAAGCCGGGGCTGGCCGACGGCGGACGGCGACCAATAGACTGGGCAGGCCAGAGCGCGCTCCCTTAGTAGGTGGATGGTGGTTGAAGCGCCGGCTCCCGTCTTGTCGTCGCCATTTTGTGCTGGTGATCGCGGCCGGCTGGGAGTAGGCGGCAGTGGGTTTCCAGGAGAGGGTAGCGCGCCTCGCGCTTCTCCCCTCCCTCCCATCTCCGCCCTTCCCCCCCTCCTCCGCCCTTCCGCCCCTAGCCTCGGACTTGGTAGCTGCGCGGACCGGCTCCGGCTGAGCTGCGAGAGTTGGAGGAGGTGGCGGCGGGCCGAGGTGATGTCCGAGAGCCCTCCCTTGACAGCCCGGGCCGAGAAGGTGAGCGTCGACGCTGGTCGTGGGGGCGGAGGTAAGGGGCCGGGGTGGGGGAGGGGGTGCGTAGAGGAGGCGGGAGGGCGGACTGCGGGTGGCGGATCTGGGCTTCGCAAAGAACCGATCGATGCTTGCACGGTCTGAGCCGGGGAGGGGGTGTCTTTTTGTTTTTTGTTTTTCTCCTTTAGAGAGCAGAGGCGCGTGCGCGATTGGGACACTGGATGGGTGCACGCGGGTTGGGGGAAGGGAGGGACGAATGGGAGTGGGCTACTGTGGCTCACTGTGTCTGCGACGCCGAACTTTATCCGTGGGAGGCGGGTGTCTGCGACTTTGCTTTTTATTCATAGAAGTGTGCTCTCTGCAATCGTGTGTGACTTTGGTACTTACCTACCCATGGGGAAGTGTTTTGTGGCTCTGGTCCTTATTCTTGGGTGGGGGAGGAGGGAGAACGTCGGTATGACTCGGGTCTCTATCCTCGGAGTGTGTGTCTGTAACCCTGGTCCTTATCCATGGGGAGGGGTCCTTATCCATAGAAAGTCTTCTTACGATTGGCCCTAATCCACTTACTGGGTGGGGGCGGGGAGTGCAAGGAACGTGTGTAAGACTTATTTCCCCGTCTTTTTTTTGGGGGGGGGGGGGCTTCGTATCTGTTACTCTGACGCTCATCCTGTGAAAGGGGGCCTCAGTGTGTGATTATGGCCCGTGTTGATTGTGAGTTCCTGTCTGTGATTTTGGCCCGTAGTTATTTGGGGCTCGAGTCTGTGACTTTGGTCCCTATCTGTTTTGGATACCAGTGTATGACTCTGGCCCCTTTGCCAGATCTACTGAGGGTTTTGTCTCCGGCTCTCATCCACTGAGGCCCCTGGTTGTGATTCTCTTACCCATCTGGGAGCAGGTAACTCTGGTTCCCTGTGGCTTGAAGAGGAAGAGAAAATTGGTGTGAGTGTATACAAGGAGGAAAGGTGTGGTGGCAACCTAGTGTTGGGCAGGTGCTGTTAACGCCTGACTTTGCCTGATTTTTGTTTAGAGGGTGGGGCCTGAAGATTCTGGGATACTTCGTGGTGACCCCTGGCCCGGTCACATGGCTTTCAGGCCTTCCTTCGTTCTCACCGCAGCCCTGAGGGTTGCGGGAAGGGACTGCCCTTCCGTCCCAGCAGAGTAACAGTGGTTCAAAACAGGCTCCGAAAGGGCTCCTTATTACCTCTGAATAACTTGGGCCCAGAGCCCTGGAGAGGGAGCCGCCTTGGGGGACCTGGCTGTGCATAAGAGACAGGGCTCAGGGCTGAGCCAGTTGCCCTGTGAGGGCCAAAACTGTGTTAGCCGGGAGCCTAGGGAGGCGGCAGCTGTCTCATTGCCAAGTTACCCTTCACCCCCTGAGCCTTTCGTGGTCTCCTGCTGTCTCATAGTGGGCAGCCAGCATCTTCTTGGGAGGATGAAATGGCACCTGAGGGCTCATGGAAGAAGCCTGGTGGGTGCCTGGGACTCCCGCTGTGAAGTCTCGCCTCCATGCCTAATGTGCCTGATCTCAGACAAGTCATCCAGCACTTAGAGCCCCCTGGGCAGGTAGCTCCGGGCTTGACTTGTCTACCAGTCTCAGGTGGCAAAGCCCTGATCACAGAATTGGTGGCACCACCGGGTCTCTGCAAGATGCTGTCTGCTGAAGGCCATGCTGTTTCTAGGGCGGCCGGCTCTAGCCTCACGTTTGTAGGGAAACGAAGCAGCAGGCCAAATAGGGACTGCCTTCCTGCTCTGGTCCACAGGAGCGCTAGGAGTTGGGAAACAGCGTCGCTGGGCTCAGGGACAGCAGAAAGCCTTCGCAATAAGCGTTTCTCAAGGAGGCCCTCTCTGCCCCAACTGCCTTGACCCCTTTCTTCCTTCTGCTCTCTCCAGAGTCCCTGCAGGAGGCATCACCCAGGCTGGCAGATCATGGTGGCAGCAGTGGGGGTGGCTGGGAAGTGAAACGGAGCCAGCGGCTGAGGAGGGGCCCCAGCAGCCCCCGCAGGCCCTATCAGGACATGGAGTATGAAAGACGGTGAGTTACCTGCTCCCACCTTTGCCAAGAAATCTAGGCTTGTCCCTGTGTGAGAGTTGATCCAGGAAAGTGCTAGGAGGGGGCTTTTGTGCAGAAAACAACAACAACAACAAAAAACAGCACAGCAGATAATTGGTTTCTTTTCAGCAGACATTTACCTTGGCACTTGTGAGCCAGGACCTGTGCTAGGCTCTGGGAGTGCATTGGTGAATTGAGACAAATAAGATTGTAGCCTTCTCCTTACTTAGGGTCTCACAAGGGAGACCACACAGTTTACAGATCATTACAAAACAGCTTGATAGGTGCCATGTTTGGTTGCAGAGTGGGAAGGGATCCAGAGAAAGGGAGGAATGGAGACTGATGCCTAGGTTTCTAGTTTGGATGAGCCAGATAGGTATATGGTGCCATTCACCAAGGTGTGGACAGCCACTGCAGGAGGAGAGGCAGAGGTGCATGACAGATGGGCAGTGGGTGGGTTGTAAGTGCTGTGGATTCTCAGGAGAGAGGTGTGGGCTGTAGCTTTGGGTTTGAGGGATGAAGAGGAGTGGTGCCTTCAGAGTCAGGAATTTGCCCAGAAAATGTATGGGGCAAGCCAGGTCAGATAGTATTACTCAGCACTGCATTTTTAAGATTTAGGATTCAGGGACAGGGTGGGCTGAAGTTGCTGTGATACTTGTCTTGGAATGGGACACTCTTATACAGTTATTTTTAAACTCTGGTACGAACAAGAAACAGTTGGGACACTTGGTGAAATACAGAGATCCCGGGCCATACCCTTCCCATACGGGTGGATCACCTCGCTTGATTCTAACGAAGATGATTTATTCCTGACTTTTAAAGATTGTATAGGAAAGTAGACCTAATTGTCCCAGAGAGCCTCTATTAAGAGTCAGTAGATTTATGAAAAGTCAGGGAGGAAATAATTTTTTTAATGTCTTACAAAGGGTTTCTGCTACCACCACCTTTTCAAAAATATAGAATTATAATATTTTGTTTCTGAAAAGTGATGAGCCCAAACTTGAGGTGTGGTCATCCTCTAGTGTTATTCAGCCTTGACTTTATTTCAGAATGTCTTTTGAAAGGCATTCGATTTTGGATGGTATTCACTGGAAGAGCTCTGTGGCAGTTTCTGAGTTTGAGTAGGTAAGATACTTGCCTCAGACTTTATTACCAAATAAAGCCACTGGCTTTCTTTTGGCTTTTAAAGGACCTCAAGTGCAGAGGTTTGAGTTAATCATACTTTTCCAGTTCAAGGTACATTTCTATCATAGGTTGGTACAAGACCTTCTCTTGCCATATTTATTTTTTCCTTTTTTATTTCCAATACCCATAGCTGTAGGCAGCTGCTCTGTTGTGTTTGAAACGTATCCTTCTAAAATATGTAGTGTTGTTTCGAGTGTGTGTGTTTTCAATTTACACAAATGGCAGAGTATTACAGTCTTCATTCTGTTTCCTGGACTTTGTATTACTCAGCCCTGCATTCTTAAGATCTGTCTGTATTGCCATGTGTATGTTAGTGCTTTGCTTCTAGTTGGTCCCAAAGACACCATGGGGTGTGCCTACTGCCTTTTACTTAATGATTCCCTCAAGGATGGATACCTGTTTTTAATTTTGGTGTGCTGAAATTCATCACTTTTTGTCCTATAACCTTTCCTTTCAGAATCTTCTCTATTCCTATCTCTGGATCACAAAGATTGTTCTCACTCTATAGTTTTACCTTTTGCTTTCACATCTTTAAATCCATCTAGAGGCCACTTTTGAATATGTTATAATGTAGGTTCTGGTTTTATTTTCCTCCATATAGTGGGCAGTTTTCCCAGTACAGCCCCCCAGATACTTACTTTGTAAGTAGTCATCTCATCCTCTGAAACAGGTCACAAAGATCTATAAAATTCGTTTAAAGGACATAAAAATCTGAATAAACCAAAATACAGGTCTTTGGTATTCCTTTTTTTAAAATTGATATATAGTAGATGTATAATATTATGTAAGTTTCAGGTGTGCAGCATAGTGATACAGTTTTTAAAGATTATATATTCCATTCATAGTTATTATAAAATACTGGCTATATTCCCTACGTTGTACAATATATCCTTATAGCTTATTTATTTTATACATAGTAGTTTGTACCTCTTAATGCCCTACCCCTATCTTGTCCCTCCCCTCTTCCTTTTCCCCACTGGTAACCACTAGTTCTCTAATCTGTGAATTTGTTTCTGTTTTGTTATAGTCATTACTTTGTTTTAAGTTTTAGATTCCACATATAAGTGATATACAGAATTTTATCTTTCTCTGACTTACTTCATTTAGCATTAATACCCTCCAAGTCCATCCATGTTGCAAATGGCAAAATTTCATTCTTCTTTATGGCTGAGTAGTATTCCATTGTATATATGTACCACATGTTCTTTAGCCATTTATCTGTTGATGCACACTTAAGTTGCTTCCATATCTTGGCAGTTGTAAATAATGCTGCTGTGAACATTGGGGTACATGTATCTTTTTGAATTAGTGTTTGCATTTTTTTCAGATATAGACCCAGGAGTGGACTGTTTTTAGTTTTTTGAGATGCCTTCATACTGTTTTCCACAGTCGCTGCACCAGTTTACATTCCTACCAACAGTGTACGAGGGTCCCCTTTTCTCCACATCCTCACCAACGTTTGTTGTCAGTGTTCTTTTTGATGATAGCCATTCTGACAGGTGTGAGGTGATACCTCATTGTGGTTTTAATTTGCATTTCTCTGATGATTAACGATGTTGAACATCTTTTCATGTGCCTCTTGGCCATCTGTATGTCTTCTTTGGAAAAATGTCTATCAGGTCTTCTGTCCCTTTTTTTTTTTTTTTGCGGTACGCAGGCCTCTCACTGTTGTGGCCTCTCACATTGCGGAGCACAGGCTATGTCTGAATTGCAAAAAGCAGTAGCTCTCTTGATATCTTTTGAACGGAATGTTGCTGACAACAGGCAAAAGTGGAATTCAAGAGGGAATCTTATGCTGGAGAAAGAAACATTGTTGCAATAATTCAATTCTGTCTTCTTTTTTTCTTTTTTTTTTTTGCGGTACGCGGGCCTCTCACTGTTGGGGCTTCTCCCGTTGCGGGGCACGAACCCATGTCCCCTGCATCGGCAGGTGGACTCTCAACCACTGCGCCACCAGGGAAGCCCCTTCTGTCCATTTTTAAGTTGGGTTTGTTTGTTTCTGTTTGTTTGTTTGATATTGAGTTGTATGAGCTGTTTATATATTTTGGATATTAACCCCTTATTGGTCATATCATTTGCAAATATTTTCTTCCATTCAGTCGGTTGTTTTGTTTTGTTGATAGTTTTCTTTGCTGTGTAAAAGCTTTTAAGTTTAATCTGGTCGTGTATTGTTTGTTAAAGTAATTCCTAGATGCTTCAGTAGTTTTTATTCGCATCTTGTCTTTTTATTTTCCAAGCTGGTATTTACTGGGGTAGAAGAAAGCTGTTGGTTTTTTTTAAGTTATCTTATCTCTGCTGTGTTCCATTGTTATTTCTACTCATTCATTGTTGACTTTGATGGTCTTTCTAAGTAGTTAGCCATGTTGTATACAAACCAATCCTGGCTTTTCTTATTTCTTTTTCCTCACTTATAGCACTGACCAGGACTTTTGATACCATGTTAAATAGTATCTGTGATGCTGATTAAGATTCATTTTAGTTAAGAGTCACAAGTATAGATTCATTTTGGTAGGTTGTAACTGAAAATCCAAAGAATAATGGCTTAAACAATATAGTTTATTTTCTTTCCCATAAAGGACATCTGCAGACAGACAGTCAGTCCAGGCCTGATAGGCAGCCCCTTTTGTTTAGCCATCAAGTGTGATGTGTACTGTAGGCTTTTAGAATATAGTCTTCAATAAATCAAGAAAATTCTCTAGTTTTAGTTTGCTAAGACTGAACAGAAATGAGTATTGAACTTCATAATTACATGCTTTTTTCCCTCCTTTTGTCCATCAACTTCATAAATTGCATTCAATTGCATCCTTGATATTATTGAGATACACCCTCCTTGATCATGGTATGTATGTGTATGTTTATAACTTCTCATTTTGAAAAAACCTCAGATTTACAAAAAAAAAATTGCAAGTACAACAAACTCCCTTAATCCTCTACCCAGAACCACTAATTGTAAACATTTTGCCACATTCGCTTTACCTACCTACAAGCCTACTCCTTCCTCCTTCCCCCTCTTTTTTCTCCCCTCTCCCTTTTCTCCTCCCCTCTCCCTTCCCCTCTTCCTTCTCCTTCCCTCTACCCCTCCTCCACTTTCTATACATAACATTTTTTTCTGACTCATTTGAGTTAGTGGCAGACATGACCGGTAAGTACTACAGCATGTTCGTCCCGCTTTCTCTTTCATAATCACAGGATGCTTATCAATATCAAGAAATTTAACATTGATACAATACTTTTGTCTTAAAGTCTATATTCAGATGTCATCAGTTCTTCCAAAAATGTCTTTTATAGCTGTTTTTCCCTAATCCAGTATCCAATCCAAGATCACACATCACATTGAGCTACTTTGTTTTTTAGTCTCGTTTAATCTGGAATAGTTATTCAATCTTTGTCTTTTATGAACTTGATGTTTAAAGAGTACATGTCGGTTGTTTTGTAAATGTTTCTCAATTTGTGTTTTTCTAATGTTTACTCATGAATTTTTGGAAGAAAAATTATTTAAATAATGTGTATACTTTTAAAACACTGTTACATTTAATTAGATAATTGTTTTATTTAGGATATTTGCATCTGTGTCCATCAGTGATGGGGTCCTATAATTTCCTTTTCTGGTATTTATCTGGCATTGAATCAAGGTGGCGTCATGACATGACTTGGGCATCTTTTGCTATTTCTCTGTTTATTGGAGGAACTCATAAAAGACTTATCTGTCCCTTGAAAATTTGGTAAAACTCACCTTTAAAGGGGCCTGGGTTTTTGATTATCATTTTGTATACTTCTGCCAATTATGGCATTTTATGTTTTCCAGAAATATACTCATTTTGTGGAGATCCTCTTATATTGTGATTCAGTCCAGCTTCCTAGAAATGTATTATGAATGGGGACTACCTTTGGAAGGTATTTAGTCAAAGTGCTCTGTGGCCAATGAAAAGTATCCCTTACTATCTAAATCTTTTCCCTTCCTGAGTTTAGATAGCAAGAGTTCAGTATCCAAATTTATTTGGTTTAGATGCTGGGTGTCAGTTAAGGATTTCATCTGAATATTTATTCAACTCTATTCGGTTGTTTTGGTTTTTATTTTGTTTTTTGTTTTTTGTTTTTTGTTTTTTTGGCTGTGTTGGGTCTTTGTTGCTGTGCGGGGGCTTTCTCTAGTTGTGGCGAGCGGGGGCTACTCTTCATTGCGGTGTGCGGGATTCTCATTGCAGTGGCTTCTCTTGTTGAGGAGCACCGGCTCTAGGTGCGCGGGCTTCAGTAGTTGTGGCACACGGGCTTAGTAGTTGTGGCGCATAGGCTTAGTTGCTCTGTGGCATGTGGGATCTTCCTGGACCAGGGCTCGAACCCGTGTCCCCTGCATTGACAGGTGGATTCTTAACCACTGCACCACCAGGGAAGTCCCCAAATCTGTTCAGTTCTTAGATTCTGATAACTAGAGTCCAAATATCGAGGAATACCTACATTAAGCAACAATGAAAAGCATTGTTCATATCAAAAACCTTAAAAATACTCATATCTCTCACACCAGCTGCTTCTTGTCTAGGCATTTATCATTAAGGAAACAATTTGGGTTCTAAGCCAAGCTCACAAGGACAGAGACTTCATTTTGTTCACAGCAGTATCCTCAGCACCTAGAATAGCACCTGACACATAGCAAATGTTACATTACTATTTGTTGAATGAATAAATGAATGAACAATTTTGAAAAATTGCAAACCAACTGAAATGTCTGGAAACATTTTATTTTTCCCATTTGTTAATTACCTTTTAGCTTTTGGGGGGTTTTCCAGTATTTTATTATGAAATTTCAAGCATACAGCAAAGTTGAAAGAATTTTACAGTGAACACCTCTATATCCATCCACTGGATTCTACCATTAACATTTTATCATATTTGTTTTATCACATGTTTATTTGTTTATGGTATTTTTTATACTCTAGATATTTAAAATTTTTTATGAAGCCAGATTTATCTTTTTTTTAAATTTTATGACTTCTGGGTTTTGCCTTACTTATAAAGGTCTTCCCCATTCTTGAGGTAATCAGTTTTTTCTTACATTTTCTTTCTAATATTTTTAAGGTGTCTATTCAGGGACTTAAATTTTTGATCCATCTAGAATTTACTTGGTGTAAGAAATGAGGTAGATAAACAACTTTATTTTCTTAAAGGTCAACAAACTTTTTCTGTAAAGGACCTGATAGTAAATATTTTTTGGCATCGAAGACCATACAGTCTGTCACAACCAGTCTGCGGAAAGCAACCACAGACAATATGTAAATGAACAGGTATAGCTGTGTTCAAGAAAACTTTATTTAGGTGACTGAATTTGGCCCCCTGGCTGTGGTTTACCAATTCCTGAGCTAGACAGTTATCACAACTAGTATTTATTGACTAATCCATTTTCTCCTTGTTCATTTGAATTGCAACCTTTGCCTGATTCTAAATTTCCATATGTGTGTTTGTGTACTATGAACTCTGATTTTAGCGGATCTGTCCATTTGTGTTTCAATTGCTCCACCTTTATAATATGTTTTAATATTTGGTGGGGTTCCTCTCTCCATCATTAGTCTTTTTTTAAACAGAATTTTCCTGACTCTTCTCTAAGTTGTTTCTTGTCCTTTGCTGTTATAAACAGTGTTGCATTGAGAGTACTGTTTCTGTATGTGTGCAAGTGTATCAGTACATTAAATTCCCAGAAGGAGAATTGGGGGTCAGAGAGTATATAGATTTTTAGTTTTGCCAGCTATTGACAAATTCTCCTCCATGAGGATCGTTCCATTTTCACTCCTACTACCAATATGAGAGTGCCTATTTCCCATACAGCCTTGCCAACAGTTTGTTGTCAAACATTTGGACTTCTGCAGGTTTGTTGAGTTAAAAACATTCGATCACAGATCTTCCTTACAGAAGAATTCCAAATAATATATGTAGATACTCCCCACTCTAAGAAGTAGAGCTTAATTTTCCTCCTCTTGAGTGTGGGTTGATCTTAGTGACTCGCTTCTAAAGCATAGAGTGTAAGAGAAAAAGAAACTTTACAGCGGAGAAACCAGGCAGACCCCACCATAACCAGATGATCAAGTTCAGTGTCACCAGTGGTAAGTCACATTGATAGCATGCCCCTGAGATCTGATGTGATCAGAAGGGCACCTCTATTGTATTCTTCAAAAAACCATAACTGACCAGTATGCTTCAAAATTGTGTCAAGGTCATAAAAAAACAAGGCAAGACTGGGAAACTTTCACAGGCCAGAGGAGACTAAGGGGGCATGATGACTAAATGCAATGTGGTATCTTGGATTAGATCCTGGAACAGAAAGGGGATAGTAGTGGAAAAACTGGTGAAATGCTAATGAAGTCTACAGTTTAGTTAACTTTTTAGTTCTGGCAAATGTACCATGGTTCTCTTCACATTAGAAGAAACTGGGTGAAAAGTATATGAGAATTGTATTATCTTTGAACTTTTCTGTAAATCTAAAATTATCATTTCTTTTTTTTTTTTTTTTTTTTTGTGGTACGCGGGCCTCTCACTGTTGTGGCCTCTCCCATTGCGGAGCACAGGCTCCGGATGCGCAGGCTCAGCGGCCGTGGCTCACGGGCCCAGCCGCTCCGCGGCATGTGGGATCTTCCCGGACTGGGGCACGAACCCGTGTCCCCTGCATCTGCAGGCGGACTCTCAACCACTGCGCCACCAGGGAAGCCCAAAATTATCATTTCTTAAAAATAAGTTTGACTTTATCAAATTAGAAACTTTTATACATCAAAGAATGCTATTCAAAAGAATGAAAAGACATCCCACAGAATGGGAGAATGTGTTTGCAAATCATATATCTGATAAGGGATTAACACCCAGGATATATAAAGAACTCCTACAAGAGCAACAGAAAAACCTAATTCAAAAATGGGCAAAAGACTTGAATAGACATTTCTCCAAAGAAGATGTATAATTGGCCAATAAGCACATGAAAAATGCAAAATAACAAGTGTTAATGAGGATGTGGAGAAATTGGAAGCTTTGTGCATTGCTGGTAGGAATGTATAATGGTACAGCTGCTATGGAACACTGTTTGGCAGTTCCTCAAAAAATCAGTTACCATAGGATTCAGCAATTCCACTCCTGGGTGTGTACCCAAAAGAACTGAAAGCAGGGACTCAAACAGATACTTGTACACCAGTGTTCATAGCAGCATTATTCACAATATCCAAAACAACCAGTAGGTGGAAACAACCCAGGTGTCCATCAAGAGATGTAGCATATACCATACATACATATATGGCCATAAAAAGAAATGAAATTCTGATGCATTCTACAACCTGAACCTTGAAAACATTCTGCTAAGTGAGATAAGCCAGACACAAAGGGACAAATGTTATATGAGTCCACTTTTATGAGGTACCTAGAATAGGCAAACTCATAGAGACAGAAACTAGAGTAGAGAGTGCCAGGTGGTGTGGGGAATTATTGTTTAATTAGAGTACAGAGTTTCTGTTTGGGGTGATGAAAAGGTTCTAGAAATAGATAGTGGTGATGACTGTACAACATTTTGAGTGTACTTTGTGCCACTGAGTTGTATACTTTAAAATGGTAAAGTCCTTGGGCTCCCTGGTGGTGCAGTGGTTAAGAATCCGCCTGCCAATGCAGGGGACACGGGTTCGAGCTCTGGTCTGGGAAGATCCCACATGCCGCGGAGCAGCTAAGCTTGTGCCCCACAACTACTGAGCCTGCGCTCTAGAGCCCACATGCCACATCTACTGAAGCCCACGCACTCTAGAGCCTGCGCTCCGCTACAAGAGAAGCCCGTGCACCGCAATGAAGAGTAGCTCCCACTCACCACAACTAGAGAAAGCCCGCGTGCAGCAACGAAGACCCAACACAGCCAAAAATAGTAAATAAATAAAAATAAAAAAATTTATTTAAAAAAATGGTAAAGTTCTTGTTAAATATATTTTATCACAGTAAAAATGATTTAGGAAAAATATACAAAAATAAATTTTAAGTGTTATAAAAATGACCTATCCAGTATAGTTTTAATTTTCATCTTTCATTATGAGTGAGATAGAGCATCTTTTCAAATATAAACCATCTGTACAGTTGACCCTTGAAAAACACAGGTTTGAACTGCATAGGTCCACTGATACACAGATTCTTTTCAATAGTAAATACTACAATGCTACAGGATCCATGGTTGAATCTGAGCATGTGGAGGAACCACAGATACAGAGGCCTGACTATAAGTTATACTCGGATTTTCAACTGAGCAGAGGGTCGGTGCCCATAACCCCTGCATTGTTCAAAGGTCAACTGTATTATTTTCTGTGAATTCAGTTCCCTTTTTCTTTATCCCTTATCTTTTC
Source organism: Tursiops truncatus (assembly GCF_011762595.2). NCBI lineage: Eukaryota > Metazoa > Chordata > Mammalia > Artiodactyla > Delphinidae > Tursiops > Tursiops truncatus. The sequence goes on along the minus strand of NC_047055.1, from coordinate 88,033,866 downwards.
CCTGTTTATTGTTTGTCTTGACTTGGCTTTTGACGGTTTTTGTTTTTTCCAAGCAGAAATGTTTTATTTTTATGTAGTCAGATTTAATAGTCTTTTCTTCTGTGGCTTCTGGATTTGGGTCATAGTTTACCCCATTTCAAGATTATCAAAAAACTATCTCGTGTTTTATTCTTCTTTTCCTCTATGGTTTCATTTCTTCCATTTAAATCTTTGACCCATTTCAAATGTATCCTGGCTTATATGTGTGAAGTATAGTCATAAGATCTTGCACATGTCTAGGTATTTAACCTTTTTGATGCAGTGATCCTTGGGATCTTCCTATTTCTGAACAGTGGCTCTCTGAATACAAGCACAATATTTATTTCTGTGTATTAATTTTGAACCCAGCATCTTTACTGATTTATCTTATTATTTATAATCAGTTCTCAGTTGATTCTCTTAGGCTTAGGCAGATACATCCTCATATCATCTACAAGTAATGGTAATTTTACCTTTTCCTTTCCAGCTCTTAATCTTTTTTTTCCTTTGTTTAATTGTTTAATAGCGAGTATCTTAGAATAATGTTAATAATGGTGTGGATAATGGATATTCTAGTATCATTTCTGACCACGATTGGGATCCTGCTAGTAGTAGTCTATGGTGATGTCCATTTTTGTCTTGTTTTAAGTAGATATGTATTGGTTGCTTTTAGAATACTTTTAGAGGGAGTTTCCTGGTGGTCCAGTGGTTCCTCAGTGCTCTTTAGAGTCATTATTTTATCAAAGAATAATTATTGGGCACCTGCTGAGTATTAGGCACTAAGCTAAGCTTTGGGGAATAGGGCAGTGAACCGAACAGGTGGTTCCCTCATCTCCCAAAACTCAGTCTAGTAATTTTTTTTTTTTTTGCGGTACGCGGGCCTATCACTGTTGTGGCCTCTCCCGTTGCGGAGCACAGGCTCTGGACGCGCAGGCTCAGCGGCCATGGCTCACGGGCCCAGCCGCTCCGCGGCACGCGGGATCTTCCCAGACCGGGGCACGAACTCGCATCCCCTGCATCAGCAGGTGGACTCTCAAACACTGTGCCACCAGGGAAGCCAGTCTAGTAATTTTTTAAATCATCAAAGAAATGCACATTAAATCAATGTTGAGATAATTATTTTACAGTTATTGCAGTAGGAGAAATTTTAACAAAACAGCTGCCAGGGGCTTCGCTGGTGGTGCAGTGGTTAAGAATCCGCCTGCCAATGCAGGGGACACGGGTTTGAGCCCTGGTCCAGGAAGATCCCACATGCCGCGGAGCAACTAAGCCCATGTGCCACAAATACTGAGCCTGCGCTCTAGAGCCCACGAGCCACGACTACCGAGCCCATGTTGCTGAAGCCCGCATGCCTAGAGCCCGTGCTCCGCAACAAGAGAAGCCACTGCAATGAGAAGCCCGCGCACCACAACAAAGAGTAGCCCCTGCTCGCTGCAACCAGAGAAAAGCCCACGCGAAATAAATACATACATACATACATACAATGAGAAGCCCACGTACCGCAACAAAGAGTAGCCTCCTCTCACCGCAACCAGAGAAAAGCTCACGCGAAATAAATACATACATACACACAATGAGAAGCCTGCATACCTCAACGAAGAGTAGCCTCCGCTCGCCGCAAGCAGAGAAAAGCCCACGCAAAATAAATAAATACATAACTACATACAATGAGAAGCCCGCGTACCGCAACGAAGAGTAGCCTCCGCTTGCCGCAGCCAGAGAAAAGCCCACGCGAAATAAATACATACATACATACATACAATGAGAAGCCTGCGTACCGCAACAAAGAGTAGCCTCCGCTCGCCGCAGCCAGAGAAAAGCCCGCACAAAATAAATACATACATATATACATACGTGCAAACAGACAGCTGCCAGTGCTAGCAAGGTGACCGTGGAACAGGGGTGCAGGGTAGCACAGTGCACGATGAGGTGGAAGGAAAGAGGTCAGCAGGGACCTCATCCCGCAGGACCCTGCAGACCTTATAGGACCTTAGTGAGCATTTTGGTGTTTTGTAAGGAGCAATATGGTTGGGCTTGATTGACTTTGCCTTGTGAAACCCTCACTCACATTTGGGGTATAGAGAGTAAACTAGGGGAGGCCTGGGTGGAGGTGAGGAGACCAGTCGGGGTTCCACATCTAAGGGCCCAGTGAGGGAATGGAGAGGTGGGGAAGGGAAGGAGAGAAGTGGGTTGAATTTGAGGGAGAGGTGGGAGCCAGTTGGCCCCACGGGGTCAGCATGTAGGGATCCCTGTCAGGGGTTGGGGCTGAGGGTCTAGGGAGGGGGGTGGGTGGGGTCACTCTCACCTCTTGCACCTTTCAGAAAGGATTGCCCTCTCTTCCCTCCCCATCCTTCTTTCCCCAGAGGGGGTCGTGGAGACAGGACTGGCCGTTACGGAGCCGCCGATCGTTCACAGGATGATGGTGGGGAGAACCGCAGCCGGGATCACGACTACCGGGACATGGACTACCGCTCATATCCCCGCGAGTATGGCAGCCAGGAGGGCAAGCACGACTATGATGACTCGTCCGAAGAGCAGAGTGCAGAGGTGAGGGCAGGGGAGGGCCAGCTCCTGCAGGGCCTCTGTCTGGCTGTAGCACCGTGTGCAGGTAGCTCTCAGCTCCCATGCCTTCAGACTGTGCTCGGTGGCTTTGCCTCACCTGGAGGGTCTGTCCCCACTCCCCTCTCTGAGGGCTCCTCTCCCAAGTTGGGTCTCCCTAACTTCCACGTGCTTGGCTCTATACTTCTGAGGGCCCCTGGCCACCACCTGTCTCCCTTCTTCCCTGTTGTTCAGGGTTCACTGCAAGCCCTATACTGCCTGCTCCCAGCCAATTTGGGGACCCGGCATCTAGGGTTGGGAGGGCACTTGGATATCACTTGGATATCACCAAGCAAAGCAGCTCTGGGGGGCTGACCGTGGGCATTCCCAGTGGTGGCAGAGCCTCTAGACAGAAGGGGAAGTCCCCTCAGGCCTCTACTTTGAGCTCAGAAGCTAGCCATTTCCATGTTGTATAGTTAGCCCTGGCCTGAGTGGGGAGGCATGATGTTCACCATCAGGGAGCCCCCATCTGACGGGAAGCAGCAGCCTTGCCTTACGGGAACCCCAAGTTGAGGGGGCGTCAGGGCCCTGGTCCACACAAGCAGACAGCTCTCCTTTCCAGTGGGAAGCAGAGTGTGGGCTGCCGGCCACCCTCTGGGGGGTCCAATGGAAAGACCCCTGTGGTGGGCAACCAAGCTTCCTCGATGGCAGCTGTGAGCTGTGCCTGGATGTCTCCAGGGCACTGGCTGGGCCCTGGGTGGACCAGGAAGAGTGGAGTGCTGAGTTATCTGGCCTCCGTGAGGGCAGGAGGGGTGTGGACCCAGGCCTGGCTTGCTTAGTCCTGAAAGGATGGTTTGGGCAACGCCCAGGAATCCAGTGACCACACCCTGTTAGGAGAGAACCTGGTGGTGATGGAGGACTGGCCAGGCAGGGGATCAGGGACCGGAAGGCAGCGCTGTAGCCCTCGCACCTTTGCCAGGCCCTGCTGGCTGGCTCTGGCTGAGGTCTTAAGCTATTCCTAAACCCACGACTTGGTGGCAGGGCCCAGGCTGGGAATCTTAAGCGAGGTGTGGCCTTCCATGGCACAGGGAAAAATTGTGCACATGCTAGCTGAGCTGGCGAGGGAGGAGGGGGGAGAAACAGAGCAGGGTTTAGTGTGCCAACCCCAAATGGTCTCTTCCCAAGGAGGTTTTAAATGGTGTCTGGTCACCTGTCTGTGGGAGTTCCTCTCCCACACCAATACTGCCACCGGCCTCTCCCCACTCCCCACCAAAGCAGCCCCCAAAAGCATCCTGGGGAGAATCTCCAACCCCAGAAGGGTTGCAGTCCAGGGCCTGCCCACATTGCCTGCCCCAAGCCTTTAGCCGGAGCCCGCCCACCCCTGGCTTTCAGAGCCTGCCTGCCTCGGAGAGCCAGCGGCCAGCTCCTAGGCCCACCCCAGACTGACTGCCCGTCTGGTGTCTCTCGTCTCATTCTGTTGGCCAGGATTCCTACGAGGCCTCCCCGGGCTCCGAGACTCAGCGTAGGCGGCGGCGGCGGCACAGGCACAGCCCCACCGGCCCACCAGGCTTCCCCCGAGACGGCGACTATCGGGACCAGGACTATCGGACCGAGCAAGGGGAGGAGGAGGAGGAGGAGGAGGAGGAGGAGGAGGAGGAGAAGGCCAGTAACATCGTCATGCTGAGGATGCTGCCACAGGCAGCCACTGAGGATGACGTACGTGCCCCCCGTGTCCCTGGGCAGGTGGCAGAGCAGGAGGCCAGGCTGGGTCTCCTCCAGGGCCCTCAGCTTCTCCCTTACCCCCAACCTCAGCACTTTTCATGCCTTATCCCCACTAGCTTCTGTCCGCCAGCACTGATCCGTCCCCCGATAGGCCTTGTTGTCTCCTAGTCTGGAAGGGAGGAGCGTTGGATAGGCTGACTTGGCCCAGGGGCTGTGGTGGTGGGTGGGGGAGGGAACAGAGCATTCCTTCTGCACATTCCACTGGCCATCCATCCATTCTGCAAATGTCCATCAAAGGCCAGATGCTCACCAGTCCCAGTGCCAGATATTTCTGGTGACAGAGATGTTGTGGAGACCCTGCAGCCTGGGCGGTGGGGTGGTTCCCCGTGGGATTTTCTGAGGTTTTATTCTCATTCCCCGCCCTCCACCCTCCACCCTCTTTTGCCAGCAGCATCAGATCTCCTCACTGGCACGACCACAGAGCCTTGGGTTCTCCTTTGACTTCATTGCTGCTGCAGCCTTCCCACCCTGTTTTCCTGTGTGACGTTCCCTCCGATCCTCCTCCCTTCTCGTGCAGACCTCTCCTAGAGAGCAGGAAAACCCCAAGTGGGCCACTAGAACAGCCTCCTCACTAGCCTCCCCAGTTCTCCGCCTCCTCCCCACTGCCCGTGAATTCTCTGCTCATCTCTCCTCTGAAACCTGCTGGCTGCCTATGTTGTCGCAGAGAAAACCCCACCTGTGTGCTTGAGAGCTTTCAGGTCTGGCCCACCTGCACTGTTCAGGGTCAGACGGTAACTGAGTGCTGACATCTGTGGAGGATTTATCACAGGGTGGGCCACATGTCAGGTCTGATTTAATCTGCACAGCCACCCTGTAGGGAAGGTACTCTTTGTATTTTCATTCTACGGATGAGGAAGCCAGGCCCCCAGCAGTGAAGCAGTTTGCCTCAGGTCCCACAGCCGGTGAGTGGCACAGCAGAGTTGGGGTCTGAACCTGGACAGCTGAACCCCAGAGCCCACATTCTAGCTGTTTCCTGAGCTCTCCCTGAGTGTTAGCAGTTCTGATCTGCTCCTGTGTGTCTTTCTTTTTCATCCTTGTATGTGTATGTTTAATTTCCCTTTTGTTGTTGAACCTGATGAGGAAACAGGCCCAGAGGCATTAAGGCTGCTGCCCAAGAATGCCCAGCACAGGCTCCCAATCGCTTGCGAGAGGCACCACTGGCCTAGAGACTCTGCCTCGCCTGGTCCAAATCCCAAATTGCATCTGCAGCTTCCCTCTGGCTTAGGTCATCCAGGAAGCTTTCCAAATCCCACGGCCATGCCTTTTGGTTTCCACCCCAAGTTACTGCTCCATTTATGGTCTAGCACACATGTTTGGGGTTTGCTCAGTCCCCAGTCCTTCCCAGTTTCGTACTTTTTGTCATGGGTCTCTCTTGATGCAAGCCGGAGGGCAGTCCCTTTGCAAAGGGCCAGAATTGCTTGCCAGCTTTCCTTGCTCTGTGGCTGCACCAAGCCTGTTGTCAGACCACCCCTGCCCACCATTCTTGAGCTGCTGGCTCGCTTGCTCTCTTGCTGTTCTCCATCCCTGAGGGTCGTTATGCTGCCATACTTCACCTTGCACCATGCCCCTTTTTTCATTTGACTCACTCTGCAAGTCTGGGGCTGAAAGCTGAGACTGGGTACTGGTGTGGGGCTGGGGCTGTGGTCACTTGGGGGAAAGCCCTGAGAGAGGGAGAGGAGACAGTGTGTGCACATCCCCTATGACCCTCTGGGGTCCTGGAGGCCTCCAGCCAGCCTCAGGTACCCAGTAGCCCCCTCGTGCTGAGCTTGCTCCAATCCGTATCGCCCCGTACAGATCCGTGGCCAGCTGCAGTCCCACGGCGTCCAAGCACGGGAGGTCCGGCTGATGCGGAACAAATCCTCAGGTGAGCTTTTGTTCTAGTACCTTCCTCTTCCACTGGCCAGCCTCAGCCTCCGAGTCTCCCTCCTGCCTCTGCCTTTTCCCTCACCCTCCCTACCCTGCCTTCCTGCCACAGCTGGGAATGGGCAGCTTGGGGGTACCCTCTTCTTCTCTCCCCCTCATCCCACTCTCCTCACAGCTCCGGCCAGTAGCCTCTTGTGTGAGGCTGTCAGGGAGGGGGTGCAGCTCTGAGATGAGCTGAGTGCTCCCCGGGGGCAGGGCCAGGGCCAGGCTCCGGGGAACCTCCTCTTTGGGACTCTGAGTATCTGAGATGGTCACCCCGTCCCCCCAGTAGCCTCCCTTCCCTCCCCTTTCTTCTCCTTCCCCTGCCCCTTGCTCTCCCCCACATTTTTCTGGTAACAGCCTCTGACCAGAAAGAGGTCTGACACGGCCCCACCCATGAGTCCCAAGAGGGGAGGCAGGGGATGGCTCTTGTCCAAGGGTGCATCCCAAGGAGCAGCCAGGATCGCTGGCCTCGCTTGTTCCCTCCCTCCCTCTTGCAGGCTGCTTGGAGCTGGCCTGAGGTTAGTAGGGTGGTGGGGGGTTGTCTCTGCAGGACCTCTGGCCCAGGCTCCCCAGGGCAGGCACAGTGGGGCCTCGTTCTGCCTGGGCTTCTCTCTGCATCTCTCAGTCTCTCTCCTCCCCACGCCTCCATCTCTCCATCTCTCTCTCTCTCCATCTCTCTCTCTCTCTCTGTCTCTCTGTCTCTCTGTCTCTCTGTCTCTCTCTGTCTCTCTCTCTCTCTCTGTCTCTGTCTCTGTCTCTGTCTCTCTTTAATTATACCATTCCATCCTCCTGTGCATCCTAATGGTTATTCTTTCGGAGATCAAGCATGCCCCTCAAGTCCCGCCGTGTCTAAGCCCTCCCTGTGTGTGCACCTCCAAAGAAGGAGCTACTTTCCCCTGGTATCAAGCCCTGGATCCTTTTCCCAGCCCTGGCCAGGCCTGGAGTCTCTCTTCATAGCATGTAGGTCTTGCTCTGCTGTACCCCAGCCAAGCTGACAGGATTCTGGTCTCCCTGAGGCGCTGTCCCAGGTGCAGCCCTCTCCGTGGCCCTGGGCGCTTCTCCCAGGCACCTGCTGATTCTTTAAGATCTACCTGGACGATCCTGGCCCCCATTCTCCTGCTGTCTTGGAGGACTTGGACTGTAGGTGGCTGTAATCTTCCCAGCTTGGCCCTGAGGTGGCTCCCTGGTGAGGCCAACCTTCCCTGGACTGTGGTGAGGCTGAGGTGACCTTGTGTCCCTAACTCCCTCTGGTTCCTGTTGGGCCTAGAGCCTTCCCAGCCTCCCCGAGCAGCCTGGCCCAGCTTCTCTTTTGCTCCTTTGATTAAACACCTGTTACAGGACCCCTCCTGGGCTGCCCTGGCCTTGTGCTGGGCCCCACCATTTGGTTATTTATTCTGGCCCATGTGAAGCCAGCTGCCTGCCCATCTGTCCTCCTTCCTTCTCTGGAGACGTCTCCTTGTACCCTTTCCCTCCCAGCTCCTTCTCTCCATCTCTATCACCCCAGGCTGTCCGGGCAGGTGTGCCTGAGCCCCATCTCTCTGTCTTTCTTCCCAGCTGGCGTGTGTGTATCCCCTGCCCCCAACCCCTCTCCAGCTCTGTTTTCTTCCCTCCCGCTTCCCTCTTTCCTGCCCCTCCCGACCATCTACCTTGCCTCCCACACCCTGGTCTTTCTTTGCTTCTCTCTCTCCCTTTCTTCCTTTTTCCTCTCCCCACTTCCCTCTCTGCCCCCTAGTCCTCTCCCCTCGGGTCCCGCCCCCGGGAACGCCGTGTGTCCAAAGCTGTTGACTAACCCACTGCGTCTGTATCTGAATGCTGTCTCCAGGTCAGAGCCGGGGCTTCGCCTTCGTCGAGTTTAGTCACTTGCAGGACGCTACACGATGGATGGAAGCCAATCAGGTTGCTTTGCCGCACTTGAACCCCCCCCCCAAACAAATACTACTTTGTAATCGAGCGCTCCCCATCGCCTGATTCTTACGGACACAGTTCCCTGCCCTGTGGCCCTGTGTCCCATCCCCCCACCCCCTCTCTCCCCCTTCCTGACCCTCACTATCTCCTCTTCCCATCTCTCGCTACCCACTGGGCTTCCCATCAGGAACCCACACTCACCACTGGCCCTTCCCACTGGCCAGGCACTAGCTCTGCCTCTCTTCCTCTCGTGGCTGAGCTTTCAGAGAAAGGGCTGCCTTGGGGGTGGGGTGGGGGTGGGGTTCTTCCACCTAAGTTCCCACTCCCCGGGGGACCGCCCTGCTCTGGGGTCAGGCAGAGCCAGGACTCTGTTCCACTCTTGGGCACCGCTGGAAGTCCAGCCATTGGGGAACTTAGCTGTTGGCACACTAACTAGCAAGTCCTGTTTTGCCAGCTCTGTCCCTGCATGTGAGTTTGGTCCTTTGATTTCCATGGGACAGGCCAGCACTGCTCTGTTGATCGAAAGTACCAGTCAGGAGTGATGGTTTCATTCACCAGGACTCACTTCGGTCACCCCACCCCTCCCACTGCACCTGGCCCCCACAGGAGTCACCACTTGCCCCACTCCGCTAGGGACAGGCCTGCCCTCTCAGCGAGGAGCCGTGCTGTCCAGAAGGGAGGGGAGCCTGCTCCCCCAGCCTGGCACGGGCTCCCAACCCAGCAGCTTTGGGACCTTCAGAGACCCAAAGCTTCTGCTCGCGCACCCAGAGCCCAGCTCACTGGTGTGGGGCACTGAAGGAAAGCCTCAGGGGAGGAAGGGGCAATGTGGTGGAAGGGAGGCTCAGCAGGGGCGGCCCTGGGGCCATCTCTGCCGGTCCACAGGCTAGTGCCATGGGCCCAGGACCCAGCCAGCCACGGGAAGACAGCCTCACAGCAGGACCGTCCATCTTTTAAATATGGCTCTTTCTTTTTCCCCTTCTCCAGCACTAGTGCGCGTGCGCTCTCTCTTTCTCTCTTTCTCTCCCCTCCTCTCCCTCCCCTCCCCTCCCCGTCCCCCCTCATCCCAAGTGTAGCCTGTGTAGTGCTGGCCCTGGGTGTGGCCTGGCAGTGTCAGGGCCGAGTGGGGGTTTCCCCCGCTGTCCGGCAAGCTTCGGGCAGCCGAGCACTGTGTGCCTGGTGGCGTGTGTTCACGTGTGCGTGCGCGTGCCCGGAAAGGCAGCAAACAGCTGCGCCCGAGGGCTGTGGCGCTTTCCCTCCCTCCTTCCCTTCCTTCTTCCCTCGTCAGTTCTCCGACCTCCCTCCGTTCCCTGTCCCTCATCCATCCAGCTGAAGGGCTCGCTCACTCTCTTCTCCTGTGCTGAGACGGTGCGTGGGGCACTGCTGCCTAGGCCTCACTGTGCTCTGCTTTTCCCCGCAGCACTCCCTCAACATCCTGGGCCAGAAGGTGTCCATGCACTACAGCGACCCCAAGCCCAAGATCAATGAGGACTGGCTGTGTAATAAGGTACAGGGGCGGTGGCAACGTCTCTGTCTCCCCGGGGCCTCTGAGTGGTGTGGGTGTGGAGGACTGGCTCAGCTCAAGCAGCGCTGCTCCTTGCCACCCACCCACCAGTTTGTACTGAGCTTTCACTTGGTGCCAGGCTCTGCCCTCATGCGGCACGATCTTGCCTGAAGCCCCAGTAGACTTGAAACAGATGTTTATGTAAGTGACTAGTGACAGTGGAGGCATAATGTGATCCATAAAATGTGGGCTTCAGAACCAGACTAGCTGAAGTTAGACTCTCCCAAATCTGCCTTGATTTTCGTCAGGGTATTTAACCTCTCTTTGCCTCACTCTCCCCATCTCTATGATGCAAATACCAATGACCCCGCTCCCCAAAGGTAGTTGGGAGGATTGAAATGTGGTGATGAGAGGGTAACACTTGGAACGACACCTGGCCCGCCGTTAACAATGTTCAGTGTCAGCTCTTGTCCTGAAGGAACGTGTAGGGTGTTCTGAGAGCCTGTGTCAGGTGACCCAACCTCTGACAAAGCCATGTCCGCCTGAGACTTAGGGTACAAGCTGTAGCTCTTTGCAGTCATATTCCCTAAGAGGAGGCTGAGGCTCAGAGAGGTGGAACCTTGAGTTGTGCCTTGCTCCTGATCGTGGGCCATGGATGCCACCGTGAGTTCAGATCTCCCCTGGGGCCAGCCTCACAAGCAGCCTTGGGACTCTATAGCCTCACCTCCTGCAGCCGTCTGGCAGCCCTGAGACCTAAGGGGAGACCTGAGAGCTTGCGGGGGCCCTCTCCCCAAGAGGAACTCTGCCCAGTAAGGGGAGTGGTTCCTGCTTATTTCAAAACCAAAAAAGTAATATCAGAAGGCGGGTGTCCAACCTCTCTGGAGAGGTAGGGACAGAGTGACGGGAGGACTCCATCCCTCCTGTATTTTCAGATACTCCTTGAAACTAGGGGATTCTCTTTCTTTTCTCTCCTTTATCCACCACATGCTGTTGCTCTCCAGTCTTGTCACTTCCATCACAGAAATGCCATTCCCACTGCTCAGGCCAGTCCTCACCTCCTCCCCCACACAGTCGCCACAGGCCCCTCTCTGGTGTGCTGGCCTCTTGCCTCTTTCTCCCACTCCCTCACTGGTGACATTCCTCAAAACCACTTCTGACCACGTCCCTCCTCCTCTGCTGAAAACCCCCACAACTCTGAGCTTGAGTGTGACTCCCCTCTGTGATCTAGTGTCACCTTCCCTGTCCAGCCTTTGCTTTTGCCTCTCTCCTCACCCTCCTACACAAAATCTCTTGCTGCCTCCGCCAGCAGTCGCTTCCCAGCAAAACCAAACCAAACTCTTGGACCTCCCAGATCAAACAGCCCTGCTGACTATACCCAGCTGAGTGATCTGGGCCTCTAGGCCCGCTCCCCTCCCAGAGCCCCTGGGGGGGACCATTTCCACAGACTCACCTGCTGCCCCTCTGTGCTACATCTGCTCCCCACTGTTAGGCCAGGAGGGCAGAGGCCATATCCTGCACGGAGCCTGGCGCGGGAGCAGTGCTTAGTACGTGACCATGGATCACAGACAGAAATGTGGTGAAAGCTGGGCATCTCCAGAGGCTGCAACATCCCAGGCAGATTTATTTCTCAAGAGCGGCAGGATCCAATCCAGTCCTCGAGATGAAGGAGGGGTGGGAGTCTGGCAAGAGAGGGGCTGCTGGCTTTGAGGGATAGAAATAACGAGGGTTTCTGAATAGGGAAGTACATTTTGGGAAGAGGAACCTACCAAAGGGACTTTGGAGGTGGGGGCATTTCTGGGAGTTGGTACCTCGGAGCAGGCGGCACTTGGTAACAGAGGGGGGGGAGTTATGGATCCTGAGTTGAGGGGTTGGCACTGAGGACAAATTTGAGACCATGTAAAGGGAAGATTCACGGGACCGAGGAGGACAGCCAGAGCCCCAAAGCCCCCTGCCACCCCTGACCCTGGGACCTTCCCGGGGCATGGCGGGTTCCCTGGGGGATCTCTGGATCCACGTTTGGAGGGTGCAGTGGAAAGCCCCACCCCCTCTGATAGCCTGGCCTGTGCCTCACAGTGTGGCGTCCAGAACTTCAAACGCCGTGAGAAGTGCTTCAAATGTGGTGTGCCCAAGTCAGGTATGGCCCTCCTACCTCCCTCTTTCCCGGGACGTTGCTGGGAAGAGGGAGAAGGGTGAGGGGCCAGTGCTCTGGGAGGAGGGAGACCAGCCTGGGATCCCCTCCCCCTTCGTCATTGGCCTGTCTTCTGCCGCCCCTGACAGAGGCAGAGCAGAAGCTGCCCCTGGGCGCAAGGTTGGATCAGCAGACACTACCGCTGGGTGGTCGGGAGCTAAGCCAGGGCCTGCTGCCCCTGCCACAGCCCTACCAGGCCCAGGGAGTGCTGGCCTCCCAGGCCCTGTCACAGGGCTCGGAGCCGAGCTCAGAGAACGCCAACGACAGTGAGTCAGTTGTTCCTTCCTTCCTCCCTGCCCTAGGGTGTCTAGGCTGGGCTCTCCAAGGCCAGAGAGATGGTGGTGACCAGGACTTCATCCTCCCAGGGGCCTCTGCCTGGTGGGGGGACACACATGTAATGTAGGGAGAGCAGAGGAAGAGCATTGCCAAACTCGACTTTGGGGGTGTGTTGAGAAGGTTCTCAGCAGGTGGGTGACCGAGCTGGGACTTGGACTGACAAGCAGAGTTTATCTGAGAGGAAGAGGTGAGGGGAAGCAGTGGGCGCAAGGACGCGGAGGCCAGGGGAGAGGGAGCAGAGGGGAGCCACCAGAGGGTAGGACGGGAGCGGAATATCAGTGGTGCTTCCTAATGCTGGGCCCCTTCCTGCAGCCATCATTTTGCGCAACCTGAACCCACACAGCACCATGGATTCCATCCTGGGGGCCCTGGCACCCTACGCAGTGCTGTCCTCCTCCAACGTACGCGTCATCAAGGACAAGCAGACCCAACTGAACCGTGGCTTTGCCTTCATCCAGCTCTCCACCATCGTGGTGAGGGCGGCACAGGGGGGGGCCGGGCAGCCAGGATCCCGGCCCCCGGGGCAGGGAGGAGGGACCCTGACCCTAGCCCCCCACCGCGGCCCCAAGCCTGGAAATGGGGCAATGGAGCCGGGGACCTCCCCGGGCCTGACCCTTCTGCCCCTGCCCCCGCCACCTCCTCCCCCAGGAGGCAGCCCAGCTGCTGCAGATCCTGCAGGCCCTGCACCCGCCGCTCACCATCGACGGCAAGACCATCAACGTTGAGTTTGCCAAGGGTTCTAAGAGGTCAGGGCCCCACCTGTGTCCTTTCCCAGCTTGCCCCCCAGCTTGGGGCCTCCTGTCTCACTCCCAGTCTCTGACATCCTCCCCAGGGACATGGCCTCCAACGAAGGCAGTCGCATCAATGCTGCCTCTGTGGCCAGCACTGCCATTGCCGCGGCCCAGTGGGCCATCTCGCAGGTACTCAGAGACTCCCCTCCACCCCAGCATCCCTGTACCTGGGCCGCCTCCACCCTCCCGCTCCCTCTCTGCAAACAGGAGGGCTGGCTTGCTGTTTTGGCTTCCTGTGGCCCCGAAAACCTCTCACAGTGGTCGCCGGTGGGGGCTATGGGGTCCGCGCTGCAGCTCCCTTCCCAGGCACCTCCTCCCAGGCTTTCCTTTTCAGCGCCGTCGCGGCTGCTTTTCTGTTCTGTTTGGTAGCTGTATATCATCCTGAATTGTTACAACCTTTCTTGGTAAAAGGGAATTTATAAGTGGCTGCAAGAAAATTGGCAGATGACAATAAAGAAGGGGAGGATGGTATCTTCCTTGGTCTGACACCCAACACATATATCACGCAACACATGTACCAGTGTCAGCCCTAGGAGCGTTTTGGCGCATGTCTTTGTTCCAGTCTTGTTTTTGTCACCACCCTGCTCTGCTCTGGCCGGGTGGCCCTTGTTTGAGGGCTGCATGCTTTCTGTCAGCAGACACTTGCTTCACTTGTGGGCAGACGTCTCTTAGCTGGTCCCCCTCCCCTCTGTGCCCCCTCCTCTGCTAATGAACCCCTCCCACCTGCCCCTCAGGCCTCCCAGGGTGGGGAGGGTGCCTGGGCCACCCCCGAGGAGCCACCGGTCGACTACAGCTACTACCAACAGGAGGAGGGCTATGGCGGCAGCCAGGGCACAGAGTCCTCTCTCTATGCCCATGGCTACCTCAAGGGCACGAAGGGCCCCGGCATCACTGGAACCAAAGGGGACCCAGCCGGAGCAGGTTAGCCTCAGCATCTCTCCCTGAGCCCATGGTGGGGACTGGCAAGCATAGGGTCCTGGGCCCTGCCGTTCACGTTCTCCTTTTTCCCTGTCCCCCTTTACAGGTCCCGAGGCCTCCCTGGAGCCTGGGGCAGACTCTGTGTCCCTGCAGGCTTTCTCCCGCACCCAGCCTGGTGCCACCCCTGGTGTCTACCAGCAGTCAGCAGCTGAAGCAAGCGGCAGCCAGGGCACTGCTGCCAACAGCCAGGTGAGGAAAATCAAGGGGAGGTCCTGGGGGCCATGGGGGCACTGGTAGACACTGAGCCCTGTTCCCCTGTCTTGCCCCGTGACTAGTCATACACCATCATGTCACCCGCTGTGCTCAAATCTGAGCTCCAGAGCCCCACCCATCCCAGCTCTTCCCTGCCACCAGCCACGAGTCCCTCTGCCCAGGAGTCCTACAGCCAGTACCGTGAGTAGCCATGGCCTATGGTGAGGGGTGGGGAATTCCTTAACAAAGCAGAGAGGAGTGCGACCCCCTCTTCTCACTCTCCAGCTGTTCCTGACGTCTCCACCTACCAGTACGACGAGACATCTGGCTACTACTATGACCCCCAGACTGGCCTCTACTACGACCCCAACTCTCAGGTGATAGGGCAGTCTGGGGAGTGGGCAGGGTCTGCAGTCCCCTCCTCGAGGTCTTCCCTCACACCCCTTCTCCCCCACCTCCCCCAGTACTACTACAATGCTCAGAGCCAGCAGTACCTGTACTGGGATGGGGAAAGGCGGACCTATGTTCCTGCCCTGGAGCAGTCAGCTGATGGGCATAAGGAAACGGGAGCGCCCTCGAAGGAGGGCAAAGAGAAGAAGGAAAAGCACAAGACCAAGACGGCCCAACAGGTGAACACTGGGAGTCCAGCAGTCACTGGCTGGCTGTTAGGTGTCTTCTGATGAATGCCATTCTGTCATCTGTTATCCTCCGCTGCCAAGGGAGGGGATGGCGGTGGATGTGCACGTGGGCAGTAGTTGTGCCCAGGAGAGACCAGGCTCCCGGTCCAGCTCTGCTCTTTGCTGCGTGACCTTGAGCCAGGGCCGTCTCCCTACCAGGTACATGGTAGGGCTGCCCACCTCCCTGAGGTGGCCAGTGCCATCCAAGTGTACCCTGTCTGCTTTCCCATCCCCTGGTGGGAACCTTTGTGCTGTTGGTGGCAATGTGGGCTGGTGTGGGCACGCCTGAAGCCAGGCTAGCCCTGCCTGTGGAAACAAATGCGCATGCATGCTCCTTTGGGCCCAGAACCCCACCTAAGGGTGTGTCCGTGTCTGTCTGTGTATATATACCCCAGAGAACTTCTCGCGGGCCCATCAGGGGGTGGGCAGGAAGACAACCATCGCAGTGTTCTGTGGTGGTGGGCAGTTGGAGGGAACCTCAGTGTCTTGTCTGTGGAGGAAGAGTATGACAGTCTGGGTGCAACACTTAGAAGCAAGAACTACGTGTTCCTTTGGCAGCCTGGTAAATTCTAAAAATGGTGTTGTGCCTGGGGGTCGGGGTTGGGCAACGACATGGAACGTGGCGTAGTATCACACGTGTAAATTAAAATTATACACAGAGCAAGCCATTCTATGCATTTTAGAACGATAAAATGAAAACACACGGCAAACCTAATAGCATGGGTGCCCATGAGGAGAATGGGGGCACAGCTGGGGAGGGGCTTGCTGAGGAGCACTGATGACAGGACGACAGAGAAATGGGGACTTTCACTTCCGCTTCTCTCACCTTCTGCTTGAGGCTGCAGGGCAGGAAGGGGCGGGCTGCTGCAAGGGCAGAGGTTGGAGTTGGCGACCCCAGCAGTCGGAGGATTCCTAAGAGCCTCACCCCCACCCTCGCCCCTAGATTGCCAAGGACATGGAACGCTGGGCCCGCAGCCTCAACAAGCAAAAAGAAAACTTCAAAAACAGCTTCCAGCCCATCAGTTCCCTACGAGACGATGAAAGGCGGGAGTCGGCCACCGCAGATGCTGGCTACGCCATCCTCGAGAAGAAGGTGTGTGTGGCTGTCCATCCGCGCCCTGCCCCCCAGTCTTGTCATCCCTTTGGTCCTTCCGTGGAATCTCTGAATTTCTGTGTTCCTCCACCCCAGGGAGCACTAGCTGAGAGACAGCACACCAGCATGGACCTCCCAAAACTGGCCAGTGATGACCGCCCAGTGAGTGCCCAGGGCAGAAAGAAGGGCAGGGCTCTGAGCTAGCCAGACCAGACCTCTCACCCTCACCTTTTTCAGAGCCCACCGAGGGGGCTGGTGGCAGCCTACAGCGGGGAGAGTGACAGTGAGGAGGAGCAAGAGCGCGGGGGGCCGGAGCGGGAGGAGAAGCTCACTGACTGGCAGAAGCTGGCCTGTCTGCTCTGCCGGCGCCAGTTCCCCAGCAAGGAGGCGCTCATCCGCCACCAGCAGCTCTCCGGGCTCCACAAGGTGACTGAGGGAGGCTTGGCTGGGAACCCTGTCCTGGCCCGGCCCAGCCGCTTCACTCCTCCTCCTGTCCTCCTTGCAGCAAAACCTTGAGATTCACCGGCGAGCCCACCTGTCAGAAAATGAGCTGGAGGCACTTGAGAAGAACGACATGGAGGTGAGGTGTGACCCACTCCTGGGCTCCATCCCTTGGTCCCTTACCAAGCGCTCCATCCGTGTAGGCAGCTGGCGCTCAGGTTCCTCAGCTAGACACAGCCTGGCTGCCATCAGCCACTTCACGTCCTTTCCCTGCAAGGCTTCTTCCCGATTCCCCCCATGCTGGCTGCTGGCATTCACAGGACCACAGATCTGTTCGCTAGATCTAGCTCCCTTTGGGGGTCCCCCAGCTGTGCCCATGTTTCCTGCAAATAGCGATCAGCTCCTTCATTCTCACACACACTCTTTCAGCAAATGAAGTACCGGGACCGCGCAGCTGAACGCAGAGAGAAGTATGGCATCCCTGAGCCGCCGGAGCCCAAGAGGAGGAAATATAGCGGCATGTCTGCGGCCTCTGTGTGAGTGCCCGGGGCCAGGTCGGGGGCCTGGGGCCGGCAGGCCAGTCGCTCACACTGTGCCACTGTCTCCTGCAGGGACTTTGAGCAGCCCACGCGGGATGGGCTGGGCAGTGACAACATTGGCAGTCGCATGCTCCAGGCTATGGGCTGGAAAGAGGGCAGTGGCCTGGGCCGCAAGAAACAGGGCATTGTGACTCCCATTGAGGTGAGTCTGTGGGGATCCCATCCCCATCCTCCGGTACTCTCTGCTGTAGCCCTGGCCCCCGCCCCACCTGACAGAGTCTGCCTCCCTCACACAGGCCCAGACACGGGTGCGGGGCTCCGGCTTGGGTGCCCGAGGCAGCTCCTATGGGGTCACCTCAACCGAGTCATACAAGGAGACGCTGCACAAGACAATGGTGACCCGCTTCAACGAGGCCCAGTGAGCAGCTGCAAGACCTACTTATACTTATGTTGGGTGTCCAGCCTGGAGCAGGGGAGGATGAAATGTTGGGTGGTCAGAACAGGGGCCCTGCACCTGTTGACTGGCCTAACTCCGCAGCCAGAGAGGCCCTGACCAAGTCAGACTTTTGAGTTGGTGACTTTTATTGGAAAACTGGGCTGGGTTCATGTCTTTCTTTTTGTAATAAAAGCTGAAAAGTCCGCAGCTTGCATGTCTCTTTCTCATGTCCCAGAGTGGTTTGTGGCCCACACAGATACAGGGACATAAACACAGATGGACAAGATCTTGGTCACAGCCCCTCACCATTATCGGGTCCAGCAGGTCATGCTGTACCAGGAAACCAAGCACCACCAGGGCACCGTCAGGCTTGAAGACCCTCTGGGTCACAGCCAGGACTAGGAACCCCCCATCCCCTGGCCTTGCCACCCTGCAGCTGCACTTGCTGTATGGCTGCAAGGCTAAACTGTACTTGGGTCTGGGGACAATGCCTGAGGGCACCTCTGAGTGAACAACGATAGGCACTCTGGCGCCAGTGGGCCCTGTGCCCTCAACAGGCTGATGACCCCAGAGGTGTGGAGATAAGAGAATCAGCCTGCCAGTCCCAGGGATGCCCCACTAGTTGGGTCCACCCTGTGGACCTCGTCCTCATCCGCTCCACGGCTTTTACCACAGCACCAGTCCCACTAACCAGTCTCCACCCTGTGATTCACAAGTATGCGTGTGCTCTCAGCACAGGTCTGAGTACAGTGGAACATGAAGCTGGGGCTGCCCTCTCCGGGCCTTGGGGGGGCTGGGCTGTGAAACGGGGCCAGGAACCGCCCCTCCCCAAAACATACATGCTTTTAAGACAAGAAGGTGGAAAGGAGGTAGTGTAGGAAGAGCAAGTGGTTCAAAGCCCCTCCTTCCTCACTTAGTAGTCTGCATTATGACATCACCCTACACAAGTTGTAAGGAGAGGGATGAAAAAGCGAGGCTGGTGTAATCTTGATCCCCAAAACAGATGAGATAATTCAAGAAGAGAACATTTCAAGCCACTTACACCTGTAGATTAAAAATCCTTAATAAAGTCTTAGCTACGGCTTCCCTGGTGGCGCAGTGGTTAAGAATCCGCCTGCCAATGCAGGGGACACGGTTTCGAGCCCTGATCCGGGAAGATCCCACATGCCGTGGAGCAAGTAAGCCCGTGCACTACAACTACTGAGCCTGCGCTCTAGAGCCTGTGAGCCACAACTACTGAGCCCATATGCCACAACTGCTGAAGCCCGCATGCCTAGAGCCCATGCTCCGCAGCAAGAGAAGCCACCACAATGAGAAGCCCACTCAAGGAAGAGTAGCCCCCGCTTGCCGCAGCTAGAGAAAGCCTGCACACAGCAACGAAGACCCAACGTGGCCAAAAAGAAAGAAAGAAATTTATTTTTAAAAAATGTTAGCTAAATGAATCCAATATTATATTTAGCAAATATGTTTGGATCAAATAGTTTATCTCAGGAGTGCAAAATTGAGTCAACATTAGAGAAACTATATATGTAGTGCTCTACATTAACAGACCAAAAGTAAACAAACGTAATAATCTCAACCACAGAAAGCATTTGATAAGGTTCAAGAATCAATAAATCCATACTTACAGAAATTAATGGATAAAAG
Organism: Tursiops truncatus; assembly: GCF_011762595.2. Taxonomy (NCBI): domain Eukaryota; kingdom Metazoa; phylum Chordata; class Mammalia; order Artiodactyla; family Delphinidae; genus Tursiops; species Tursiops truncatus. The sequence goes on along the minus strand of NC_047055.1, from coordinate 88,014,899 downwards.
AATAAATACATGGAGGAGAAGAGAAATATCTCCTATACAGTAGAATGTCAACTAATAATCACGGCACAATGATGATGTTCTGTTAATGTTATGAAATCTCTGGGTGCTAAAGCTAGCGGTTACACTTTGATGTAAACAGGATGTTTACACAGATTCAAAGTATCTCTCCATGAGATATATGTTAGTTAATTCCAAAGGGGGAAAATAGTATCTTTACAGTAGAGAAACCTGGCAGATACCATCTTAATGAGGGGAACAAAGTGAACATTATCAGTATTAAAATCCTGAGCCATCTGATAGGATGAAATGAGGAGACAGCATCACTTTTGTGATATTCCCAGGCAATATGCAGAACACGAATCTAACCACAAGGAAACATCAGACAAAGCCAAACTGAGGGACAGTCTACAAAATTCCTGGCTTATAATCTTCAAAAGTGTCAATGTCATGAAGGTCAAGGGAGCACTGAAGAACCGTTCCAGATTGAAGGAGACATCCCATTTGTATGTTCAAATGTTACCTCCTGGCTACCCCATTTAAAGTTCCAAACTCTCCCCTGCCATACTCCCTATGCCCCTTTCCTTGCATTCTTTTTCTCCATGACATTTCTCAATTTCTAACATACTATAAGTTTTCTTACTTTTCTATAGTCTCCTTCACTAGAATGAAAACATCAGGAGGGAAGGGACTTTTGTCTGCCTTGCTCACCACTGTGTCCCCGATGCCTTGAACAGGGTTTGGCACATACCGGACCATGGAAGCATGAATAAATACACACACCACAACTGTTCAAATCATTCTCATTCTCAAGACTCCATTTTTTTTAAAAAATGGCTAATACATAAAGAGTCCTTAGGGACCTCCCTGGTGGCATAGTGGTTAAGAATCCACCTGCCAATGCAGGGGACATGGGTTCGAGCCCTGGTCTGGGAAGATCCCACATGCAGCAGAGCAACTAAGCCCATGCGCCACAACTACTGAAGCCCGCGGTGCCTAGAGCCCGTGCTCTGCAACAAGAGAAGCCTCTGCAATTAGAAGCCCGCACACTGCAACGAAGAGTAGCCCCTAGAGAAAGCCCGCACACAGCAACGAAGACCCAATGCAGCCAAAAATAAATAAATAAATAAATTTATAAAACAAATAAAAATAACGAGTCCCTAAAAATCCATAAGAGGTACAACAACCCAATAGAAAATGGATAAAGGAAACAGAAAATTCCCAGAAAACAAGAACTGCAAATACCTCTAAATCTATGAAAAGATGCCCAAGTTCACGCCTAATAAGAGAAATACACATTATAATTACACCCGATTGGCAAACATCCAAAGGCTTGACAATCTGCTCAGTGAGGCTGTGAACCAGCTGCACTCTCATACGTGGCTGGGGGCAATGCGAATTGTACAACTCTCACCCCCACTTCCCCTTTCTCCCTGCTTTCTTACCTCCACAGGCTTTTGTTCAAGCTGTTCCCTCCAGCTGGGATGCCCTTCCCTCTCACTTGGGAAAGTCCAAAGTCCAAATCCTGCCTCAATTACTCCTACTGATCCTTTTGAAGGCAATCAATTCTTCAGAGAAGTCGGCCACACCCAGGGCTTCAGTTGCCACCTCTGATGGCCCCTAAATCCATCCACAGAAACTCAGATCTAGTCCCCAAACTGTTAATTCGACCAACACATACCAGACCATGGATATCTAACAGGCATCAAAAATGTAACACATCTGGGAACTTCCCTGGTGGCGCAGTGGTCAAGAATCCGCCTGCCAATGCAGGGGACACGCGTTCGTGCCCCGGTCCGGGAAGATCCCACATGCCGCGGAGCAACTAAGTCCGTGCGTCACAACTACTGAGCCTGCGCTCTAGGGCCCACGAGGCACAACTACTGAGCCCGCACACCTAGAGCCCCTGCTCCACAGCAAGAGAAGCCACTGCAATGAGAAGCCCGTGCACCACAACAAAGAGTAGCCCCCGCTTCCCCAAACTAGAGAAAGCCCACGTGCAGCAACGAACACCCAACACAGCCATAAATAAATAAATAATGTAACGTCTGAAAACCAACTCCTGATTTTGCCCCATGCCTGCTCCTAATGGAGTATTTCCCCTGTCAATGACAACTCCATCCTTCCAGCTCAGGCTAGAAACCCACGGGTCAGCCAGGACTCCTCTCTATTTTTCATGCGCTGTATCCGATTTCTCAGCAAATCCTGGTGTCTTTACCTTCAAAATCAACTCAAAATAGAACCCCACACACTTCCTCTTTCACCACCTTGGTCTGACCCTCTCTCATCACTACCTGGACTCTTGCAGTAGCCTTTTCACTGGCTTTTGTGCTTCCTCTCCCCCACCCCACCCCCCCACACACAGTTTGTTCTCTCTCCACAGAGAGCAGCTGGATTCTAAAATATAATTTAAATAATGTGACTCCCCTACTTAAAATCCTTTTATGGCTCCCCATGGATCTTAGAATAAAAACCAAACATCTCAGCCTGGCTTACAATGCCCTGCTTGATATGGCCTCAAATCTCATCTGCCAGTGCTCTCCCTTCCTCACTCCTCTCCAACTACACAGACATCTGTGCTCTTCCCAAACATTTCAAGAACTTCCAGCCTCAAGGCTTTGCCCCTGATGTTCCCTCTGTCTGATGCTTTCCCCCCATGTTACACATGGTTTGCTTCTTCACTTTTCACAGGCCAGGCCACCTCCTCAGAGAGTCATTCCCTGACTACTTCGCATGGGGTATCAGGGGAGGTCTCCCTGAGGTGAGGCAAACAATAAATCAGAAGGAAAAGATCTGATGGAAGAGCGTTCTTAACTATTGCAAGGGCAGTAGTCTCCTTTCTATGTTCTTTGCTATGTTCCCAGTGCCCTGCACTTAGTAAGCATTCAATAAATCTTTTTCAAATGAGCAAATGTGGAGGATTTGAGGACAGGATATGTGATACAGAATTTGGGATAAGGTGATAAAGGCATTTTGTGTTAAATACCTTTGCTGTAACATCACCTTCTCAGGGAGGCCTTCCTTGACCACACTATCTAAAAATGCAACCTGTCCCCCACAGATTTCCCTTTACCTTGTTCTATTTTTCTCCACAGCATTTAGCAGTTATCACATATATACGACATATTTACATATATATTTAATTGTATATTCACATATGAATATAGGCTATACACAATGTATTTAATATGACATTTATTATATACAGATGTAACTTCTTTTTTTTTTTGCCACAGCACATGGCTTGTGGGATCTTAGTTCCCCGACCAGGGATTGAACCCCGGCCCTTGGCAGCGAAAGCGTGGAATCCTAACCACTGGACCGCCAGGGAATTCCCTACAGATGTAAATTATTTACATATTGACACTGGCTATCATGTTATGTAAACTGTGTAATATTAACATGTACATTTTATTAGACACAATTTATATTATATTCACATGTATCTAATATAATTTTTACTTATTTGTTACATTTATGGTCTTGTCTCTCGCTAGTCTGTCAGCTCCGTGAGGGCAAGGAAGAATCCCTGGCGCCTGGCCCACAGCTGGAGCTCCAAAATGTCAAATGAATGAACTCCCTTGGCCACCTGAGCCTCAGCTTTCCCCTCTGTAGGATGGGTGTGCCTTTCCATCTGGAGGTACCCCCATGTTCCGATCCCTTTTCCTACACCTCCCCCACTCCAGAGGGCTGCTCCCGGAACTCCGCAGCCCAGGTTTACATTTTCCCATACCCTGGGCGTTCATGCCCACCACGTGCACTAGGCGCCGGCCCGACCGGACTACCACCCCCAGCATGCCTCGCGCGTTCGTGAAGTACCACCACAACCCATAGGGGTATCTGGGTCTGACAAGGGCCCTGACGCCGCAGAAGCAAGGGCGCGCGCCCCTCTAGCTAAGCATCTGTGGTACGTTCCAAACAGGGGGCCCTCCAAGGCCCCGCGCTTCCGAGCCCCGCGGAAACTCTGGCTCTTCTTGTACAACGGAGGTGGTTCGCTCTTCCGTTGCCCCGTGGCTTCGGCTCATCTCCAGCAGGAAGGCGAGGCTTCCGCCCGGCGCAGGGGGTAAGCTGGAGCACGGTACCCCCAACCCCCTGGACAGCATTTGAGGGAGGGGGCTCAATTTCGGGGATCCCCGAATGGGCATATTTAGAGGCTCTGAGCCCGGTGTGGCATTTAGAGGTGGCTGTTTTTGAGGGGACCCTTAGCAAGTGGCGTTTAGGGACTCCGGGGTGGGACTTGGGAGTCTGTTTTAAGGAGCGTCCCTCGGAGGCAGGGTTTATACCCCTTGGAGACAGGGTTTAGGGGGATGTTTGGGGAGACCCTTAGGGTTCGTGTATGAATACTCTGTCCACGAGGCAGGATTTGGTGTGCTTCCCCAAGGTAGAGGCAAAGTTTGAGGTTCCTGAACTCAGGGCGGAATTTTGGGGGGGCTTGTTTCAGGAAAGGTTCTGGTGACGGTGGGAACGTTTGGGACCGACATGGCATGTGGACCTATCGAATGGCCTTTTTGACCTCTGGTTCAGTTATGATGTCTCACCGCGGAGAGACTAGACACATCTGGGCCCACAAGTTTTTTTAGGAACAGGAACACCCAGCCCAGGCTGTGGAAGTAACACCGGAACCTAGTGTGCTAGGTTCTTCCCGAGGGGACAGTGTGCCACGGGGCCTTCATGGACCGTGGCTTTATTCGTCATTCATAAGGAGGTGGGCTGTTTTGGAAGACCTTTTTTTTTTTTTTTTTTTTTTTGCGGTACGCGGGCCTCTCACCGCTGTGGCCTCTCCCGTTGCGGAGCACAGGCTCCGGACGCGCAGGCTCAGCGGCCATGGCTCACGGGCCCAGCCGCTCCGCGGCATGTGGGATCCTCCAGGACCGGGGCACGAACCCGTGTCCCCTGCATCGGCAGGTGGACTCCCAACCACCGCGCCACCAGGGAAGCCCTGTGGAAGACCATTTTTGCCTTTTTCGCACCTGGTCCATTGGAAGTGTCAGCATATGAATTATTCACGAGGGGGTGGATCAGCGTGCTGAAGGGGTGTGCTGAAAGGGGCGTTCTGCAGTCTGCCGGGCAAATTAGATCTCATTTATTAAGCGTAAAGGTGAGTAGCACCCCGAGTTTTCTGTGGCTTTTCTAGGGGCATTGTGCATAATTCATGAGGGGCGTAGCTTTTACGGCTTCATCTGCATGATCCGCTGTTAGCTTTCCCTTAGAGGTTTCAGGATTTAAATTTTGCGTCTCAGCGAAGGGACGAGGCCTCGCTCATTGTTCATTCCTTACGGCCCGGTAATCCCAGATTATCAGCAAAGGCTCTAGATTCAAGTCCCATCGATCCTTGCCAGCTGTGTGATCTTTGGCAAATATTTCTGTGAGCCTGAAAAAATGAGTAAGAGCATAATGATGATCAGATTAGTTTACACTCATTTAGCACTTTATTAGCCTGTTTAATCTCCACAACAATTCTAGGTGGTAGGTTATTATTGTCCCATCTTATAGATGAGGAAACTGGGACACCGGGAAACTAAGTAATTTGCCTAAGGTTACTCAGTCAGTGAGTCTGAGTCTACAGTCCTGAGTCTGTAGTCTTAATCAAATGTCATAATGTCTCTCTCCCATCCACCCAATTCAATGGTACTACTACTACTGTTAGTCATGTAGCACTGCCTGCCAGGCACTGTTCTGAGACCTTTCTACATATTTATTCATTTAAGCTTCATCACAAGGTAGTTTACTATTGTTCTCATTTTATGGGTGGGGAAACAGTGGCCCAGAGAAGTGAAGTGCCTGGTCCCAAGTCACACAGCTAGTCATCAGTGGATGGAAATGATTTTTGTGAGGGTTTAAGAACTCTCTAAGGAGGTCACCTTTGAGCTGAGACCTGAAGGACAAGAAGGAACCGATTTCCTGCTCTGCATTCCTGAGACCAGTGGTGCAGTGCATGGAAAGGACACACAACAGGAACCACCACATAGTGGGCGATCAGTTAATGTGATCTATTATTATTATTATTTGACAGAATCGTACTGGATGCTTATCGTGTGCCTGGGGCTTTGGTATACAGTCGTATCTCTGGTGACCTGGTAGTCTCTCCTACCTATTTAATGGACATTGGTGGCCTTAGCACTCTGTTTTCCAGTGTAATTCTGGAAGGGTGTTTCAAGGCACTATTTTTTAGATAATGTCCCAAGTTGGGGGTTTCTCTAGTGGCTGGGTACACCCTCACCCATAAGTAATTTTATATTAATATAAAATATATTTACATATCACCTTTAAATTAATATATAATACTTAAAAAATTTAGCGTTGCCCTGTGCCAGCACTGCTCTGAGCTCATTCCGTAGTTCATATTCTCTGGTTTTCACAGTGACACATTTTGCCTTTACGATGTAGATGGGTTCTACTACTATCCCCATTTTACAGTTGTAGAAACTGAGGCACCTGCCAGCGGTATGTGGTAAACCTGGATTTGGTTGGACCAAGGCAGCCCCGGTGCAGTTAGTTAAGGGAGGAGGCAGCTGCACTTCTCTTGGGTTTCCCCTGTGGTTCTGCAGCACCTTTCATCATTCATGAACGGGAAGGGGTGACCAAGTTGCCTCGCCTGGAGGACCATAATCCCTACTTGCTGGAGAGGGCTGTCTTGAGTGTATCTGTCCATTCAGACTCATGCATAATTCATGAGTAACTGGGTGGGACCTTTCTTGACCTCTCTGAGTTTCCAGGTTGGGCTGCTGCAGCATCATCATTCATTATTCATGAGCTGGGGGAGTGTCTTTTCCCTGTGTTAGCCCTATTTCCCTGCTTACTGGGTATTAGATGCAGTAATGGGCGGACCTGTCTCTTTTGTTCTTGCCCACCGGGCCTCATGCATTACTCATGATAAGATGTGGCCTCGGTCTCCTTGGCTTACAGGCTGCAGCAAGATCATTCATTATTCATGAGCATTGGGGTGTGACTTCCATGTTTTAACATTGGCTTTCTGGTTGCAGGGTGTTAGTCAACCAGCCACCCGGCCTCGTGCATAATTCACGATCAGGAAGTGTGGACTTGATGTCCTTTCTTGGTTTCCATGGTAGCCTGGCTGTAACAATGTATTCATTATTCACCTTCCATGGGCGTGCCCTCTATGTCGTTTTACCTGTTTTCCTAGTTACTGCTATAGTAACCACCAGGTGGCGCTATTCGCCTTCGAAGGAGTCACAGACAGGCAGGGGCCGTCATGCATGATTCATAAACGGGCGCGGCCTGCCTGCATCCGGGTTTCTGGGGGTGGGGCCCAAGGTTTTGTTCCGGCCCCGGGCTCAACGGCCGCCATCTTGTGTCGGCGGCGGCTGACGGTAAGGAGGTCCCAGGGACGAGCACAACCACTACGGCCTGAGGAGGAGAAGGCAGCGACGGCGATTCTAGGCGGCCCAGGCGGCAGGGAGGAGGAGGAGGAGAAGGAGGAGGGTGGCGGCCGGGCTTGGCTTCGGCTCCTAGAGGAGTTGGCGGCGGCGCGACCCGGGGAACCGGCATTGGTAACAAATGGCCTTTCTCAGTTCCTTGGCCGGGGCAGGGGCTTCGCGAAGCATTGGAGGGTCTTGGGTCGGCGCAGGGCTAAGCTGACGTTGGGGCGGGCGGTGATGACTCGGACGCAGGAATCGTTGGAGAGAAGGGGGGGGTAGATATTGGGGCGGGGCCGACATTTCCCATCCGGGACCAGCCCAGTCCCTCGGGCTCCAAAATCTGACCTTAGAGTCAGACCCCCAGAATCTGCTTTTAGAGACTCAGGCCAACATTCCTAGTCAGTGACCTGACCCCCATCCTGAGCCTTGCATCGCAGACCGGAACTTCCCCCAATCAGCAGTAGAGACTTACGGGATCGGTATTCCTGGTCAAAGCCTCCTACCAGTGTATGTCATTAAAGACCTTCCCCAGAATCTCTCTTCATTCACTCCTAGTTCCTCAGTATTTGCTCTCGCAGCTTTCAAGAGGGGCCAGACCTCAGGGAGGGTCCATTTGGCTTCATTTCTAAAAGAGTCTTTTCTAGCATCTTCCTTCAGAACCTACCCCCCCCAACACACACACACACACACACACACACACACACTCCCCCCCCCACCCTCTGCCCTCAGCTTTGAAGGAGTCTAGACCCTGTGAAAGGCCATTTGCGCTTGGCCTCCATGTCAGAGAACACTCCCCCACATCTCAGAGGTCTCCCAACCCACCTTGGCCCAGCATCTTCCCTCCAAAACCTCTCCGGGCCAGCATTTCTATTCAGAGGTTTCCACATAGCACTCACCTTTAAAGACTGCTTTAATTCCTAGAATCTGCCCTTAGAGACTTCCTTTACTTTAAGAGAATGCACCCTTTTTTATGGTCCCAGTATTCTCTTCAGAGAGTACCTCTTGCAGGCCTCAGCATCTCCCCCATCAGACACTCATAACCCCCAGTATCTTCCCTCAGAGCCTCCCAGGGGACCAGACACCAGGGAGGAACTGTTTGGACATAAAATCCTCCATCAGAGATCTCTCTGCCAGCATCTGCCCTTGCAGACCCTGTTGGCTCCTAGCCCCTTCCATCAGAGTCTTGCCTCAAATCCCACGCTTCACTCAGCCTCTGCCTTCAAAAGCCAACCGGGGTTCCAGCTTCTCTCACAGACCCCTTAACCTCACATCAGGCCTAAGAATCTGCCCTCAGAGCCTTTCAGGATTCCAGCATCCTCAGTTAGGCTTTCAGCTTCGTAGGACCCCAACATCATTGTCAGTTGTCCCTTCCCACAACAGGTCCAATTCTCCATCAGAGTAGGAAACCCCTTTCTCTGCATCTACTCTCCGAGCCTCCATGGGGTCCCACATAATTGGTCAGAGAAACCCAACCCCACCTGGGGACCTAGCCAGTATCTGCTTACTGAAGTTTTTAGGGCCAGAACTGTCTGGGCTCAGCCTCCCCTTTCCACTCCTCAGAGCAGCTGCAGTACCTAGCACGTACCAATCAGAGATCAACACAAGACCTTTGTACTCCATTAGAAATCCCTCCACGACCCCACCCCGGGCCTCAGCATCCACCCTCATAGCCTCCTGGGACTCTGACATCAATGTCAGAGACACCTTTTCCCTGCAAATCCCAGTTATTTTTGGTCAAAGATTTCCCTCTGCCACCAGTGAAGACCCCCCAGGGCCCCAGCATCCCCCTGATGGAGAACACCCCCACCCCTAGACCCCAGCGTCTTCCCACAGCCTCCTTGGACTGCAGAGTCCCCCACCCATTCCCTGTGCAGCCGCTGGGGCCTCAGGTGCAACTTCCTGGCCCTTTCGTAAAAACTCCTTTTCCAAGGACCCAGATATGAGTCTTAACAACCTTGCCCAGCACCACCCCTCCTGCCCCCCAGGGCTTCTAACATCCCCTTTCCCATCTCCCTCTGAGCCTCCAAGGGCTCAGACAACCGTCTCCTGACTCTTTTATATTCCCAGGGACCTCTCAGTTAATCCCTCCTAGGAGGCTTGACGGGCCCCAGCATCCTGTGCCCTAGCTTCTCTCTATCCTGATAACTTGACCCTGTGTCTGCCCTCTCTCAGACCTGCTCCAGGACTCCTACCTCAAACCTCCTTCTCTGGTTTGGGTGGTAGACAATGCTCAGGCTTCAAAATCAGCAGATTGGAGACCTCAGGCAGGTTCTGAAACTCTCTAAGCCTCAGTTCAGCTTTGCTGAACAATTGATAGTGTATGTGTTCTAATTGGGGCCTGAGCATGTGTTGAGAGAGAAAGGTTTCGAATTTATGCTGGGGGTGGAGGATCTTAGCTCCTCTCTGGGGTTTCTGCCCCAGACCCCTTCTGCTTGCCTTGAGACTGGCCTGTTCCAAATCTCTGCGATTGAAATCCACTCTCAGACCATCAACCAAAACCTGCTTAGACCCTTGTTGCCAGCATTAGGGGTCCAGATGTCAAAGGTCCAGATAGCAGAGATCTCTCTGGCCCTGGATCATCTCTGATTTCGGAAGTGGGAAGATGGTGTGTCCCAAACAACCAAATCAGTGACAAGGCAAGGCGATAACTAAGTAGTGGAGGCCTCTGCAGGTGCCCAGGGAGGAGCTTATGTCCTTAAGCCTCTGAGTTCTGACCACAGACCTTGACTCTTTTAACCTCCCTAGCAGCCCTTTGAGGATATTTCTGTTTGCCCCTGCTTTGGGGGAAAAAAAGGGGGGCTCAGAGGAAATGAGATACCTATCACGCGTCAGGAAGTCAGTAAATGGAAAAATATGATTTGCCTTGGTCTCCCTACTAACTCACCAAGCCTCTTCTACCCAAGTTGGTTCTTGGCGTTCCCAGCAGTTCAGCTAGATGACTTGGACCTAGCCAGCCTCCTGGGTCCCCCTCCCTCACCCCTCATCTCTTAGCCCTGTGGGCTGGGCCCTGAGCTGGGTCCTGACTCTGTTCCCCCAGGAGGCATTGGCAAACAGTCCAGCACCAGCTGCATGACTGGGCAAGTGACTAGAGTTCTCTTAGCCTTTGTTTTCTTACTTGTGACATGGGTATAAGGTTATCTGGTTCATAGGCATTGTTAGGATTATACAAAGCCCTTTACTCTGAGATTGACAGGCAGTAAGCTCTTGGTAGATGGTAGAGAGCTCCTGTCGTCTTGCTTAGTGCTAGCATGTGACAAGCGCCAAGATGGAATCTTAGGTACAGTGGGGGTACTTGGTGTGATTGGGTGTCAGAAAAGGCTCAGTGTAGGAGAACAGAGGCTCAGAGGAGCATTGGGGGTGGGGGGGAGTGATTGGGGGTCCTGTTGTCTCCAGCGTCTGGAACCAGTCCCCCCCCCCCCCCCGGCCAATTTCACTTCCACAGCAGCCTGCATTGTTCTGTCTCTGGGACCTAGTCCTCATGAGCTCAGGTTTTTCCATTTGTCTGGCAAGGACATTCGGCCCTTCCTTGCAGGGTCAGGACCGTTGAGGGGATGAAACGCCATAGCATCAGGAAGCAGCCTGGGCCTCAGGGTCAGCAGATCCCCGGGTGGTTCCAGCTTGGCCACTCTCTTTGTGGGAACCTAGGTCAAGTCACCAAACTTCCCTGAGTGAGTTTCTTTTCCTCCAGTGTGAGTTGCCAGCGTTACTGATAGTAGTCCAAACCCCACAGGGGTGCCCTGAGGACAGAGTGAGGCACAGATCATAAAGTGATCTGTGTTTGACATTTGGCCCAGGGAGGACTCCTAATAAATATTCGTTTATCATTATTGTTGATCTGTTTTAGGGACTCCACACTCAGACAGGGCTTGGGAAGTGTGTGTTTTCTCTCTCCCTGCGACCTCTTTTATTGGCCCTGGGTGTTTTCCCCTCCCAGAGCTGGGGGTGGTGGGAAGCAGATTGGATTTTGTGAAACTCTCCTCCGTGAGCCCCCCTGGGAACTGAGTTCTCAGCACAATATCTCCTGCCATCATGCCACCCTGATGGATGTCCAAGCCGCGTTTCCCTCTCAAACCCCTGTCACTAGAGTTAAGGGAGAGGAGGGCTGCTTGCTATTGCCTACCTGTTCTGTACCAGGCTTTTTGGTCTGTGTTATATCTCGTCACATCAACAGCTCAATGGGGTAGGTAAGTGCTCTTCTCACCCCTGTTTTACAGGCAAGGGAACCGAGGCCATAGGGGTTAAATGATGACTGTCAAGGAGTGCCAGGGTCTGACCTGAAGCTACATCCTTTCTCTGACTTCCTGACAAGTACATTCTTGTCACTCCTTTCCCCCCACAGTATTGGAGTCTCTCGCTCATTATGCTGGGCTGGGGAGAAAGGCGAATGGCCTAGTGGTTAGCAGCATGGATTGCAAGCCAGACCACCTGGGTTCAGATCTTAGCTCTGACAGCTGTGTGACCCTGGGCAAGTCACCTCACCTCTCTGTACCTGTCTCCTCTTCTGTAAAATGGGGATATTAGCCCTTACGTCTTCCCTTTCCCCACAATCACCACTAACCAACAGGAACACCCACATGCCCTAGGCTCATCTCTGATCTCTTTTTTCCTTCCAGATGTCCAGCTCGCCGCTGTCCAAGAAACGTTGCGTGTCCGGGCCTGATCCAAAGCCGGGTTCTAACTGTTCCCCTGCCCACTCCGTGTTGTCCAAAGTGCCCTCGGTGCCAACCAACGTGAGTGTCTTCTTCCTGGAGACTGGCAGGCGGGGTGGTGGGTGGGAAAGTCTTCTGTATCGCTGTCCCATCTGTCCCTCCCCTCCTCCTGCATGTCTCCCTGAACCTGTTCTTCCCCTCCATCTCTAGGGAATGGCGAAGAACGGCAGTGAAGCAGACATAGATGAGGGACTTTATTCCCGGCAGCTGTAAGTGGGGCCGAGGTTGGACTGTGAGGTGGGAGGGGGCACTGAGTGGATAGGGTCAGAAGGGCCTGGCCCTGACCTGAGACACCCCCTAACCTGGCAGGTATGTGTTAGGCCATGAGGCAATGAAGCGGCTCCAGACGTCCAGCGTACTGGTATCAGGCCTGCGGGGCCTGGGCGTGGAGATTGCCAAGAACATCATCCTTGGTGGGGTCAAGGCTGTCACTCTGCATGACCAGGGCACTGCCCAGTGGGCCGACCTATCCTCACAGGTACCTCTTCCCATCGCCCTTCTCTGCTGAGACCCCATCCCCCAGGCTACACAGCCAGTTCATTTCTTTCCTCATTCCCCTTTGCAGTTCTACCTGCGGGAGGAGGACATTGGGAAAAACCGGGCTGAGGTTTCCCAGCCCCACCTGGCTGAGCTCAACAGCTACGTGCCTGTCAGCGCCTATACTGGACCCCTCGTAGAGGACTTCCTCAGTGGCTTCCAGGTACCTTGGGCCACCGCCCGACCTCCTGCCCAGTTCTCTCAGAGCCCATCTCTGGTTTATTCATATGATCAATATTTAATGGACTAGCCCGGGTGCCAGGTTTCATGCTGAGGCTGCAGCTAGGGGATGCGAGCAGGCTTTAGACGCTGGACCTGCCTCTTCAGGGGGAAGATGTGAGCCAGCAGACAGGACAGCATAGTGCACAGACTGGAGCCAAACCGCCTTGGCACAAGTCTCTCATTGTACTGGTGTGACCTTGGGCAGGTCACTGAGTCTCCTGTGCCTGCCTTTTGTCTGTTTGTAGACATGGGAATGGTAATAATGCCAACTTCATAAAGATTTTGTGAGGGCTAAGCACTTAGAATAGCAGCTGGTTTTTTATTAAATAAAAACCCTGGGCTGGAAAGAGGAGCTGTGGGAGCTGAGATTGTGCCCTGGGGTGTCCCAGCAAGCCAGGACACGGCTGCCGAACCCTGATGTAGCTATGGGAGCTCACCCTGATGGAATGGGTGGGCATTCAGGCAGAGAGCTAAGTCCCAAGGATCATGGCTGAGCAGGTGTTGTCCTGAGAATTGGGAGCAAGTGGGTGTGGTAGGAGTGAGCTCGGACTTTGGCTGAGGATGAAGTTTTACTTCTGTGTCTCGCAGGGCATGGCAGGGTTGTAGGCAGGCAGCAGTGGGTGTTGGCAAATGAAGGAATCAGCTGTTGTCCAGACTCTGTCCTCCCAGCTGCCTCTTTACCTTGCCTGCCATAGTTTAGGGATTCACATTTCTCTTCACTGAGTTTCACCTGGGCTGAATCTGATACATGGTAGATACTTTGTATTTGTGATAGAGAGCTGAACCAGCAAAGCCTTAAGGACTCCCTGAGGCCTCACACCAGCCTTCCTCCACCATCTCCCCCTTTCCCCTTTCCCCTGGTGCTGGGCCCTCGCCTGAGCTGCCATCTCTCCACAGGTGGTGGTCCTCACCAACACCCCCCTGGAGGACCAGCTGCGGGTGGGTGAATTCTGTCACAGCTTTGGCATCAAGCTGGTGGTAGCAGACACACGGGGCCTGTTTGGGTGAGTGCCCCCACCCTTTTCCCCTGACCCCTGCCATGCCCAGGAAAAGACCCCCAACCTCTGACTGCCCTCAGCCCCCCTCAGCCCCTTGGGTTTTGGATGTTGTGTCTTTACCTCACCCCATGTAGCATGAGTGCCATCTGATTCCCAGCAGTGATGGGCTGAATTTGCTCAGCAAGTACTTGCTGCATCTTGAGGGACACGTGGGGTCCCTGAGCGCGTGGGACTCGAGCATCAGCCCTGTTGCCTCCCTCTACAGGCAGCTCTTCTGTGACTTTGGAGAGAAAATGATCCTCACAGATTCCAATGGGGAGCAGCCGCTCAGTGCTATGGTTTCTATGGTCACCAAGGTGAGGAGGGCAGCCTCAGGGGTCCTGGCAGGCAGATGGGCGGCAGGCCTTCCTGTCTGCTCCCGGTACCCTGGGCCTGCCTCTGAGGTACTCCTCCTTTAACCAGGACAACCCCGGTGTGGTTACCTGTCTGGATGAGGCCCGGCATGGCTTTGAGAGTGGCGACTTTGTCTCCTTTTCGGAAGTACAGGGCATGATTGAACTCAATGGAAGTCAGCCCATGGAAATCAAAGTCCTGGGTGAGCTAGGGCCATGGGGAATCATGGGAGATAGGAGGTGTTTCCCTGGACTCTGCGTGAGGGGAGGCACATCCTGGGTGTCTGAGATGAACCAGAGACAGAGTCCCCTGGGGTCCACCCAGAGCTGGGGACATGGGAGAGAAGTGCTGTCTCGTGTTTGAGCTGTTCCTAGAAGAGGCTCCTGGTATCTACATTGAGGGGGAAAAGGTCTCTGGTGTTTGAACAAAGCAGATCAGAGGATCCACTCATGTCTGACTGGATTCGGACAGGGAGCAGAGAATGTCTTCTAGTGTAGACTTGGGGTCAGGGACACAGGGTCCCATGGGCTCTGAGCTGGGCGAGAGGGTAGATGGTTTCTGAAGTTCGAGTGGAATCGATTACTCCTGATGTCTGGGCTGGGTCAGGGATGGATTTTTCCTCATCTTGTGGGTGTTGTGGGTTTTAGGAAGGGTGGGTAGCCTGACAGTTTCCCTGTCTACCCTAGGTCCTTACACCTTTAGCATCTGTGACACCTCCAACTTCTCTGATTATATCCGTGGAGGCATCGTCAGCCAGGTCAAAGTACCCAAGAAGATCAGCTTTGTGAGTGTGGGGAGTAGTGGGCTCTGGGGGTGGTGCCAGGCATTTCCATGTTCTCCATTCTTCTCTTCTGGTTCTGATGCTCCGCCCCCCACAGAAATCCTTGCTGGCCTCCCTGGCAGAGCCTGACTTTGTGATGACGGACTTCGCCAAGTTTTCCCACCCTGCCCAGCTGCACATTGGGTTCCAGGCCCTGCACCAGTTCTGTGCTCAGCATGGCCGGCCCCCTCGGCCCCGCAATGAGGTGGGTAGGTGGGTGAGCCAGCCAGGGCAGATGACCTTGGCATCGAAGGCCCACAGTGCCTCTCTACCTAGCCCCCCACCCCCCACAGTGGCCTCACAGGCATGCTCTTGGTTCCTTCTGCCCCACCAGGAGGATGCCACAGAGCTGGTGACCTTGGCCCGGGCTGTGAATGCTCGAGCCCTGCCAGCGGTGCAGCAGGACAGCCTGGATGAGGACCTCATCCGAAAGCTGGCATATGTGGCTGCTGGGGATCTGGCACCGATAAATGCCTTCATCGGGGGTCTAGCTGCCCAGGAGGTCATGAAGGTCAGCACAGATGGAGAAGGACAGGGTTGGGTTGGGCCAGACACCTCCCTGATTCCATCGCTTGTCCTTCTGTGTCAGGCCCCAGTTAACCACTGACCACTTGCCCTGTCCTGCCCAATCCCCAGGCTTGCTCCGGGAAGTTTATGCCCATCATGCAGTGGCTGTACTTTGATGCACTGGAGTGTCTCCCCGAGGACAAAGAGGCCCTCACGGAGGACAAGTGCCTCCCGGTATGTGAGTGGGGCCCTGGGGGAGATGTCATTGGGGGCATTTCTGGTGAGGCCTTTCTGTGACCCTTCTCCCTCTGCATTCCTCAGCGCCAGAACCGTTATGATGGGCAGGTAGCTGTATTTGGCTCACACCTGCAAGAGAAGTTGGGCAAGCAGAAGTACTTCCTGGTGAGTGATCCACTGGGACAGCCACTTTCTTCATCTCCTGTGGCCTCTGGCTACCTCTTAAGGGGTCTCCTTCTGCCTCCTGAGGGCGGGTCTTTGGTTCTTATATCTCTACCGCATGACTTTTGCCATTTTCTTTTATCTTGAGGGAAAGCCTGGTGTGTCCTTCTGTTTCCACCATCTTGTGCCTCCTCCCTCAGATGCCTGGGTTATTTCTCATAGCCCTGGCACTTGAGGATGTGGCACTAGACCCACCTCTCCCCTCTCTTGCTATCTTCAAGGGGAGTGAGAGTGAGGAGTGATGAGTGACTTCACTCACACTGACCTGCATCATCCTGACTAGCCTCTTTCTCTCTTCTTGGCTGTCTTCTAGGTGGGCGCAGGGGCCATTGGCTGTGAACTGCTCAAGAACTTTGCCATGATTGGGCTGGGCTGTGGGGAGGGCGGAGAAATTGTCATCACAGACATGGACACCATTGAGAAGTCAAATCTGAACAGACAGTTTCTGTTCCGGCCCTGGGACGTCACGGTGAGAGTGGTGGGGGTAGGAGGTGGGACTTTGTCATCTTGTTTTCCTCTTTTGTTCTCATTCTTGGAAAAGGGGCTTTACCACCTTTTTCTTTCCTTTACCTTCTCTCTGTCACTCGTTCAACAAACATTGAGTACCCTTCCATCGAATCTACCGTTTTTTATCTCCTTTTTTTTTTCTTTTTCCTTGACTTCTTATGAGTGCTGGTTGGGACAGTGTGTTGGGGGTCCCAAGTTCAATGATTCACTAGTCCCCTAGGACTCAGCAGTACTCAGCATGTAGTTGTACTCACAGTTAACGATTTCTTCTGGCAAAAGGATGCGTAACAAAATCAGCAAAGGGAAGTGGCTCATGGGGTGAAGTCTGGGGGAGACCAGGCACAAGTTTCCAAGACTCCTCTCCCAGTGGAGTCGCACAGGACATGCGTAATTCCCCTAGTAGCGAGTTGCAACAGCACGTGAAATGTTGCCAACCAGGGAAGCTCGTTAGAGACACAGTACCCAGGGTTTTTACTGTGGTCTGGTCACATAGGCACCTTCTGCTGGTAATGTCCCCAAATTCCAGACTCCCAGAAGGAGAGCAGGAGTTCAGCATAAACCACGGGGTTTGCTTAAGCAGTCTAGGCACAGTGAGAAGCCCTTACCAGGTACTGAATGGCAAGAACCCTCCAGAAGTCCAGGTTCCCAGACTGCAGCCAAGGGCCAACCTGGCCAGCAGGCCTCTTTCCTAGGAGAGTACTTGTGCTAGGTTCACTCTTCTCTGCACAGATAGAAGCTGGGTTATATGGTGATCTAGTTAGGAAGCCTTCTGTAGGGGACAGTGTCATTGTTGCCTGGCCAGGATCGATTCCCCTTTTGTTCATTCATTTATTCACCAAGTAGTTATTGAGTAAGTTCTGTTCTAGGTACACCAAGGAAACAAAGATTTTAGTGGACGGGGACAGACAGTAAACAGCACAGTACAATAGCGAAGTTTATAGTCAACGTCCATAAGTGCTGTGCAGAGGAAACAACAAAAACAAGATGAGGGAAGTGGGCAGGCCAGGGAGATCGGTTTGCAGTTTTGATTACAGTGGTTAAGGAAGGGCTCATTTCTGCCGACTTGGAGGGCATGAGGGAATAGAGTCCCTTCTTCTGGGGAAGAGTGCTCCAGGCCAAGATCCTGAGGTGGGAGGGTAATAGGAGATGAGCTAGAGGAAACGGGGGCCAACTCATTTTGCCTTCAGTGGAGGTGGGAGCCAAGGGAGGGTTTTCAGCAGAGGAGGGACGTGACCTGATTTGGACTTTGAAAGGATCCTCCTTGTCTGTGTGCTAAGATTCTGTTTTGTTTGGGGGAATGTTCCCCAGCCCTGGGTGCCGTTAACTGCAAGAACAATAGAAGTTGGGTAGGCAGAAGAACAAGTGGCTGGCCTATCGTCTCCAGCCTGTGTCTGTGCACTGCTTCCCTTTTCACTGAGCCCCTGCCATATCCGTCACAGCCCTAGCCATGTGGTACTGTCACGAACTGTCTCCTGCCAAACCAGGGAGCCTCCTGAACTCAGGGCTTGGTTCTTCCCAGCATTAAATAAGCCAGCCTTCAGGAGGACAGCTCTGTGGAGGTTTGCTGGTGCATGCATGAATAACTGAGTTCTGTTCCCCCATTCCTACCCGTCCCCCCCCAGAAGTTAAAGTCTGACACAGCTGCTGCAGCTGTGCGCCAGATGAATCCGCACATCCGAGTGACAAGCCACCAGAACCGTGTAGGCCCTGACACCGAGCGCATCTATGATGACGATTTCTTCCAAAACCTGGATGGTGTGGCCAACGCCCTGGATAATGTGGATGCCCGTGAGTTTGGAGGCGGGAGAGGAGGTCAGGGGCCAACTTGCGTGCGTGCGTGCGTGCGTGTGTGTGTGTGTGTCTTGGAGGTGCCTGTCTTCCATTCTCCTGATGTCCATTTCTTGGCACTCACGTTTTGTTGTGACCCCTCCCGCCCCCCAGGCATGTACATGGACCGCCGCTGCGTGTACTACCGTAAGCCACTGCTGGAGTCAGGCACACTGGGCACCAAGGGCAATGTGCAGGTGGTGATCCCCTTCCTGACAGAATCATACAGCTCCAGCCAGGACCCGCCTGAAAAGTCCATCCCCATCTGCACACTGAAGAACTTCCCCAATGCCATCGAGCACACCCTGCAGGTGATCAGCATGGGGGGAGAGGGCAGGGGTCAGGCACCCGGCCTCACGGCCACTGGCCCCTGTGCTTTTTCTTTAAACCTTCCTCTCTTACTTTCTATCTTGCAACCTTGGTTTCTAGAATGATTCATTCTTTTTTTTAAAACTTTTTTTTTTTTTTGTGGTACGGGGGCCTCTCACTGTTGTGGCCTCTCCCATTGCAGAGCACAGGCTCTGGACACGCAGGCTCAGTGGCCGTGGCTCACAGGCCCAGCCGCTCCGCGGCATGTGGGATCTTCCCGGACCGGGGCACGAACCCGTGTCCCCTGCATTGGCAGGTGGACTCTCAACCACTGTGCCACCAGGGAAGCCATTTTTTAACTTTTGTTTTGAAAACTTTTCAACATTTAGACAGATACAGAGAATAGTGTGGGGAACACTCAAATACTCTTAGATTTAACATTTGTTAACGTTTTGCCACATGCTCTTCATAGATTCATGTGACTTTTTCTTGTTTTGGTGAAGTATATTGTGGCCATCACAATGCTTCACTCCCTCTGCTTCTTCGAAGGGAGGATGTATTCGCACATAACAGGGTCTCAACTTCAGCACTGGTGACAGTTGGGGCCCGATATCTCTTTATCATGGGGGCATCCTGAGCACTGTAGGATGTTTAGCAGAATCCCTGGCTCCTACCCACTAGATGCCAGTAGCACCCCCTTCCATTTGTGGCAACTAAAAATGTCTTCAGACATTGCTGGATGTCCCCTGGGGGCAAGATCTCTCCCAGGTGAGAACTGCCCCCAGGTAAGAACTGCCGTGTCTAACCAAAACACCACCTTCGTGCTGAACAAAGTTAATGGTAATTCTTACTGTCTCTCCTAGTTACTTATTTGTTTCTAATACTCAGTCCATATTCAGGTTTCCCCTGCTGTTGCTCAAAATGGGTTTAATAGCTGGTTTTCCAGGTTGATTTTGTTTGCGTGATGCATATACATACAGAATACAGAGCAGTGCACATATTATCTGGCTGAGTTTTTTACAAAGCGAACATATCTAGGTTGTCCAGCACCTAGGCCTACAGACCAGAACCTAAGGATAACCATTGTGTTATCAGATGATTCTTAGTACAGTCTTTGAGAGCAAACCATTCAGAACGTTTAGTAAAAGTATGGGGCGGTGGGAACAAAATAGGGAGGGGGGAAAAAACAGTTCCCTCTATCACTTTCCCTTCTGCCCCTGCAGTTCCAGACTGGGTGTCTTTGTATTTGTGCACCCACCACAGACTCACTAGGCCATGAGTGACCTTGGACTTAGCCTCCCCATGCCTTGATGAAATGGAGGTGACAGCAGTATATACTTTATGGGGTTGTAAAGCATTTAGCATTCACTATGTATCTGGTGCTGTTTTAAATAAACTTTAAATATATACATACTTGGCAACCCGTGAGGTACATACTACTGTTACAGTATCTGTTTTGGAAAGGAGGGCACAGAGTTAAGTGTCACTGTGTGTCCCTGAAGTCGCAAAGCTAGATACTGTGTAGCGGAGCTGGTTTTGATCTCTGACATCTATATCCTCCAAACCCCCTCACCAGTGACAGCACTTACTGTTCTAGGAATTCTCAGAGGGCAGAGCCTCTGTCCAGTTTGCTGCTGAGTCCTCAGGGCCTGTATAGGACCGTAATTTTAAATATGTAATGTAATTTAAAAATACACGTAACTGAATTATTTCTTTTTTATTGAGGCATGACATACCTCACGTAAGGTACACAGAACTAAATTTTTTTCACGCATTCACTAGTGTAACTGCTGTCCAGATCAAGTTCATTGGTTTTTCAAATTGAGGTGCTGGGGGCGGGTGGAGTGGGGAAGGTTGGGAACAGTGATGGCGGGGCTTACCTTCTGCCAGAGCAGCTTTGTTCATCCTGTTTGATTTGTTCACTGATGGTCTTTCTAATGCCTCCAGAAGCCCATTTTGTCAACCATCGCCCCCTGTAATCTGTTTGCTTTGTCTGCAGTGGGCTAGAGATGAATTTGAAGGCCTCTTCAAGCAGCCGGCAGAAAACGTCAACCAGTACCTCACGTAAGTAACCAAATGCCCCCTCACCCCACCCACTGCCCTCCAGCCAGAGCATCCTGTCTGCTTTCCTCACCAGTGTGACACCCAGCACCAGGCACACTTCTCAAGTGAGTCAGTGAATGTTGGGGCCTCATTCCACTGGGGGTCAGGACTAGCTTTCCGTGGAGAAAGTGGGGTTGCCCTGGAGCCCACGCTTGGGGCCGCTGTGTAATCCTGCCTTTTTGACCCCTCCAATTCCTGATAGAGACCCCAAGTTTGTGGAGCGGACCCTGCGGCTGGCGGGCACCCAACCCTTGGAGGTGCTGGAGGCCGTGCAGCGCAGCCTGGTGCTGCAGCGGCCATGTACCTGGGCCGACTGTGTGGCCTGGGCCTGCCACCACTGGCACACTCAGTACTCTAACAACATCCGGCAGCTGCTGCACAACTTCCCTCCCGACCAGGTAACGCCCACTTGCCAGGTCCATTTGGTGGGATGCGTTTCCCAGAAACAGGAGCCTGCTGTGCGTTCTCCGTGTGGCTCCTTTCGGTCATTAGTCCAGCTGTGGCAGATGCCCCAAGCATGGGGGTCTCACACGAATGATTAAACTCGACCTGTTTTTGCTGTCCCCTTTCCTTTGAGCAAGAGACTTCACTTCTGTTTCCCTTACCTGTGGTGTGGGCTGACTCACCCACCTCCCAGGACTGTAAGGATCATAGTGGAGAGATTTTGGAGTTAAGAGCTCAGGAATCAGTGGGGGTTCAAATCCCAGCTCCATTTTCATTTGGGCAAGTCACATACCTTCTCTCTGTACTTCAGTTTCCTCATCAGTAGAGATAACAGTAATCTACCTCATGAGGGTTTTTGTGAGGATTTATTAATATTAGCTTAGTACAGTGCCTAGCAATTCATAAGAGTTTGTTAAATGGCTGTGGCTAGCACAGAGTGAGTGCCAGGAGTTTTTTTTCAGTGAGGTGCCCCTGTTTCATTCAGCCTGGCATCAGCACTTCCATCTACAGGACCCTACAGTCTAGGTTGTTCATGATCTATTCTAGCCCCCTGCGCGTGCCCAGCCAGGAATAGTGAGTCAGGGCACATCCAGGGCCAAGGTGAGAAGTTAGGATTGTTAGAGAGGACTCCAATCTCAGGTCCTGCTCCTCAAAATTCTCTCTACTTCCTTAGCTCACAAGCTCGGGAGCTCCATTCTGGTCTGGGCCCAAACGCTGTCCACACCCGCTCACCTTTGATGTCAACAATGTAAGTCTCCTCCTTGGGGTCTCCTAGGGTCAGGTGGAGGGTGCGTGGGTGGGAAGGAGGCCGAGACTCCCCAGGTGAGGGTGGACGTGCTCACCCTTCTGGGCCCTGCCTTCTCCTAGCCTCTGCATCTGGACTACGTGATGGCTGCTGCCAACCTGTTTGCCCAGACCTATGGGCTGACAGGCTCTCAGGACCGAGATGCTGTGGCAGCGCTCCTACAGTTTGTGCAGGTCCCCGAGTTTACCCCCAAGTCCGGCGTCAAGATCCATGTCTCTGACCAGGAGCTACAGAGCGCCAATGCCTCTGTTGGTGAGGATGTTTGGCCAGTCGGCCAGGAGTCACCACCCCAACTTGTCCCCTGCCCAGTCCAGCCTTCTCTGCCCCTGGCACTGCTCTGCAACCCCTGGCCTAAGCCTTCCCCACACCTTCCTTTGAGCCTCCCTTGCTCTGAAATGAGGGTCGGTTGGGTTAAATTCTATCCCTCCTGCCTCCTCCTCCCCACTCCCTGGCCCTCAGGAGAACTAGCTGTTTGTTTCTCTTCCTCTGTGTGTGTTTCCCTTGGAAAGAACAACTTTTCTCTGTTTCTTCTTGATCTGTTTATCTGGAGGGTGTGATTTCCGCCAATGGTCTTGCTCCCTTGGTATCTGCCCCATCTTCCCACCGCCATGTTCCTCTGTGTGCATCTTTGCCATGGTATTGCTCTCCACAGTTTTCCTCATCTCCCTCTCCATATCTCTGCCCCAGTTCCCCATCTCTCTCCATCTCTTTCCCCCAGCTCATGCTGTATATCAGGGGTAAGGGCCAAACAGTGACTCTTCTAGGCTTTGCAGGCCATATAGTGTCTGCAGTTAATCACCTCTGCAGTTGAAGCACAAAAGCAGCCATACACAACATACAAATGAACGAATGTGGCTGTTTTTATTTCCTCCCATGTCCCCATCTTCCTCCCCAAATATATATCTGTCATGTTCCTCTCTGTGTATTTCCTCCATCTTGTTCCTCATATACATGCATACGTATGTATCTGTGTGTAATATATATAAAACATATGCAAGGTCTATGTAAAATATATATAAACTTTGTGTGTGTGTGTATATATACACACACACACACACACACATACACAGCATATATAGGGTATATATAAGATGTATCTATCATGTGTATAAAATTTTTTCTCACCTATCTCATCCTCTGTATATGCCCCTATTCTCCACTCTTCATATATTCTTTCCCCCAGTATCTTAACCTCAATATCCACATCTGCATATTTCTCCCAACTTCCCCTCTATGTATCTTCCCCTGCCTTTTTCCCCTGTATCCTCTTACGTCTCCCCACCTCTCTCTGCATCATTCTTCCTGAGATCTACAGCTCTCCCATCCTGATCTGTCCATCCCCACTTTCTCCTAATGTCTTCATTTTCAGTTCCTTAGAGTCTCTAGAGATACCTCTCTCTTGATATACCTGCCCCCTGTCCCCTGTCTTATTCAGGTTTGTACTCTGTTGTCCTGCTCTCTCCCTCCCCATTGCTCCTCCTCCCTCCCAGGATGTCTTTCCTTTTCAAATCCTTTATCTACCTAAACACCTTTTGCCCCACCTGGGCTCCTGTTTCTACCTTAGACCCTGGCCTGGGGTCTAAAGGGTTGACGGTGTTCCTCTCTCCCTGCAGATGACAGTCGTCTGGAGGAGCTCAAGGCCATACTGCCCAGTCCAGAAAAGCTCCCTGGGTTCAAGATGTACCCCATTGACTTCGAGAAGGTGCTGGGTGGGGGCCCTGGGCAGGCAGTGGGGATGGGCTAAGCACAGATGGGCAGGACAGAACAGGTTCTGGGGATCTAGAGGCAGCCCCAGGCCTTTGTGGGATTGGATCACAGGCCTACTATGGGGCCCTGAACGAATAGATGTTCCCAGCCATGCTTTGTGATCTGAGAGCCCAGCAGGTAATTGCAGTGGAGGATACTTGTGTCTCCGGAGGCCAGGAATCCTCTTCCTCCTCTGATCCTCTCCTTATTGTCTCCCCACCCTCCTCCCTTAACCTCTCACTCATAAAAGGATGATGACAGCAACTTCCATATGGATTTCATTGTGGCTGCATCCAACCTCCGGGCAGAGAACTATGACATTCCCCCTGCAGACCGGCACAAGGTGAGGCAAATCTAGACTTGACGTTTTCACCCCCTCCCAGGCTGCAGTTGCCCACATTCTATCCCTTCTGTAGAATATGAGCTTCTTCTACCCTTAACTTCCTTCCTTGATCCTTTCCTTCCTCACAGAGCAAGCTGATTGCAGGAAAGATCATCCCAGCCATTGCCACGACCACAGCAGCCGTGGTTGGCCTTGTGTGTCTAGAGCTGTACAAGGTGGTGCAGGGGCACCGACAGCTTGACTCCTATAAGAATGGTTTCCTCAATTTGGCCCTGCCTTTCTTTGGCTTCTCCGAACCCCTTGCAGCACCCCGTCATCAGGTGAGGGCCTGCATCAGGGGAAGTGGATTTGTGGGTGGGTGTTGCTCTGTAGAGCTGGCTCTAGTTTGCTTCATAGCCTGTCACCAGGAGAGGGTTTCTGTCAGTGTGTACCTGTTCCTTTTGTTTACCCCCTTGTTCATTTATTCATTCATCATATATATATATATATATATATATATATATATTTTTTTTTTTTTTTTTTTTTTTTTGCGGTACGCAGGCCTCTCACTGTTGTGGCCTCTCCCGTTGTGGAGCACAGGCTCCGGGCTCGCAGGCCCAGCGGCCATGGCTCACAGGCCTAGCCGCTCCGCAGCATGTGGGATCCTCCCGGACCAGGGCACGAACCCGTGTCCCTTGCATTGGCAGGCGGACTCTCAACCACTGCGCCGCCAGGGAAGCCCCATATTTTTTTTTTTTAGTATTTTCTATGTGCTAAGTACCGGTCTGATTCTGCTTGTGGAAGACCTCAGAAAAGATATTTGAATAGTAGATTATGATTAATAACTGCACAATAGTAGCACCCAAAATTTATTGGGTGCTTAGTATGTGAAATGCTTTTGCTTGCTTCGTCATTCACTCAGATATTTACTGAGCACCTACTGCATGCTAGGTACTCTTACAGGTGCTAAGGTTATATTCCTGAAATAGAGTAACACAATAAATGATTTTGGAACCCCAAAAAAAGAACAGGATAAGGAGAACTTGAGAGTACCAGGTGGTGAAGGGATGGGTTTGGGATTTTAGCTGTGGGATAATCAGGAGTGGCCTTACGGAGAAGATGACATGTGAGTCCAGACTTGGAGGAGGTGAGGAGACAGGCCATGAAGGATTTGCCGGGAAGGCATTCCAGACAGAGGGGCCAGTCTCTGCGGGGATATTGAGGTAGGAGTGTGCCTGGGATGTTTGAGGAAGAAGTCGTTAGAACAGAGTGAGTGAAAGGATGAGGGGATAGGAAATGAGGAGAAAAGAATAGGATTCCAATGACTTAAGGCCTTATCTCCATTATCATAAGGGTTTCATTCTTTACTCAAGGCAAGACAAAAGCCATGAGAAAGTTTTGGACACAAGAGGCTTGTGATCTGACTTAGCATGTCTGCATGAGTGGAGGGGGAGACTGATGGGGCTGCGCCCTCTGGTGGCCCCCATCCCATTGGCCTGCTCCTTGTCCCACAGTACTATAACCAAGAGTGGACATTGTGGGATCGCTTTGAGGTACAGGGGCTGCAGTCTAATGGTGAGGAGATGACCCTCAAACAGTTCCTTGACTACTTCAAGGTGAGACCCCTTTCTCTCTCTCACCCCACTGGGGGCGGAGTGTGCAGGCGACTGGCTGGCCTGTCCACCCCCGTGACACTGCTGTCCTCCCCCTTCTCCTCCAGACAGAGCATAAGCTGGAGATCACCATGCTGTCCCAGGGTGTGTCTATGCTCTACTCCTTCTTCATGCCGGCCGCCAAGCTCAAGGAACGGTTGGATCAGCCGTGAGTTGGGTAGTGGGGACCCTCAACTTGGCAGCTGTCCCACTCCTGCTCACTGCCCTTCACCTCCTCTGCCCTCAGCTACCTGCCCCTCTTCACTTACTTTTTGCCTCCCTGACCCTCTGCTCCCCCGCCCCCAGGATGACAGAGATCGTAAGCCGTGTGTCGAAGCGAAAGCTGGGCCGCCATGTGCGGGCCCTGGTGCTTGAGCTGTGCTGCAACGACGAGAGTGGCGAGGACGTTGAGGTCCCTTATGTACGATACACCATCCGCTGACCCCTATCCTCTCCTACAGACTGACCCCAGGCCCCCTCTCCAGACCCCTTCCAGCCCAGGGCTCCCATTTGGCCTCTGTCATCGGCCCAGCTACCCAAGCCTGGTGTTCCCTCTTCGTCCCTCTACCTGAACCCTCTTGCCGCTGCTTCCTACCTTGTTTGGAACCTGAATCCTAATAAAGCGTTGTAAACCCAGATGTGACATAGCTGCTGGTTCCAGGGAAAGAAGGGACTTTCTGGAGCTGTCTGGTTCAGATAGTAACCAAAAGGGCTCAGCCTCACCCCAGCTGCCAGCTTCCTGGGCAGAGAAAATGTGGGAACTGTCATGTCTTCCTCCTGCCCTTCCTGCTTAGGAAGAAATGGAGGCAGTAGTGAAGCTGTGGAGAGCAGGTACCTAGGTCCTTGTGACTTCACTGGAGGTGGGTTCAAATTCACTTTCTCCATCTCTAGCTCCTAACTCCCTGCCATATTGATTTTGAGAGGTAGTTAAGAGCAGTGTTTGAGCAAGTCCTTTAACTTCTCTAACCTTGTCCCCCCTCTGTGAAGGGAAAAGTTATGGCAACCAGTTGGCCAGGGCTTGGTCACTGTGGCTTATGTCCTTGGGGCACATCTCTTCCCACCTGGACCGAAGCACTCAGACCCTGGACAGGCCTTTAGCATCATGGTTCCCAGTGCTAGGAATGCCCGTGGTGTCCTTAGTTCAACTTCCCTGCTGCAGAGGGGCCTCAACAGCTCTGCTTGACTGAGGAATGCTAGTGTTTGTGCACACTTTGCAGTTCTGATGAAAATATTTGGCTGAGAACATCTGTAAAGGAAAAGCCTCTTTCCTGTCCCTCAGGCCTGGTCTGCTTGTCCTGAGGCCTCCCACCTGTGAGAAGAGAGCGGCTGTGGGTTGTTGACTGGTTGGAGCAGACAGTAGGAGGCTCACCACAAGCCCCACCAGGACTGCAGAACTGCCCGCACTCCGTCTTTAGTCTCAGCTGAGCACTTCAGACAGTTGAAAGCACCAATCGGACTGGCCACCTGGTGCCTGAGGATGCCACTCATAACCTCTGTCCTTCACCCAGCCAGACTCCAACTTTTTCCATTTAGAAACAGACCCCTCATTCCTTCACTCTAACTCAAGTACTGGGAATCACACAAACTGGCCTTACCCTGACCTGTCACCCATCACAGCCTGTTCCCACATGTGCTGTCTCCTGGGCCAGCTCCAGACTCCAGGCACAGCATATGCCCTTGCCCCACCTCCCTCTGGTTACTTTTTTTTTTTTTTTTTTGACCACATTGGGTCTTAGTTGCTGCGTGCGGTCTAGTTGGCGGCGAGCAGGGGCTTCTCTTGTTGCGGAGCACAGGCTCCAGGCACGCAGGCTTCAGTAGTTGTGGCGCACAGGCTCAATAGTTGTGGCTCTAGAGTGCAGGCTCAGTAGTTGTGGCGCACGGGCTTAGTTGCTCCGCGGCATGTGGGATCTTCCTGGACCAGGGCTCGAAACCGTGTCCCCTGCGTTGGCAGGTGGATTCTTAACCACTGAGCCACCAGGGAAGTCCCTTTCTGGTTACTTGTTTTTTCTTCGCCTATTCTGTTTGGGTGACCTCATCCTTCCATACTTCCTTTCATTCTCCCCCAGGACATTAGGGACTGAAGTGCTTTATCTCTGGCATCCATTTAGTGGTGATGCTATCTAGGTCAAGTGGAGAGGTTTTCCCGCCACAGGTACTTTTTCCATTATTGCTGCTCTAGAGTACCCCCAAACTCTGCACGTCTGTCCACTGTTTCCACCATTTCCACCTCAGCATCTGAGGCTTGCACACAAACTTGATTTCTCTGCTTCTACTATCCTGGGGCCTTCATGGGTACTCTAGACCTTGTTCACTGTATCCCCCCACCCCCCACCGTTACACCTCCTGACTCTAGACATTGCTGTCCCTTTCTTCACCACCACAGCTCCTGGATCCCCTTGCTACCTAATTTGCACAAGGTTTGAGAACAGCTTCTTCATCAAGAACCCATGTTTTCTGGTTGCATTTCAGTTCCCCACACATGCCATTTCACTTCTCTATCATTTTTGTCTACCATTATAACACCAGGGCTCAGTGGGCAAGGGCTGGGTCACTGCACTGAGCCCCCTGCACCCAGCAGGCACAAAGGACAGGGTGGGACAAGGTTGCTTCCTCTTGTCTCTGCCTAGAACTATTTACCATCAGGCATTCAACAAACATTTGTTGACTGCTTACTGTGTGTCAGGCTCTATTGTAGGTGTTGGAGATAGCAATAGATAAAAAATATCCGTGTCCTGGGGTGGGTTGTGTGTGTGTGTGTGCATGCGCGTGTGCGCATACTTATGTTTTGCTAGGGCAAGACCTAGAATAGACAATAAACACAGTGAGTAAATTGTATGTTAGAAGTTGATCAGTGCAGTTCAGAAGATCTGTAGAGCCAGGTCTGGGGAATGATGGGGGGGTGCAGGTAGGCAGTTTTAAATAGGGGAGTCAGGGAAGGCTTCATGAAGAAGGTGACATTGAAACAAGGACTTGGAAAAAGATGAGGCAAGTGGATATCTGGGGAAAGAGCATTCCAGGCAAAGGGAACAGCAAGTGCAAAGTCCCTGAGGCTGGACTGTGCCTGCTTCATTCAGGAACAGCTAGGATACTAGTACGACTGGAGCCGAGTGAGGCGGCTAACAGATGAGGTCTGGGAAGTGATGGACGCGATCATCTATCCCGAGGTGGACTTTTGTCTTTGTGAAATATTTCCACTCCCGACATGCTCCGGTAAATCCTCGTTAATATGAACTGGTGTGACCAAGGGTACCATAAGGGGAAGCCCAGAAGAGATGGGGAAGTTGGCTTTGCACTGGGGTGCCGTGTAAAGATGTTCCAGATGGCCTGCCGGACGGAGTCTGCTGCCATTTAAACTGGGCTTGGTGATAGTGTAGGAGTTTTGCAGGCAGAGAGGGGTGAGGGATTAGGTTGGTTTGTCAGTGCTTGACACACAACAGGCGCCCAATAAATAAAATGAAAAACCGGAGAGCCCAGGAGGTGGGGCAGGGGGAACCACGGGCGGGGCTCCGGCGGGCCAGAAGAGGTAGTTGAGAGGTGGCAGTAAAACCCAATTTAGGGTACAAATCCTCGCGTGAGGCGGAAAACAGCCCCCTTTCCAACCCAAAGTCCCAAGCATGCGTAGTAATGCACTCGCTCCTGTAAAGGTCCATCTTTCCCTTCAGCCTAGGCTCCACCCCGTGAGCTTCGCTGATGGAGATGGGAGGGGTTAAAGGCGGGACGAAATTCGATTGAAAGACCTTTTGACCAATCACCTTGCGAGGCATTCGACCCATGGTTGAGAACAAAAAGGAGGGCCCCGCCCCCCTCGACGGTGAAACCAATGAAAACCTGGCAGAGGCGCGGCCGGGGCAGCGAAATCACGCCTCTCCAGCCAGGCCACGCCCTTTATTCTTGCTCTGCCTCACCCCAGGGAGCAAATCCGATTGGATGGGCGACAATCTCAAAGGGCGGGGCCGCATACATTCACAGTGGGAATGAGCTCGCGTTTGGGGAGGAGCAGCTGGGCGGGGCTAGACTCTGTCCTATCTAAGGTGGTAGAGGCCAGTGATTCTCCAGGCCGCTTCTCCTAGAAAAGTCATCTTCTCGCGAACCTTTAAAGTCCCTGCCTCCGGAGGCACCTCAAGGGACTAGGACTGACTGCCTTATCTTTTTCCTCCTTCGCAAAGTCCCGTTTGCTATCATGGGGATGTACCAAGTGAGACGGAGTAGGGGGACCGAGTGGTGACCGGCACGCTGGTCACTGTCTGCTGCCCACTTCAGCGTTAGCAAACTTCTAGCAAGATCGGAACTGAGTACTAAACAACCTCTACACTCCCCCCTGGCGCCATTCCAGGGCAGCGCCACATTCCCCAGTGGGCGCGCAATGGCCGCGCCCCCTCCCGCTGCGGACGGGTCTTTTGGTACATCCAGTCCGAGGTGAGTCCCTTCCCTACCACTTCACCCTTTCCAGCGCGTGCGTGCGCATGCGCGGAGCGCGGCGCGCGCAGCGGTTGGGCCGTTGGGTGTTCGGCTCTGGGATCTGCCGCGTCTCCGCGAGCAGTCGGCTCTGAACCGCGAGCCGCCGTGAGCTCTCGGATTCTAGCCGGCGCCAGCGAGCCCAGGGGCATCGCCCGCAGCGGCCAAGCTCATGGCCGGCTGAGCGGGACGCCGCCTCCGCCTCAGCCACCGCCGCCGCCGCCGCCTCCTCCTCCTCAGCCGGCGGCGGCCCGGGCCCAGCAGCCATGGCCGAAGACTACTGGGACGGGCGCCTGCGGCGAACAGGAGGAGAAGGAGGTCGCGCGGCCTCAGCCCGGGCCGCCGCCCCAGGCGCCGCCGCGCCGGTCCCGCGGCGTTGAGGTTGCTCGCGCGCCCCCGCCGGTGAGCGCGTCCACGAGGCGTGGGGTGGGGGCTGCCCTTCCTCCTACAGAACCAACCCAGACCCCGGGCGTTGCCGGGCTGCACTGCTGGCATGTGCCCCCTTCCCCCAGCGAGTTTCCCAGAATGCGCCGGGCCGGGGGTCATTTGGGGCCTCCCTGACCTTGGCCCCGCCCTGGGCCTGGTCTGGGAACTGGGGATGGGAAGTACTGTGGGTGCTAATGGGGAGCAGGGTAATCGAAGGACCAGAGGGTGTGTAAATGGGTGGCAGAGTGGTGAAAGACTCGAGGTTTGCTAACGGGGGCCTGAGCTGTGGAGGGGTCGGAGCATGTGGTAATAAGTCTTACCGCTTTGTAAGGTTTTGAGGCCCAGTGTGTGCTAACGGAGGGGCGGTGCAGGGCGATGGAGGGACCTGAGGATGTATAACAAGGGAGAGGACGTCGGAGGAGTGCTGAGATATGCAAATGGGGTTATAGCTGTAGAAAGGCCGCGTGTGTGTTACTGGGGGATAAGGTGGTAGAGGTACCAGAGGGTGTGCCAGTAGGATCGGGGTTCTTAGGCCCTGTGTGTGGTAAGGGGGGGGGGGTGGTCAGGATGGTGTTAATATTGTGTATTTGTCCATGACGGACTGCGAGGTGTGAGGGTGCAGAGTGTGCTCATGGAGGACAGGGTAGTGGAAGAACTCCAGTGTTGAGAGGGTACTAATGGGGGTCATAGCTCTCGAGGGTATGTGCATATGATAATAAAGGTCTGGGTAGTATGAGGCCCAGTATGTGCTAATGGGGGCAGAGTAGTGGAAGCCCTGAGCCTGTGCTAATGGGTATCAGAGTTGTGGATATATGTGTGTGTGGGTTGGGGGTGAGGGAAGTATCTAAGCACTGTAAGAGGTTCAGTGTATTAAGGATCAGGATGGTGTGAGATCAGTGTGTGTGGGTCCATGAGGTCAAGGGATGTGAGACTCTAGGACACCCTAAGAAGGAGCAGGGTAATATATGAAGTTCTAGTGACTATTAATGTGGATTTAGAGTCATGGAGGCGCTTAAATGTGTGCCAATGGGGGGGAGAATCAGAGCAGTATGAGTTCTGGAATATGCTAATGAGCGTCTGAACATTCTGAAGACAGTGTGTTCTTGGGGGACTGAGGTGCGTTGAGGTTCCAGAGAGTGCTAAAGGAGGGTAGAGCTGTGGAGGGGATCTTGTGTACAATAAGGAAGATCAGCGCTGTGAAGTGATCCAGTTGTCAACCGACAGGGGTTATAGCTATGGAGGAGTTGAAACAAAGAGAACTAAAGGACAGGAACGTGACAGTCCAGGTGTGCTAAAGTGGATTAGTGCCATGGAGGGCTGAAGTGTGTTAATGGGGTTCTGGGCTGAATGAAGATCTGTGTGCACTAATGAGGGTCAGGCCATTATAGAACAGCGTGTTTGTGTGTCCCTGGGGACTAGGGCTGAGTACAGGTTCAGGGTGTGGTAATGGGGAGGCACTGTGAGGCCCGGTGTGTGCTAATAGGGGTCAGGGTGAAGTGAAGGTCCAGCCTGTGCTGATGGGGTATGGGGGGACAGGGTAGTGGGAGGACCAGAATATGTGTTAGTGATGATCATAGCTGTGGATCTGCAAGATTCACTTTGTGTTCATGGGATTCAGGGTAGTGTGAAGGTCCAGTGAGTGCTAATGTGGGTTACCAACCTCTACTGCTGTAGAGGGTCCCAAGTGCATGTTAATAGGGGTCAGAATCATGTTGGGGGAACAGTGAGTGCTGTGGAGAAGAAAACAGGCAGCATGTGGTGCTAAGAGTTAACTTAGAGGGGCCAGTGGTGTGCTAACAGAGCTTAGTGCTCTGTTGAGGCTTTGTGTGCTGATGGGGGTTAAAGATAAATAGGGAAATTGCGTTGCCGATGGCAGTTACAATGCAGAGAAGCCTTCTTGAGGGTCCAGTGTGTACTGAAGGAAGCAGGACACTGAGAGTCCAGTGTGTGCTTATGAGATGTGCCTGAACAGAATGAGGATGGTATGTTCCTATAGGAGTTAGTAGAGTGTGATGACTGTGTCCTCAGTGGTTGGTGTGATGTGAGGTGGTGAGTATCCTTGGGTGTGGAAGTATTCTGAGGATGGAAGCATCCCCTCAGGGGGTCAAGACGGACATGTGCCCTTCTCAGAGTGGGGTTGTGTATCCAGTTTCTTGCTCCTTCAGTATTCTAAAACCTAAAAATCTCAGAAAACTGAAATGATATTTAAAAGTTTTACTGCAGATTAATGTTCAAGTGTCTCTGTTCACAGGGCCCTGTCCAGGGTTCCCCTGCTGGGGGCGTTGCATGATACACAGATTTTGTACCCTGTCTCCCTAAAATCACCCCAAAACTGAACTCTGGAATATGTCCAGCCCTTGGGGTTACCGCTTAGAGGTCATGGATCCATGGCTCCTTCGGGTTCCTTCCTCATCCTCCGTCCAGCTCTACTTACAGTCCCCCCAGCTCCCCATTCCCTGCCACAACAGGCAAAGCGACTGGGTATCCATGCCATATGGACGTATGGAAAACAGTCTTTGGGAGCTGGCCATGCTTCACCTTCCTCAGCCTCAGGTCCAGTGTTCAGCCTCTTGGGTCAGGATTTTTTTTGTTATTGTTATCTTGGGTTCTTTGGATGGACTTCATCCTCTTTACTGGATCTTTCTGCTAGGCTGGGCCCTCTACCCCTTCTGGGGGTGATGAGCTCAGGCAGGCAGAAGTGGGGTATGGGGATCGCTAGGGTAAGCACCTGATTTCAAGGTAACAGATGACCCACTTCTCTCTCTTTCGAATCCAGCCCCAGCCTCATCGTCAACCTTCTATCTAGCTCCACTTCCCTTGGGCCCAGGGCCATCTTAGGCCCTGCTGTGAGTCCAGATGGTTCCTGGGCCAGGTCTTTCCCCCTCCTTGCTGGCCCAGAGCCCAGGAGGAAGCAGAAGAAGGCTGGCCTAAGCCTTTTGGTGGCCCCGTTCCCTCTAGCAGCCCCATCTTCTTGCTGATACCAGTGTCCCTGGGTCACCTTGTCTGGGGTTGTTCATGAGTAGCAGGGACTGACCCTGCTCACCCTGACAGATGTTGGTCCTAGGCCCTTAGCCCCCTGCTTCATTAATTTCTGCCACAAGCACTTTTTGAGCATCTACTCTGTGTCAGTCACTGTTCCAGGTCCTCAGGATATAGCCGTGACCTAAACAGACATAAATCTACCCTGGCGGAGCTGATCTTCTAGTTATGGTGGTGAGGAGACAGACAGTAAAGAATAAAGAAACCAGTAACTAGATGGTGTCATTTCTGAGGAGGTGATAAGTGCTGGGGGGGTAATTGGCAAGGTGAGGGGGCTCAGAATGATTGCGATTTTAAATAGGGTTATTCGTGGTTATCTGTGAAAAAGGTGATATTTGAGCAATGGCCTGAAGGGGATGAGGGAGTGAGCTATTTTGAAATCTAGGGGAAGGGTCTTCTAAGTACCAGGAACAGCCACTGCAAAGGCCCTGAGGTGGGACTTTTGGGTGCGGTTTCAGAACAGCAATTAGCAACGAGGGGGCGGTGAGGCCAGAGAGGTAATGGTGTGAATGGGGGCCTTGTGGGCCACATTAAGGACTGAGACGTTTATTTGGGGTGATAAGGGACATGTGGTATGTTCTCAAGTAGAGGAGAAATGTGACCTGGCTTGTAAAAATCTGGTAAA
The DNA here is from genome assembly GCF_011762595.2 of Tursiops truncatus. Lineage (NCBI taxonomy): Eukaryota > Metazoa > Chordata > Mammalia > Artiodactyla > Delphinidae > Tursiops > Tursiops truncatus. Next base: position 87,980,618 of record NC_047055.1, on the reverse strand, counting down.
ATCTGGGTTCAACCTGATGGAACCAGGACAGCTGGTAGACTTAGATCCCCCCGCAACCCCACCCAGTGGTTAGGTCTGGGCAGGACTCTCCCTCCCTCTCCCTGCACCCCTCACCTGGGTAGCCCACTGGGGTAATCCTTTAGCCACCTTGACCATGGCTGCTGGGGGAGGCAGGAGGGTCCTTGTGGTCGCGGGGAGCGTTCCGCCTTGGCAGTTGGGGGTGATGTGAGCTGGTGCCAGCAGAACATGCCATTCTGTGGGTGTGCCCGGGGCCGTGTCAGTGGTTCCGGCGTCCTGGGCGAGCCCCCCGCTACACCAATGGCTAGGTCCATCAGTGCTGCTGCACCCGAGAATGCCTGCTGTGGAGCCTCTGCTTCCACAGTGAGGGTGCCCCCATAGAGGCCAACACGCCACCAGTTGGGCCCTTTCCCTCAGCCAGCCACCCAAGCCTCAGTACCCAGGTGGGCTCCTTAGGAGCAGGGTGCCCTGGGGCTGGTCATCGTAGGTGGCAGGCACTGACAAGGGTCTCCATCCATGCCAGGTTTCTAGGAATCCTGAGTGGTCCCAGGACTCCACAGTGGTTGGGTGGGCACTGACACAGGTTCATGTCAGTGCACCTCACTGGGTTGTCATGGGTTTTAGGGGGCCTATGGGTGTCAGGCAAATGCTAATGTGGGACCCATTCGCATCCATACCCCCTGCGCAGGTCGCCATGGATCGGATGAAGAAGATCAAACGGCAGCTGTCAATGACACTCCGAGGGGGCCGAGGTGTAGATAAGACCAATGGTGCCCCTGAACAGATAGGCCTGGATGAGAGTGGCAGTGGCGGCGGCAGTGACCTTGGAGAGGGCCCCACACGTGCTGCCCCTGGTGAACCTCGCTCTGGACGGGGCCCACTCAGCTCTGCACCAGGTGGGTCCACTGACCATTCCCACTCCCAGACTGGTCCCAGGGGTGCTGCCTTCCAACTGAGTTCCTCTTAAACTTGCGTTATTTTCATTTTCCTTTCTCCATTTTTTCCCTCATCTCTGCCATCCTCTCTCAACACCCTCTCTCTATTGTCCATCTGTGTCCCTTTCCTTGGCTTTGTGCCCAGGCCTCAGCGGGGAGGAAGGGTGCCCCGCCTGCCACAGCTGCCCCAAGCCTCCCTCTGCCCTTCTCCTGCGCTCTGTGACACCCCCCTCAGGCCTCCTGGCACCTGCCTGCCCTGGGCCTGCCTTCCCAGGGCATTTGGCTACTTCTGCTGCCTGCCCACTGGCTCTGGGCCAGCCGCAGTTTCAGCTCGCCGCTGACGCGGGGTGCTCCACTAGGTGACTATTGCCTTCCCAGTTCAACCTGTCTTGACCTGTGTGAACCTCCCTGGGCCTTCCCACCCTCTCCATGAGGGACTCCAGGCTGCTCTGGGGGCCATGTGCACACGTGTGTGATGAGGGAATGTGTTACGGGAGGGTGGGGGGATTTGTCCTGGGGCTTCTGAGCCCACCCGGCCTGCCCTCCCCCTGTCCCCACTACCAGAGATTGTACACGAGGACTTGAAGATGGGGTCTGACGGGGAAAGTGACCAGGCTTCAGCCACGTCCTCGGATGAGGTGCAGTCACCAGTGAGGGTGCGCATGCGCAACCATCCCCCACGCAAGATCTCCACTGAGGTGCTGAACCCCCTGTCCGGGCAGTGGCGGGGCTGGAAAAGAGGGTCGAACCTGGGGAGTTGGAGCTCATGGTCCTGTTTGCCTGCCAGGACATCAACAAGCGCCTATCACTACCAGCCGACATCCGGCTGCCCGAGGGCTACCTTGAGAAGCTGACCCTCAATAGCCCCATCTTCGACAAGCCCCTCAGCCGCCGCCTCCGCCGTGTCAGCCTGGTGAGCGTCTTCTCTTCCTGTCTCCTCCTCTTCCTCCTCCCAGTCCCTTCCCCTGAGCTTACTTCAGCCTGCCTCCTTTGCCCCACAGTCTGAGATTGGCTTTGGGAAACTGGAGACCTACATCAAGCTGGACAAGCTGGGAGAGGTGAGAGACAGCCAGGAGGCCCATGGTAGGGCTGGGGGTCCGTGGGAACTCCCTGCAGCTTCATAGCTCGTCTCCTGTCACTCTTCCTCACATTCCAGGGTACCTATGCCACCGTGTACAAAGGCAAAAGCAAGCTCACAGACAACCTCGTGGCACTCAAGGAGATCAGACTGGAACACGAAGAGGGGGCACCCTGCACCGCCATCCGGGAAGGTACAGGCCCCATCTGATCTGCCCCAGGCTTCCCGGGCTCTCCCCATGGTGTGCGCGTGCACGCACACACACACACACACACACTTGCACACACACACCCATAGTGAGGACAGGGACTAGGGGTTCTGGGACTTCCCTCCTGACGTTCTGGGCTTCATGAGAAAGTGCCCATCAGCCACATATCCAGATAATAAATCAGGGTAACCAGGAATCTTCCTGTGTGGAGAAGAGGTAGGTGAATTGTAAAGCAGGGTGCTTGCTTTGGTTCTGAGAATATCCCTGAAAGTGCTCACCAGTTTACTTGACACAATAGTTTCTAGTCAGAATTTCACATGGAATGAATCTGAATTGCATAGTAATTGAGTGTGCAAACTCATTTTCACACGATGCTGCAGATCTGTGTACTGAGGATTGGAGCAAGGGCGCTTTCCAGAAACCAAAAACTGGTTGTGAAAATCTAGTGTCACATAAGCCTGGGGCTGCAATCCCAGGTTCTTGCTCTATACTCTTCTCTGAGCCTTAGTTTCCACATCTGGAACTTGGGGACACACCTTCTTCCTGGTATCAGGTGGGTTAGAGCCGGTGGCTGTGAGCCACCACCCCAAGCCATCTGGGCTCGACCCGGTCTAGTCCTCCTCCTTGCCTCTGTTCTGAGGGTGGGCCCTGACTCTTCCCCTGTCCCACCCCCCTGCTTCCTGCAGTGTCCCTGCTCAAGGACCTCAAACACGCCAACATCGTCACGCTACACGACATTATTCACACGGAGAAGTCCCTCACCCTTGTCTTTGAGTACCTGGTAAGGTTGGGTGGCAGTGGGTCCTGGGGGGAGGTGGGGAGATGGCCAGGAGCCACAGGATGTGACCCTCTTTCCTCTACCTGCTCTTCTTTCCTCAGGACAAGGACCTGAAGCAGTACCTGGATGACTGTGGGAACGTCATCAACATGCACAATGTGAAAGTGGGTGTGGGGCAGGAAGCAGGGGCACAAGGGGGCCCCTCACTCACCCACTCCACCCCACAAATCTCCCAGAAACAGACTTTTCCTGTTTGGCTTTTTTGCCAAAAAAAAAGCTGGGAGCCCTTGGAGGGCATTGGGACCCTATCCTCTTTTGTGAGACAAGGCTCTGGGCTCAGTGCCTGTCTTTGGGAGGGGGAGCAGTGCCTGCTGGGGGTCAGGCTGCTGGATACTCTTTGACCTCTGCCTGCCGTTCCTGGGTCCCCAGCTGTTCCTGTTCCAGCTGCTCCGTGGCCTGGCCTACTGCCACCGGCAGAAGGTGCTACACCGAGACCTCAAGCCCCAGAACCTGCTCATCAATGAGAGAGGAGAGCTCAAGCTGGCCGACTTTGGTACCCCTGGCCTCTGCCTTCTTCCCAGTGATCCCCCAGCCTTACTCTCCCAGCCTCCCCCTTCCCCACAACCACCTGGTCTCAGTCCCTCCCATTCAGCCCCTCCAGGCTTTGCTTAGGATGCCCTCAGTCCTAACTGCATTCTCCCCAATACTGCCCACAACCTCCTCAATTCCAGCTGCCCCTTCTCTCCACCTACCAGGCCTGGCCCGGGCCAAGTCAATTCCAACGAAGACCTACTCCAATGAGGTGGTAACACTGTGGTACCGGCCCCCCGACATCCTGCTCGGGTCCACGGACTACTCCACTCAGATTGACATGTGGTGAGGACAGGTCGAAGTGTGGCAGGGGCCATGCGGTGAAGGGGGGTGGCTTGGTCACAACAGCCAACCGGCCAACTGCCTACATATTCACTGTGCCCTCCCTGCCCAGGGGTGTGGGCTGCATCTTCTATGAGATGGCCACAGGCCGGCCCCTCTTCCCGGGCTCCACGGTGGAGGAACAGCTGCACTTCATCTTCCGCATCTTGGGTGAGGAGGCATGAGCCCTAGGAGCTGTGGGGACATGCAGGGAGGCCCTGTGAGATGTTTAGGATAACTCCACTTCCCCGCCAGGAACCCCAACTGAGGAGACATGGCCGGGCATCCTGTCCAATGAAGAGTTCAAGACATACAACTACCCCAAGTACCGAGCCGAGGCCCTTTTGAGCCATGCACCCCGGTGAGGCTGGTGGGTAGGTGGGTGTTAGGGACCAGAGTACCCAAACTGAGTTTAAAACAGGTCCCCTTGTCCTTGTGGTAGACTTGACAGCGACGGGGCTGACCTCCTCACCAAGCTGCTGCAGGTGAGACGATCTTCCTGGGCCAGCCTTGGGGCCTAGCGGATTCCAGGTGTGGGGAAACAGGGAGCTACAGGGGCAGGATCTGGGGCGGGGAGGAAGAGAAGCCTACTTGTTGAAAGTGTCAATACTCCCCCATCCCAACACACACACTCAGTTTGAAGGTCGCAATCGGATCTCCGCAGAAGATGCCATGAAACATCCATTCTTCCTCAGTCTGGGGGAACGGATCCACAAACTTCCTGACAGTGAGTGGAGCTGGGGAATGGACCGGCTGGTGGGGGGCTTTGGGGAACAGGACTGCTGCAGATAGCTGGGCAGGTTGTGTTGGGCTCTGGCTCTGCCACCTTGGATGGGGTGGGGTGGGGTGGGGGGGTATGCCCTTGTTCACGTGTGTGATGTGTTGTTCATTACAGAAGAGTTTTTTAGTTTTCAGTTCCTGGAAATTTTCAAACGTACATAAAAACCGATGGAACATCACTTTACCTTTTAAAAAAAAGTAAATGTTGTGAAATAGATACTGAGAAATGATAGATCATAAGCATATAGCACAATGAATTTTTACAAACTAAACACCCGTGTAACCGGCATACAGGTCGAGAAATAGGATGTGAGAAGCTCCCCTGAAGTGCCCTCTTTTCTCCTTCAGTTATTCCTGGCATCCCCTCTAAAAGTTGCCACTAGTTTGACTTCTAAAGCATAGATATGCTTTCCCTGTCCCTGTCCCCTACAGAAATGGAGGCACATGGCGTGTTCCGTTATGTCTGACTTTTTAAAACTTTTTAGTATGGACGTTTTAAAGTTAGATATATTTATATATTAGACCAAATAATATGATGAGTCCCCAGGTACTCCAACAAGTGATCAACTCATGGCCAATCAGGTTTTATCTATAATCACTCTGATTATTTTGAATCAAGTTCCAGATACATCATTCATCTATAAACAATTTCAGCATGTATCTCTAAAATATTTTCTTAAGCGTAACAGTAATACCATTATCACGCTAACATTTGATTGGATTAATCTCAATCAAATCCCAAACACCGGGCTTCCCTGGTGGCGCAGTGGTTGAGAGTCCGCCTGCCGACGCAGGGGACACGGGGGTTCGTGCCCTGGTCCGGGAAGATCCCACATGCCGCGGAGCAGCTGGGCCCATGAGCCATGGCCGCTGAGCCTGCGCGTCCAGAGCCTGTGCTCCGCAACGGGAGAGGCCACAACAGTGAGAGGCCCACGTACCGCAAAAAAAAAAAACAAAAAGAAAAATCCCAAACACCATCCATTGTCTAGACTTTATAGGTGGTAATCGCAGTATCACTGTCGCACTTGACAAAGTTAGTGATTTCTTGGTGTCATGTAATAGTCTATATTCCATTTTCCCTGGTTGTAGCTGGTTTGTGTGTGGGATTATTTGATGGATGAAAGTCAAGGCTCTCAAAGAAAAGGCAGCTTTTTCTAATTTCCCTGACGGGGCCACATGGGAGGTGGTCCTAGGTGGCCTCATGGGTCATGCCCCCACTCCTGTCTCTCCTCCACCCACAGCTACTTCCATATTTGCACTAAAGGAGATCCAGCTACAAAAGGAGGCCAGCATTCGGTCTTCGTCAATGCCTGACTCAGGTAAGTGTACTTGTGGCCCTCACCCTCTTCCCTGCCCCGTCCACCTACCTGCTTGCTCACCAACAGCCATCTGCTCTGCTTTCCCCTGCAGGCAGGCCAGCTTTCCGAGTGGTGGACACCGAGTTCTAAGCCACAGACCGAGGCCCCAGCAGGCAGCAGCTGGAGGGATGCCATACCCCTCACAGGGCAGCCCCCAACTGCATCATCCTCCCTGCTTGCTGCCTGCCTACCTGCCTGACTCATGCTCGCCTGCCCACATGTCCCCTGCTGCCTGTCTGAACACCCGACCATTGGCCTGTTGGCCCACCCATTGGCCTGTCTGCTGGGTGCTAACAAAGTTCTCATCGTTCCTTCGCCTGATCTGTCTGTCTGTCTGTGTGTCTCTCTCTCTTTCTGTCTCGGTAGTTGCCGGCGGACAGCATGGCCGTGCCAGCCTCCCACACTGAGGCCAGGCCTATACCCCTCCCCATCATGCCCCACCCCCCGCAGGACCACTACCCCACGGCAAGCCAGGGGTCTGGAGCTAGCCCAGGCTGGGGATCTCGACTCAGACAAGACACGGTGATGCCTTGGGTCTGAGGCTCCCCTGTCTGCTTTCCTGCCTGCCCCACCTGCCTCATGTTGTGTGGGCCTTTTTCTTTTTGTTTGTTTCATTCATTGTTGTTTTTTAATTATTTTAAATGAGGTTTTCATTTTTTAAATGCAATATCTCTGTATACAGGCTGGCTGGGCCCCACCCACTGTGTGGCCCTCCCACAGTATTTTGTGCAATGAAGCCCCGCTCCCAGCCTTTCCATGGCAGGGACACAACCCCTATTCAAAACCCTGACCATCACCAGACCCTGGGGTCAGCTAAGGGAAAGCATGCCTCGACCACTCGCCTTCCGACCCCCACCTGCCATCCCCAGCTGCAGGGGGACTTGGGGACTACTGGAGATTCTCTGGGAGATGGATGAGGTGGGGGGCCCCCACTCTTTCCCTCCTGCAGTCCCATAGCAGGGGCCTCCTTCTCAGGGTCTCCCTAGCCCAGCCCTCCTGCCCCCATCCCACTCGGTGCTGTTGAGTAGGGCCCCTGCCAGGAACTGACCAACTCAGCGAGGAGCCATAGTGTGTATATGTACACAGGCAGGGACAGAGGGGCACATGGTGGGGGGGGGGTGTGCCCAGGCGTTACCCCCTAACCCCTGGGGAAGATGAGGCAGGGCAGGGACAGTCTCTGGGGTCAGTCTCCAGATGGGTGGTTACCTCCCCTTCACTCTAAACCCTGGGGCCCTCAAATGGGGTGGGAGGGCAGGGGCCTTCCTAGGGCGGTTTGGGAGGGGTGGGTTCCTGAATGCACCATAATCGCTGTATGAAATATTAAAAAGTCTAAAGTGAAAAACCTGATTGCAAATCCCTGTGGGGGTGGGCTCAACCCAGGGTGAGTACTGGGACCTTGGAGAATTCATACCTGGTCCCCATCGTCTAGAAGAGCACTGGGAGTGGGCCAGGGACACGTCAGGACTATGAAAAAGGCATCTGAGGGGTTGCACACAACGGTGGAACATCGAGTTGAAGCAGGCAGGGCAGGCTGTATAAGAGCATAGGCTAAGGAGAGAGGAATCAGATTTACCTGAGAATATGCGGGAGCCAGATAGAGGGTAGACTGGTGGGTGTAGAGAGGCTGTTTGAAAGACACTTGGAAGGCCCAATAAAATGAGTTGGGGAGATGAGGCAGAGAGGCCCAGTATGACCAAGACATGTCTGGCTGGGAGCATGAGAAAGGCCAGTTGGAGAGGGAATATGAGAGGAGGGTAGATTTTGAACCACTGAGTACATAGGGGAATGCTTTTAATACATGGATCAAATTCAGGAGTAGGGCCATTGATGGAATTGCATGTTTAGATTACTGGTGTCTAGGAAGTAATGGAAACCATGGACATGTATGAGATGACCCTGGGGAGGATGCAGTGGTTTGTGAGAGGCTAGAGGTCAAGAGACAGCCTGGGACTTGGTCTCAAGTCTAGGCTTTGATTTCCTCTGTCCTGGGAGTTCTAGCCCCTGTCCACCATCTTGGGCAAAGCCTAGGATAGACTTCCAGGCAGAAGAGGTAGGGTGGGCAGGCAAATGCTACAGGAGATGCAAGCTTAAGTGACTGGTTACTGAAGTCTAGCGGTGGCAGTGGCCGACGGACCTCTACTGTGTCCCTGTAAGCACTTTGGTGATAGCTTGCAGCCTTATAGTTCCATGATGGCTGCCATGTCCCCAAAGATGGGAAGCAAGCAGGGAAAACATCACCCTCCCTACCTGACCGCATCCTTGTAACAGGGCTGAAACTTCCACAAGCTCGTCAGCGGACTTATGCCATCATTTGGCTAGAATCAGTTGACATGGCCACCTCTGGCAGCAAGGGAGGTGGGGAAAACGAAGACCTTGCAAAAGGGGACAAGATTGCCAGGCCGGACTAGAATTCATCCAACTGCTCTGGGAAGTGGTAGGGTACCTGGTGTGGGCAGATGTTGGTTTCTGGAAAACGGAGAAATCAAGTTTAGGCCTAGGGAGGGAGGCCTCTTGTTGGATTGTAGGAAGGATGGGCTATCAATTAAATGCGGAGGGGGAGTTTGCAGAGGGGCAATAAGAGTCAATTCAGAGAATCTGACAAGCTTCAGCTGGGCCTGAAGAGCAGCTATCTGCCATGTGCCAGACGGAACTCGAATGCCACTTCGGGGATCCCCAGGTGAAAGGGCTGCTCCCTTTCCTCCCTCAAAGTTTGCACAACTGAGTTGTGACCCCCTCACCTGTGCCAGGTCTGAGCTGGAGGCTGGAATCACAGTAATATACAATCCCTGCCCTGCAGAAGTTAACCGAAAACAGGTAAATCATAAGATCATGTGTATGGGTGGTAGTGGGATTTGAAATTGTGCAGGGAAAGGGTATTCTGGACCTGTGTGTGCCTGGGCCTAGGTGTGGAAAGGCAAGGTGTGTTTTTGCCTGTGGGTATGGGTGGTGATAGTGAAGGAAATCACTGAAACAGACCCAGAGTCATGAGCCTGTCTTGGGGAGTTTGTGATATGGTCAAGTGGGGACAGCCAATAGGCAGGTAGATGTAGAGAGCCAAAGAGGGAAATTTTAGTTATCACCAACATGTAGGGCTGGGAGTTCTAGCAGAGAAAAGGCTGGCATAGTCTAGTGCACTGGTTCTCAGCAGGAGATAATCTCCCCCACCCCCAGAGGACATCTGGCAGCGTCTGGAGACACTTTTGGTTGTGCCAACTGGTGGATGCTAGCGGGCAGAGGCCAGGGATGCAGCTAAACATCCTACAATGCTTCCTGCAACAGAGAAATGTCAACAGTGCCTAAGCTGAAAAAACCCTGGCATGGTGGACTGGTTCTCAAACTTCTGGTCTCAGGATCCCTTTATATTCTTAAGAATTGAGGACATCCAAAGAGCTTTTGCTTATGTCATGCAGCCTCTGGAAAATTCCACCGCATGTGCAAGAGAGAATGACCATGAAAAAGTATTGTTGTGAATAGTTTTGACTTTGTGAACCCCCTGAAAGGGTTTCCTGAACCGGTAGAAAGCCTAGGACCACAGTTTGAGGATCTCTGGCCTGGTGTTTTAAGGTGCCAACTCTGGAACTGGAATTCCTGAGTTCGAACCACAGCTCCACTACTTACTAGGTGGGGCAAAGTGAATTAACGTTTCTGGTGCTCAGCATCCCCATTGTTGCCCATAGGCAACCTGCTGCCTAAGACTACTATTTACGTGCAATAAAACACCTAAACAGGGTCAACTATTATTAGTACTGCAACTCCAACAAATATACCTGGCCTGGGGCTGACTTGCCTTCAACACGTTTATCAAGAGAATAAATCTAGTTCACCCAGGGAAGAGGCCCGAAGGGCTGGGCGGCGCCCTGGAAGTGGTGACCTCTTTTGCATTAGGTTTTGATGGAAGGGAAGGGTAGTGCAATGAAATAAGGGTATTCTGGTCAGGCTAGCAAAAACGCCGCTCCCAGGATAGGGGCCCGCGGTCCCCAGCAGAGCATGGGACCGAGAAGACCTGGAACCTTTGTGTTCCTCTGAGCGCTCCCCAATACATGTCCTCGTCCACCCCGGGGACCTCTACCTGCACCTTCCACAGAACCGTTTGCCCCGACTCAACATGGCGTTAGAATCCCACAAGACACCTTTGTCTTTAGGTCCCAACTGGAGGCTTTACCCCGCCTATTCGTCGCAGAGATCACCGCCCAAGGTCCGATGCCCGCCTAGCCCCTCGACGCGTCCGAGCGGGGCTCCCTTTTCAAAATGGCAGTAGCCCCCCGGCTGTTTGGGGGGCTCTGTTTCCGTTTCCGGGGACAGAAGCCGGAAGTAGCATTTATGGGGACTTTTCCTATCCCCAGCTGCGATGACTGTGAGAGGAGGGCGAACGGCCATGGCGGCGGTGGCAGAGAGTCCGGCGGCTGCGGCTGCGGCCGAGGACCGAGAGCCACAGCGTAAAGCGGTGCCGGGCCTGGAGAGCCAGCGGCGCCAGATCGAGAACGGCGAGAATGGGCGAGGGCATCCGCTGCGGGCGGGCGAAAGCTGGTGAGGCGGAGCTGCGAATGGAGCCTCGGCTAGGGGGACGATGGAGGCGTTGGGGAAGGTGGGGGACGGGGCGGCGAAGGTCCGCAGGAGAGGTGCCGTGGGGCGGAGTGGCCTGTGAGACTGAGGACAAGAGACGCGGGGAAGTGCCTTGTCTGTGAAAGAGGCGGGGCCGGGCCTGTGTGGTGGAGCCTGCGGCCTGAGAACCGGATTGTTGTGGAGAGGCAGGGGGTCGGATATATATTTTCTAAACATCTTTATTGGATTAAAATTGCTTTACAATGGTGTGTTAGTTTCTGCTGTATTACAAAGTGCATCACCTATACGTATATATATATCCCCATATCTCTTCCCTCTTGCGTCACCCTCCCACGCTCCCTATCCCACCACTCTAGGTGGACACAAAGCACCGAGCTGATCTCCCTGTGCCATGCGGCTGCTTCCCACTAGCTATCTATTTTACGTTTGGTAGTGTATATATGTCCATGCCACTCTCCCACTTCGTCCCAGCTTACCCTTCTCCCTCCCCGTGTCCTCAAGTCCATTCTCTATGTCTGCGTCTTTATTTCTGTCCTGCCCCTAGGTTCTTCATGACCACTTTTTTGTTTGTTTATTTTTTGGATTCCATATATATGTGTTAGCATACGGTATTTGTTTTTCTCTTTCTGGCTTCATTGTGTATGACAGACTCTAGGTCCATCCACCTCACTACAGATAACTCAGTTTCATTTCTTTTTATGGCTGAGTAATATTCCATTGTATATATGTGCCACATCTTCTTTATCCATTCATCTGTCGATGGACACTTAGGTTGCTTCCATGTCCTGGCTATTGTAAGTAGAGCTGCAGTGAACATTGGGGCGCATGTGCTTTTTTGAATTATGGCTTTCTCTGGGTATATGCCCAGTAGTGGGATTGCTGGGTTGTATGGTAGTTCTATTTTAGTTTTTTAAGGAACCTCCATACTGTTCTCCATAGTGGCTGTATCAATTTACATTCAGGGGGGCGGATCTTGAGAAGAAAGGGCCACGGCGGCGGGGTCAGGGTCGCGTGGTGGAACTGAGAACCTGGGAAGGAGGTTTTCTCAGCAACAGAGCGGGGCAGCGTGGTCTGCGCGACGTAACGTAGCATTTGGGGGCGGCCCGCGGTGCTCCGCCGCGCCTGACAACGGAGGCGAGGCGGGTGATGTCAGGCGGAAGAGCGAAATCGGAGCCGAAAGGCTGAGGGGGGAGGGGAGTCGGAGCCTCCGTGACGGAGGGAGCTGGAGCCTGGGAACGAGGCTTGTGACGTAGGCCGAGGGGCGTGTCCTGGGGCAGAGGAAAGACTGCAGAGGGGAGGTGGTACCTTGTGAAGCAGAAAATGGCGCCTGCGAATGAGCAAAGTTTGTGACGCGGCGAGGTTTTTGCCTCTGGCCGAGCCCTTCTTCCCAGGACGGGAGAAAGTGCAGGTGATTGGCACGGGAGGGGCCTTCGATGTTACATTTGTTTTGTTTTGTAATGCTTTGTTTTTGTAATCAGGAACAAATAGCTTTTTAAAATGTCAACGCGTATCTTGATAAATCGGCTTGTTTAATTGATTTCTTTGCTAACCAGTGCTTGAAATGTACTGTTCCTGGGTTCATTTTATTTCTCGCCGAGTTGTATCTCGTTTTTTAAGTTGTGAAATACGTAAGACCTGTAAAGATTATATGAAACGTTTACGTAGCCCAGGTTGATGGACATTCTATAAAAATAAACGGCCTGTGCTCTTCAAAAATTTCAAGGTCGTGAGAGACAAAGGATGAAGAACTGTTCCAGACTGAAGAAATTAACGGGATTTAACGAGTCATGATAACTAAATGCAAAGTGTGATCCTGGGTTGGATCCCGGAGCAGAAAAAATAAATTATTTAAAAATAAGTTTTTTCTCATAAAATGAATTTTCTCTCTTTTACTGTAAAAGATATGAATGGGGAAATTGGTAAAATTTTACTAAGGTCTGAAGATTAGCTATTAGTACTGCTAATTCCTTGCTTTTGATAATTGTATTTTGAGTATGAAAGGGAATATCTTTGTTTTTAGGAAATACATGTCGAAATATTTAGGGGTAAAGAACCATCGTGTAAGCAAGCTTACTCTGAAATCGTTGAAAGAATGGCATATATAAAAACGTATTTAAAGAAATAATCGAGCAAATGGGTAAAATTTTAAATTTGGAGAATCTGGATGAAGGGCACGCGGGAATTCTTTGTATTATTTTTGCTATTTTTCTGAGTCTATTTCAAAGTTAAAAATTTAAAGAATAATAAAAAAATTTGTGAATTAATCACCTAGGTTAAGATTCAGACCGTTACCTTAAGAAATCCTTCTGTGCCCCTCCCAGATGAAGATCATCCCTCTCCCTGACAGGGGAAGTTATTACCCTGAATTTTTAATTTCGTTAACGTTTCCCCACCATTGTATGCATCCCTAAATAGTATTTGTGGTCTAAGCTTTCATTTTATTGAGGATATATATGAAATCAGACTGGATGCACATGGTGTGCCCTTTGCATCATGTCAGGTGGGTACTCTGTATTCACATGACGTCATTGGTGATGTTAGCCTTGATCACTTGGTGAAGGTATCTGCTGGGTTTCTCCACTGTGCAGGTACTATTTTCTTCTTTCCGTACACAGTAATTCTTTTTAAAAATAATTTATGTCCATCCTTTCCTCAAAATGTTTTAACAGTCTTCCTATTTTATTCAATGTAACTGCTAAAATTCTTACAATGACTTGCAAGGCTTTAGGATTGCGAGGCTGGTCCCTGGCTCTGATCTTCTCCCATGCTCTTCTGATTTCCCTCCCCCTCACTTTCCCCATCCGGCCATGTTGGACTCTTGCTGTTCCTCGAACGCCTCAAGCATGCTCTCACCTGAGAGCCTTTAGGAGTGAGGTTTGCTCATTTTACAGAGTTATTTAATCACAGTACTAGCGAAATACATATTCCTGTTACTGGAGAGACAAGTTGAGATTCCCCAAATCGGAAATATGGAACTGAGCAGTTTGTTTTACCATTACACTATAGCTCTCCAGCAAGGCAAAACCTCAATCCATCCTGAGAATAAACAATAACAGGAACGTTTTTATAGCCCACTTGGAGGTGTTCAGAAGGGCGGGGGGGGCCTTTGGTTTCTGCCCCATCCTACCTTTACAGCCTTGTGACAATACCCTTTAAAATTATCCCACCAGTACCAGCTTTCCTCTTGGGGTGCTGAAAATGTTTTGGAAGTAGATAGAGGTTGTGGTTGCACAATGCTGAATGTACTAAATGCCATTGAATTGTTCACTTTTTAAATGGTTAATTTTATGTCATGTGAATAAAAAATTATGCTCTGTCAATAAAAAAAATTTATCCCATCGATGTTGGTTCAGTGAAGCCAGTTTATCTCTGCTTTTGTGGATAATATGCAGCATTTTTCCTTAGCTCCATTTTTTAATGCTTATCTAGAGCAGAGCACCTCAAGATTCTTTAATTTGCTGTCTATTTTATAGGGGTTTGCTGCAGTGGTCAGGAAATTTGTGCTTATAAAGCATTTCAAAGTCATGGACTAACCCCAAATCATATACCTAATATCCATATTAATATTTGCACCTTCTATCTTTTGTCAGCTGGCAGATTTGGGTGGGGGCATTTAATTAATTTGGCCATCTAAATTGATTTAATTTCTAGGAGAAGCTTAAATTTTAAGAGAAAATTCAAATCTGTGATAGTTTAGCTTCCTTGGCAAATTTTCGAGGATGAACCATCTAAAACAAATCTGGGATAGCTGGAGTCTCTAGGTCTGTGCAGGGTGGGGATAGTTTCCTAACAGAGGTAAGCAAGCATGAGGTTCTCTTTGCTCAGGTTAAGGAAGGTGGGTGGCTGGGTTCAGTATTGCAGAATCGACTGTGATGTGTGAAGGGGAAGCAACGTCTCACTGGAGCTTAAGAGACTAGCCTAGAAATGTTGAGGGTTTTCTGTCAATGGAGAAGTCTGCACAGCACGGGGAACCGTTACCTTTAATGAAGACCCTAGAACTAAACCGACTGAAATTTTCACACGTTTGGTTGGCGATTGCTGCTATAGCTCTTACACAAGGTAAATATGCTTTGGCCACTGGATCTAATGAAAGACTGAAAAAAACAATAGGCCTCTGACAATTCCCCTCTAATTGAGTCGGCACCCTTAGTACCTGTTCAGACTTTTTGTGAACCAAAAAGGGAAAGGAGTTTGTGAGTCTAGCGTCCTGGAGGGGGGAGCTTTTGGTAGACAGTTACTGTACTAGTCTTTGTTGCTTGAACATTATGCTTTTTAGCTTGAAAACTATGCAGTTATTGAAAGATATTTATATTAGTATATCTAATTATATATAATTAATAACTAATCTAGGAAGATAAACTTTCTTTTTGGTTTGTCATTTTTAAAAATATCAAGTTTGAAAAATGAAAGCTTTTCTGAAATTTTCAAGTTAATTAAAATTGGGGGAATTTTGGATAAACCTAATGATGCTATTATCATTCCTTTTATAGGGCAAAGGAGCAGATCTTTGTGGTATCTCCCAGAGATAGTTTAGACAGAAAAGAACATCTTAACAGTGTTATTATTCTGACTTTGGCCTGAATTTGTGAAAGACAAAGGAAGAATAGTTGTTTTTTAACAAGATATAAATTGAAGTAAAGACAAGAAATATTTATAGTCAACCTCGTAAAACACAGTGATAAATAACAAAGATTATTAGGAGCTTAACTTTTTTTTAAAGCAAGAATTCTTTTTTAAAAATGAGCTAAGGAGATGTCAGAAGGTACCAAGAGTTAACAGTAATTTGGTGACAGAAAAAGGAACTTCCAGTCTGGGCATAAATTAATGTAGTCATTTTACACAAAAAGGCCCAAATTCTAATTTTTCTCCTTTGGTACATTATTCATGTAACAATTTATAGAAAGGATTTATTTATATGCCTGCCTTCTTATTTGTGTTTGTAGGCTTATACAGATATATAAATAATAAATTTAGAACAATGTAATAGCACATTTACCATCTGAATAAGCTAACAACCTTTTAATAAAACAAGTAGGAAACCATCTCTTAGTTTACATCCATATTTCTATTTCTCTGTAATTATTATACCTAGTGTAATGATTAACCAGAATAACCAATATTTTCTCCAGACACAAGAGAAATCTAGAGGACAGACAATATTTTTAGTAATTTCTTTCCATAAGCACATATTTCATATCATTTTAACAAATTTGAGGAAACACAAACATAAGTGACTTTAGGAAGATCCATTTTATTTCTGTATACTAGCAACAAGACATTAGAAAGTTAAAATTTGAAAGATACCATTTACAGTAGCAACCAAAACAAATTGAAGTGTAGGAGTAAATAACAATGTGGTGCTTTTTCATTAGACAATGACAACTCTGTCATGACTGCCACCTGAGCTGACAGATTATGAGCCATCCCAATTCAGAGATGTTAAAAAAGTTTTTGTGTCTTTGAATTGAAAAAACATGCTAGTGATACTTTGTGAAAATTTATGTAAAACTTCAGTCTTCTATGATGGCTTTAGAAATCCAGGTTGTAGCCAGGTCTGGAGGTTTTGCTTACCACTCTAAAAAGTGATTTTAATGTTAATCTTCCTTAAAAATCTGCTTTTAAAAAAACCCACTGAGCTGTGGCTCCTTTTGCTTCGAAGGTCCCATTAACAATAAATTAGCTTTACTGAGTAACCTCATAGACCATCAATGGAGGCAATTAAAACCTTGAAGGGGAGGTGAAGGTACAGTGGCAGAGGGTAAGGTCCGCAATGGGGTTTTCTAGATGAGTGATGGGAAGTGTCTGTGGCTTGAGCCACTGGAGTGCGGAGGGTGTGTGTTTCTGGCATGAATGAAGTACGGGGTCTGTGGGGGTCACTGCAACCCCCAAAATAAATAACTGAATAAAAAACAACCCACAGAAAAGTTTGCCTATTTGGGCAACATGTGACTATTCCAGGGTTTTTCTATCTCCCCATCCCCCTACCTTTCTGATCCTTTTTTAAACAAAGAAAAGTTGCCATTTTAAGGAATCCAATTTATAGAGTTAAATCGCTGGAAAACTGTTACGTATTTTTTATCAGTTTTGTAATTTTTTTAAAAAGTGTTTATTTGAGGCTGTTAAATACTTGGGACAGCCTTTTATGTGTCAACAATTCCATAGCAGGGACTTCCCTGGTGGTCCAGTGATTAAGATTCCGCACTTCCACTGCAGCGGGCAAGGTTCGATCCCTGGTCTGGGAACTAAGATCTTGCATGCCACGGGTGGGCGCAGCCAAAAAAAAAAGAAAAAAAAAATTCCATAGCAGAGCAGGTTTGTGTTGGAGTTGGAGGGGGGAAGGAGGATTACGTGTACATGAACTTTTTTGTCTAAGCCCTGGGATCAGAACAGTAACAGCTAATGTTCATTTAGCACTTATTATATGTCAAGTATTTTGCAGACTTCAGAATTTCTCATGACATTTTACAAAGGCAGATTTCAACAGTCCTAAATGTTTATCCTAGTAGTGCATATAAAAGTCTCCTTTAAAAGAGAATAGGTCAAACTGCACTTAAAGGTGGTTCAGGTGGTAAATTTTATGTTTTAACCACAGTTTTACATAAAGAGTGAGCTAGTCACCATACACTTAGAAATTTACTCTAAAGCCAAAATAAATCCTAAATAAGAAATTATTTTTAAGATGGCAGTATACAGTTTTTGAAGGAAAACTTTATGATTCCTTTAGCAGTTGAAATTCTTTTTGATTTCTGAGCAGGTTTTCAGAATTTAACAATCCATTTCTTAGCCGAAGATTTTTGTATCCTTTACAAACACTGCACATTTAACAAATGGCTAAGTCTTACAACATTAGCTGCAAGTAAGTTATTTTGAACCTAATTTGACTGTGTTACCCCACAGACTAATACAAGTGAATTATTGTTTATTCCATAATAAAATCTCCTGTTTTCTGGCCCCATGGGTATGGGTATGGGTTTTGGTTTTTTTTTTTGCCGTTATTGAGCACACTTTCTGTTTTTAATCATCAAATCTCTTTTAGTATCCTAAGAAGTTAAGCATTCTATCCAAATCTGGATTTCACTGAATACATTTTGCTTCTAATTTATTTTATATGATGCTGAAAATTTTTTTAAATGTTGAATTCTGGGAAGAATTTCTTTTTTTAATCGGAAATATAGTTGGCGTATAGCGCTGTATTAGTTTCAGGTGTTCATGAAACTTGTCATCTTGACTTGTAACATGTTGATACTTTTAGTCTAATAACCGTGTGAAGTGGTACCACTAACCCCCAGATAGCCGTGTGACACCCCTGTCACCTGTCTGGTCCAGGTTCCTCGTGGAGCAGCACTGGTACAAGCAGTGGGAAGTATACGTGCAGGGAGGAGACCAGGACCCCAGCACCTTCCCTGGCTGCATCAACAATGCTGAGCTCTTTGAAGGTACCAGGCTTCTGCCTCCCAACATCGGCCAAGCCTGGACTTCTTGTCATCTTTGTCCCCGCAAATGATCATGAGCCCCTTTTCTGTGCTAGGTCATTGGTGAGATGGCCAGAGTGACTCATCACTTTCCTTCCCTGATTGTTCCTCTGCCACCTCCCCCCGCCCTCCTGCAGACCAGGTAAACTGGCGCCTCAAGAAGGGACTGGTGGAAGGTGAGGACTATGTGCTGCTCCCAGCGGCTGCTTGGCATTACCTGGTCAACTGGTATGGTCTAGAGCATGGCCAGCCTCCCATTGAACGCAAGGTATAGTGGGTGGGGAGGGTGCTGGGGGGTGGCTTTTATAGGGCGGGGAGCGTAGGAGGAAGGCCTCCATAGGCCCAGGATGGGTCTAGACCTGTGTGTTCACGTATGCTGTATCCATACACCTGGGTCTGCCCTCTCCTCCTCTCCCAGGTCATTAGATGGTATCTTGCTGTGTCCCCTGCATTTGCTCGCCTGTGTGTGCTCCCCTCACAGAGCCTCGTACGTGTGTCTATGCCATGTGTGTTTGTCTGTGTGGATGTTCCTCTGATCTCAAAGGTCGTCGTTCCTGTGTCCATGTGTGTGTTGGGTGGGTACACCTGTGTGTGCACCCTTCCCTCCTTCCAGGTCGTGGAGCTGTCCAACATCCAGAAGGTTGAAGTGTACCCAGTAGAACTGCTGCTCATCCAGCACAGTGATATGGACACAGCTCACACCGCTCAGTTCAGCCGCACAGATTCTGTTGGTGAGTCTGAGGGTCGCGGAATGAGTTGGCATTCCCAGCCACGGTCACAGCTCGGTGACCTAAGGAATCTGATGCCAAGATGGGTGGATCCTCCAGGGTCCCAGGAAGACCTTGAATGTGCTCCATCACCCTCCACAGACCTAGTTCTGCGCACCGCTCAAGAGCAGTTTCTGGTGAGCCCCCAAGAAGAGACACGGCTGTGGATCAAGAACGCGGAGGGCTCTTTTGAGAGGTTGTGCAACACACGTGTCACAGTGCTTGACGCCGCTCTCAAGACTGGGCAGGTAAGGGTGGGGAGGACTTCTTGGCCCACCACCCGTGCTCAGGTTGGGGGAAGTGAGGGCTAGGTGTCCGTGGACCCTCCATGAATGCCTTTCCTGATCTTTACTCCTCTTCCTCCAACCCAGGTGGTCATCATGGAGACCCGAAACAAGGATGGCACTTGGCCCAGCGCACAGCTGCCTGCCATGTGAGCCCTTGGGGTTTCCAGTCCAGAGTGGGATCCCACAGTAGGCAGAACAACTGAGCCCAAGAGCACATTCCACCCACAAGTAGTAGGTCCTCAGCTGATAAGAGTTTCTCATCCGTCCCAGGAGCAGCGCGTCGGAGGAGGATGAGGACTTCCAGGGCCAGCCGGGCATCTGTGGTCTCACCAATCTGGGCAACACGTGCTTCATGAACTCGGCCCTGCAGGTTGAGCCATTAGGTCTAGGTCTGGCACTGCGCAGGGATGGATTTGAGCGTTGGAGATTGGGGACAGAGCTAGGGGGGTATTGCAGGGCAAGGGGTCAGTTGGAAGCTGGGGCCCCACAGTCTGGCTCGACATGCCCACGTTACTTTCTGAAACGTTAATGCCTCTTCCTTCCACTTGCTCCCTGCTTTCCCTTGTCTTCTCTCCTTCGTCACCACATTCTTCCTTCTCCTGAAATTCTTCTCTCCCCTACTTCCCTGCCCCTTCTCTTTCTTTCCCCTTCCTCCTGTCTCCCTTTCCTCTGTCCCCCACCTTGGTTACCTCTCTCGCCTCTTCATGCACCTGGCCCCTGCCTTCTGCAGTGCCTCAGCAACGTGCCACAGCTCACCAACTACTTCCTCAAAAACCGCTACCTGGAGGAGCTCAACTTCTGCAACCCACTGGGCATGAAGGGGGAGATCGCAGAGGCCTATGCGGACCTGGTGAAGCAGGCGTGGTCCGGCCACCACCGCTCCATCGTGCCCCACGTGTTCAAGGTGTGGCTCAGCCCTGGCCGGTTCCTCTGTGCCCCCACCCCCCAACTCCCTCACGCTCTGACGGCCCTGCCCATCTTCTCAGACCAAGGTCGGCCACTTTGCGTCCCAGTTTCTGGGCTACCAGCAGCATGACTCACAGGAGCTGCTGTCGTTCCTCCTGGATGGGCTGCACGAGGACCTCAATCGTGTTAAGAAGAAGGAATATGTGGAACTGTGCGATGCTGCTGGGAGGCCAGATCAGGTGGGCGCTCCTGGAAGACCCCCATCCTGAGAGCCTCATTAAAGCCACTAGGGCCTCTGCCTCAGGAATTTTCTGGCCTCCCTGGAGTATCCCGCACACCACCATTTTCTATTAAGCTCCTCTTCCCTGACCTCGGTCCCAACCTTGGCTCCAACGCCACATCTGCGCTCACGCCCAACCCAGAGTTAACCCCCACCTGGTCTCCTGCCCCAAATAATCCCCGGCCCCGACAGTGAACGCAGTCTCCAGATAGCCCTCACTGTAACTCTGCCTCTGGACTTTACCGGTGGCCGTAACCTTAACTTTAATCCCATGCACATCCACCCCATACCATGGTTTTCCCCGGCCCCGGGCAAGCCTCACCACCCACCATGGCACTCAACAGGAGGTTGCTCAGGAGGCCTGGCAGAACCACAAACGGCGGAACGATTCTGTGATTGTGGACACTTTCCATGGCCTCTTCAAGTCCACGGTGGTGTGCCCTGATTGTGGCAACGTGTCTGTGACCTTCGACCCCTTCTGCTACCTCAGTGTCCCATTGCCTATGACCCACAAGAGGGTCATGGAGGTCTTCTTTGTCTCCATGGACCCCCGCCGCAAGCCAGAGCAGGTACGGGGGGAATGGGGACAGGGGACGTAATGAGGGACATGTAGTCAGAGTTCGTTTGATTACTCTGTCGTACCTCAGGGTTTCCTTCACTAACTCACCACACATCCTTCTGCTCTTTTGTGGATACCGTTCCTCCCTCAGCACCGGCTCGTGGTCCCCAAGAAAGGCAAGATCTCGGATCTGTGTGTGGCTCTGGCCAAACACACTGGTGTCTCGCCAGAAAGGGTGAGGCTCTGCAGATAGAAGGAGGGTGGGATTCAGGGGCAGGGGGGCAGAGAGAGGCAGAAGGGCCTGGGGGAGACCTGGCAGACTGACCGGTCCCCTCTCTGCATCCCATTCTCAGATGATGGTGGCCGATGTTTTCAGTCACCGCTTCTATAAGATCTACCAGCTGGAGGAGTCTCTGAGCAGCATCTTGGACCGAGATGATATCTTCATGTGAGTGAGAGGACGAGGGGAGATGAGGGCTTCTCAGGAACCTCCTCCGTTAACCACCTTCCCTCTCCCTTCCTCGGCCTGATTCACAGGGCACCTGCACAGCTCGGGGCTTCGGCCATGTGCCTTAGTGGGGCAGGGGGCTAGGGGCTGTCAGTGAGTGGGGCGACACATCCTTATACAGGGCGTCCTTGGGTGTTTTCCTCCTTGTTATGTGAGGGAGGCTCCTGTTTCTTTATTTTATTCAGCACTTAACTAGTACCTTGTATGTACCCGATGCTGATCTGCACTCCTTACTCACATTGCATGCCTCAAAAACCAAGTGATTTTTGAAATGGGGAACACTAAGATGCTTTCTGAACATAAGAACATTCAGAGCAAGTTTGAAATCTTTGGGTAACTAAAATAGAAGATGCTTTATGAGTAGAAAAATTTTTGTAAACCAAGCAGTTTAGTTTTCCAAAAAGAAAATGGTTTTAGATCCCTGTGTCACAAAAAATTTTTGTCAACTCCCTCAGTGCGCTGATAACACCAAAGTACTTTATCTAACATCACATAAACAAAGGGCTGTGTAAATCATCCAACAGTTTGTAAAATACAGAACCCTGGGTAACTCTTCGGACCCTTTTAAAAATATTTTCAGGCTGTGAGTGGTGAGTGGCTGGAGCAACTGGGGTAGAATCCTCGAATCCCTCTTGGGTGTCCTGATCAGGCATGACCTGATGTCCATCCCCCACAGATACGAGGTGTCAGGCAGGGCTGCTATTGGCGAGAACTCCAGAGAGGACGTTGTGCTTCCTATCTACCTGCGGGAGCGCACCCCAGCCCGGGACTACAACAATTCTTACTATGGCCTGATGCTCTTTGGGCACCCGCTCCTGGTGTCGGTGCCCCGGGACCGGCTCTCCTGGGACGCCCTGTATCACATCCTGCTGTACCGCCTCTCGTGAGTCTGCTGTTTGGGGTCAGGCAGGGAGGTGGGGTCAGAACTCAGATCCGGGCGTCTAGCTGCTTAGTTGCCACTTCCCGTCTGCATCCAGAAGACAGCTCAAACTTAACATGGCCAGAGAGGAACGTGTAGGCTTTTTTCTTTCTCTAAATTTCTGACTTTGCACCACTTCTCCTAGGTGCTGGGGATACACAGAGGTGAACAAGACAGACAAAATGCAGACTTCATCTTGTACTTAATTGTCTCTTCCTTGGAGAGGCTTGGTTGTTTGTGTTTTTACTGATAGATTTTCATTGTGCTTAAAATCCAGAGTCCTTACCAAGGCAAACAACAGTGCGTTATCTGGCTTCACCTCTCTCTCATGTTGCACTTACAAGTGCTTCTCAGAGGCCTTCCCTGATGGAAATTTACAGCTGATTGTGTGCCTGTTTACCAGTGGCTTATCATACTTAAGATCCACGCTCCTTAACTGTGGCACACAAGATCCTACATTGTCAGGCTGCCTCTTCCCGTGTCCCTCTGGCATCTCCTGAGACCTTCCGGGCTCCTCCTTAAGAACTGTTTGTGTGTGGGTTTACCAGTAGCTTCCCATCATAAGCAAAGTAGGATTCTGGGCTCTGTCCTCCCTGCCCTCGGGTCCCTCCTTGAGAGTCTCCTCTGCTCTGTCGGCAGACGCTATGTGACCAGACCCAGCTCGGATGACGAGGATGATGGGGATGAGAAAGGTGAGGAGGAGAAAGGAGAGAGGATCGGCAAGGATGAGGGTCTGTACAAGCAGTCCCATGGCCTGAGGGAGGGTCAGGGGGTTTGGGGTCGGTCTGACCCACACAGGGTCCACATGGATGTGTATTGCAGCTCAACCCCCTGGGGCTCACACATTTCCACCTCTGACATCCTCTCCTGTCCCAGCAGACCTGGAGGATAAGGACAACCTCCCTAAGGCTGGACATGTGGCTGGGGGCAGCTCCCAAGACCCTGGGCCGGAGCAGGCTGGGCCCAGCTCTGGAGTCGCGGGTGGGAGCCGGGCCCCCGTGGACAACTCCCCTGGACCATCCCACTGGCCCCAGAGAGCACGGCGCAAACACCTCTTCACCCTGCAGACAGTGAATTCCAATGGGACCAGCGACCGCTCGACCTTCAACGAGGATACCCATGGTGTCTCCTTCAGCTGTGAGCCAGGGTTGGGGAGGCGGGAGGGGGGTGTGCTTGGCAGCAGGGCCCATGACCACCTCCCCTCGCCCCCAGCCCAGCCGTACATTGCCATCGACTGGGAGCCAGAGATGAAGAAGCGTTACTATGACGAGGTGGAGGCTGAGGTAAACGAGATCCTGGGGATGGGAGGCACTTTCACCTTGCGCTACACACAAAGTCCATGCTCTTAACCACTCGGTGTGTGTCTTCCACCCCGACTCCTTTTTATCCCCCACAACCCCCATCCTCATACCTGGCTGTCCATTCCCCCAACCTAGGGCTACGTGAAGCATGACTGTGTTGGGTACGTGCTGAAGAAGGCTCCGGTGCGGCTGCAGGAGTGCATCGAGCTCTTCACCACCACTGAGACCCTGGAGAAGGAAAACCCCTGGTGAGGGCCCAGAACAGGGCCTCTGGGGGTGCAGTTGGGTGGGACCACCTCCCCCAGTCCGTCACCACTAAATACACCTCCTTCCCCCTCCCCCTCACTCGAAGCCTTCCTGCCACTCTGGCCACCAACACCCCAAGCCTATTCCTACCTCAGAGCCTTTGCCTGGGCTGTTCCTTCTCCCAGGGTCATTCTTCCTCTAGTTATCTACAGGATTTGACCTCCATTTTGCTCAGGTCTGTGAGCAAATGTTACCTCCTCAGAGAGACCTTCTCTTACTCTTCTGTTAAAAGCCACTCCTCTCCCAGCCATCAGCTCCCTCCATTCCCTCTTTCTAGCTCTGTAACGCCACTTGATGTCACCTCCTAGATCCCCTTTTGCATCGTTTTTTTGTATTTTCTGTTAGAGTGAACCCCTTAAGGGGGAAGACTTTTAAGTTCACTGTGTGTCTCTTCTCACTGATTATAATGGTGTGGGCTGTGCAGTAGATACTCATTAGATCCTTGCAGAATAAACAAAACAGAAAAAGAGAACCAAAAAAGACAAAACCAGTCTAAAAAATAAGAGCGGCATCTCCATGGAGCAGAAAGGGAATAGAAATACAAAGTAGTGCCAAAGGACTCAACAGTAGACCGTCAGTAAATACCTGGCGAGTGAGTCAGTGAATAAAATAGAAGAGAGAAAACTGGAGTGAGAGAGGCAGGCTCTAAAAGAAGACTAGTGTCTCACAGACTGGAAGCCAAACAAAAACACACGCCAGTACAAAAGTGTATACAGTGGGGAGTTGGTGAGTACTTGGTAGGATTTTAACGTGTCAAGAGAGCAAACTAGAGTAACAGGCAGGCTAGGAGTAAGAGCAGCATCTCTGGACGAGACGTGGCCCACGAAGGCCGCACGGCACAAAGAGCATGCGGTAGGTGCTCAGAAAGTGTCTGTGTCCTGACTCGGGCTCCATCTCTAGGTACTGCCCCAATTGCAAGCAGCACCAGCTGGCCACCAAGAAGCTGGACCTGTGGATGCTGCCGGAGACGCTCATCATCCACCTGAAGCGCTTTTCCTACACCAAGTTCTCCCGCGAGAAGCTGGATACCCTTGTGGAGTTTCCTATCCGGTCCGGGGCCCGGGGAGGCTGGCTGTGGGGGGAAGGCAGGCAATGGGGAAGGGGGCGCCAGCAGTGTTAACCCTCTCCCCACCCACAGGGACCTGGACTTCTCCAAGTTTGTCATCAAGCCGCAGAACGAGTCGGCCCCAGAGCTGTACAAATATGATCTCATTGCAGTTTCCAACCATTACGGGGGCCTGCGGGATGGACACTGTATGTGCCAGGCTGTGGCAGGGCCGTGTGCTGGGGGGTCAGGATGTCCCCAGTGGGTGTCCCCAGATGTGTGAACGGGTGGCGAGGTCATTAGGGTGGGAGGAGTGAGAGCGGACGTGGATGCCTCTTAGGGGCAGGAGGGTGGGTGAGGACAGCTTCCCCTCTTTTATAGACACGACATTTGCCTGCAACAAGGACAGCGGTCAATGGCACTACTTCGATGACAACAGTGTCTCACCTGTGACTGAGAATCAGATTGAGGTGTGATTTCCATCCTCCCTTCTCCCGACACCCTCCTCCCCGATCCACACTGACTCCTGTCCTCTCCTTGCAGTCCAAGGCAGCCTATGTCCTGTTCTACCAACGCCAGGATGTGGCACGTCGCCTGCAACCCCAGCCCAGCTTATCTGACCCCCCAGCGTCCCCAGCCTTTGGTACCCCAGCCAACTCTGAGTTCATGGATGTAAATTGAGGGGCCCTGGCCCTGCCACAGGGAAGGTAGCCATCTCTGCTCTCTTCCTTCCCAGCTCCACCCCTGTCCTCTTACCTGTGTTAGGTGCCCCATGCCAGATGCCACAGGCTTAGTCGTGGCTACTGTTCTCCTGTGCTGCTATATTGCTTTCTCTTGGGGAAGAAGAGGTCATGTCTCCTTCCAGCAGTGTGTTCCCTACCTGTGTTTGCCCCTTAGAGCATTAACCCTCCCTTCTATTCTCTATTTATGGTTGTCCCCTTCCCTCTTGTCCTCAACCTGGGGTGAACTGAGGGGTTGGTGGTGGGATGCACCTGAACACAGAGTGTATTTTCTTATTGAGACTCTGTACTTTCTGCTGTGTACATATAAACGTGCCAGTGTGTTCCTTGGCAGTGTGGGTTTTTTTCTTTTAACATACTTACCAAGCACCAGTTTTATGCCTGTGTGCTTACTGAATGCCAGGTGTGTGATGGCTGCTGCTCTGAGTGCACCATCTCTGTGCCAGGTACTATTCTAAGTGCTTCTGAAGCACCATCTGCGCATCAGACACGATTCTCAGCACCAACTGCATGCCCAGTGTTTCCCAAAGCATTTTGGAAATATCGACTCATAATCCTCACAACAGTCTCACGCAGGAGTTGTCATCGCCAATTTCAGATGGGGAAACAGATACAGAGGTCAAGTAATTGCTCGAGCTAGGTCCAGAGGTCAGTACACCTTATCAGTTACACGGCAGTAGTCCTGGAGGGGACGTTTAACCTCCCTGGACCCAGGATGGAAATCTTTGTGGACATGACCTGCACTACAGGTGATGTGGGAAAGGTGTGCCTGGAACAGACAGGCATCCGTGTGGGCAAATGGGTGGTTTCCGGACATAAAAGATACTAACCAGACCACCTCGCAGGCCCCCAGTAGTGTCCTCTGAGGAGTGGGTACATCTGGCCCAAGCCATACAAACTGACAGGACAGGTGTGCTGTGTTTGTGTCGCCCCTATGTTTAGCCTCCCGCCATGACTGCAGCTCCCCCACCAGGCAGGGTCCCTTCAGCCTCATGCCACAGAAGAGTGAGGTGGTGCACCTAGCACAGAATGGGTGCAGCATAGTGTGTCTGAGCATAAGATGCCACCTAAGCACTGCACAGCCCCCACCTGAGCCCTCCCGTAGGCACCAGCTGTCACCTCTGAGAAACGGCTCTTGTGGGGACAACCTTGGGGCAGCGTGGAGTGGACAGATGTGCAGTATCTGGATGTAGACAAGCACCCCAACCCTTCACACTGAGGAAGGGAATCCTGATCAGGACGGCTGAGAGACCATTCCCATGGGAAGGGTCTCCTCATTCCCCTCAGCCTGCTGCCTTTGCACTGGACCTGGCAGCCTCCCCCCGCCCCCACCTCCAGCTTTATCACCTACAAATCTCCGGTCATGCTGTTGACACAGGCAAGAATCGAGGTAGTTGCTGTGAGGAGCTCAGCTCAAACTGACTTAAGCGAAAAGCACAGAAATACTAGTTAAAGGTATGACTGGATCCAGGAACTCATAAGCTGTTGTTTAATCCTCACGAAGACTATATGGTTTAAGCACTGTTACCCCATTTTGCAGATGAGGAATCAGGCGTAAAGAGCTGGTTCAAAATGAGACCTCAGGGCTTCCCTGGTGGCGCAGTGGCTGAGAGTCCGCCTGCCGATGCAGGGGACGCGGGTTCGTGCCCCGGTCCGGTAAGATCCCACATGCCGTGGAGCAGCTGGGCCTGTGAGCCATGGCCGCTGGGCTTGCGCGTCCGGAGCCTGTGCTCCGCAACGGGAGAGGCCACAGCAGTGAGAGGCCCGCATACCGCAAAAAAAAAAAAAAAAAAGACCTCATTAGCTATGAGTAATCAATCAGTCCTGGACAAAAATCCACCTACGATGAATTCACTCAAAATAACTTCCCGGGTTTAACCAAAGACGTTTCAAAAAGACAACATGCCTAAGAATCAGGAGAAGTAAGAGGCAACAGACGCAGTTACACAGAGACACCTCATATTAGAATCCTCAGACATCAATGTAAAACAGTTATGCTTACTCTGGCCATGGAAATAGAGACGATTACATATGAACAAGAAATTTAAAACTTTTAAAAATGAAAATGAGAAAGAACCAAGCAGAAGTAATAGATCTGAGATAGATAATAACAGTTTGAGAAGTCGATGGATGAGTTTAGCAACATATCAGA
Source organism: Tursiops truncatus (assembly GCF_011762595.2). Classification (NCBI taxonomy): domain Eukaryota; kingdom Metazoa; phylum Chordata; class Mammalia; order Artiodactyla; family Delphinidae; genus Tursiops; species Tursiops truncatus. Next base: position 87,952,746 of record NC_047055.1, on the reverse strand, counting down.
CATAGCCGAGGAGGGACTCTGTGAATTGGATACAGTTTAAAGTGTACTAAGTAGTGCACTTGTAGAAGATTTTAAGTTAGACTAATACTACATTTCGATAAATTAAGGGTATAAAAACTAAAGAATAGAAAAAGTATAAATTTCAAACAAGAGGAAGGGAAATAGATGAATAATCCAAAAGAAGGCAAGAAGAAAGGAACATGGAACAAGGTGGATGGATAGCACATATGCAACCACTTGCAAATAGTCTGCTCTGCCCTCTCCAGTTCAAGGAAGGGGACTGGGAACTAGGCTGCTGCTTCCAGACCGCAACTGCCACCGTCCCAGGGAGAAGGTGGGGCGAGGGTGAGTAAGAATGCCACAGAACTTTCCCACGACTTTGAAGGTGTCTTTTTCTTGATTGGGTACTTGCTGTGTTGCTATAAACCTGTGACTGTTTCCAGAGCACTGACACAATTGGTTCTGACAATTCAGCTTGCTTTCTTTTTTCTTTTCTTTTTAAATTTAATTTTATGTTTTCGTTGGGGAACACAAGCTTGGAGCTTCCTAGTCTGCAATTATGCTGATGTCACTCCCTTTGTGTATTATGTGTTTTTCTTTAAATAGGAAATTTATTGATAGAAATCTCATATTTTTTCATTAGATTACACATCATTTATTACTTGTTTTTTATTTTTTAAAATTAATTTGTTTACTTATTTTAATTTTTTTTGGCTGTGTTGGGTCTTCATTGCTGGGCGCGGGCTTTCTCTAGTTTCGGCGAGCGGGGACTAACTACTCTTCACTGTGGTGCGCGGGCTTCTCATTGCGGTGGCTTCTCTTGTTGTGGAGCATGGGCTCTAGGCTCGCGGGCTTCACTAGTTGCAGCACACAGGCTCAGCAGTTGTGGCTCGTGGGCTCTAGAGCACAGGCTCAGTAGTTGTGGTGCACAGGCTTAGTTGCTCTGTGGCATGTGGGATCTTCCCGGACCAGGGATCAAACCCATGTTCCCTGCATTGGCAGGCGGATTCTTAACCACTGCGCCACCAGGGAAGTCCCTGAATTAGGTATTTTAAAATGATTCCACTTTATCTCTTTTGTTTGCCTATTAGCTCTTACTCTTAGTTTTATTTACTGATTGCTTTAGGGTTTATATTATACATCTTTAACTTATCAAAGTCTACCTTCAAGTGATACATACTACTTCACATATAGTATAAGAACTCCACAATAGTGTGCTTCCATTTTCCCCTGCTCAGCCTTTATGCTATTGTTATCATGCATTTTACTTTAACATGTTATAAATCCCAAAATACATTGTTATTTTTATTTTTTAAAAAAATATTTATTTTTTTTACATCTTTATTGGAGTATAATTACTTTACAATGGTGTGTTAGTTTCTGCTTTATAACAAAGTGAATCAGTTATACATATACATATTTGGTTGCACCAGGTCTTAGTTGCGGCATGGGGGCTCCTTAGTGTGGCATGCGAACTTTTAGTTGCAGCATGCATGTGGGATCTAGTTCCCTGGTCAGGGATCGAACCCGGGCCCCCTGCATTGGGAGTGTGGAGTCTTAACCACTGTGCCACCAGGGAAGTCCCTGTTATTTTTATTTAAGCAGTCAATTACTTCAAAGAGATTTAAATAATAAGAAAAGGAATCATATATGTTTACCCACATAGTTGCCACTTCCAGTGCTCTTCATTCCTTTGTGTAGGTCCTGATTTCCATCTGGTATCATTTGCCTTCTTTCTTTAACATTTTTTGTAGCGCAGGTCTGCTGGTGATGAATTCTCTGTTTTTGTATGTCTGAAAAAGTCTGTATTTCACCTTATTTTTTGAAAGATATTTTCATGGGTCTAGAATGTTAGGTCAACTGTTTCTATTTCTTTCAGTACTTTAAAGACATTCCTCCACTATCTTCTTCCTTACATTGTTTCCTATGAGAAATCTGCTCTCATCCTTATCTCCGTCCCCCTGTGCATAGTCTTTTTTTCCCTCTGGCTGCTTTGAAGATTTTCTCTTCAGCACTGGTTTTGAAAAAATTGATTATGATATGCCTTGGTGTAGTTTCCTTTTTTTCTTCTTCCAATTTTATCGAGATATAATTGACATACAGCACTGTATAAGTTGAAGGTGTACAACATAATGATTTGACTTACATACATTATGAAATGGTTACCACAATGTTTAGTGAATATCCATCATCTCATATAGATACAAGATTAAAGAAATAGAAAAAAAATGTTTTTCCCTGTGATGAGAACTCTTAGGATTTACCATCTTAACAACTTTCATATATAACATACAGCAGTGTTAATTATATGATGTTGTGTATTACATTCCTAGTAGTTATCTTAGAATTGGAAGTTTGTACCTTTTGACTGCCTTCATCCAATTATCTTCCCCACCATCTTCCTGCCTCTGGGAACCACAAATCTGACCTCTTTTTCTATAAATTTGTCTCTTTGTTTTTGAAGTATAATTGACCTTCAACACTATGTTAGTTCCTAGTACACAGCATAGAGATTCAATTTTTCTATGTATTTCAAAATGATCACCAAGATAAGTCTAGTTACTGTCACCATACAAAGATATTACATAATTATTGACTATATTCCCCACACTGTACATTTCATACCCATGACTCACTTATTTTGTAACTGAAAGTATGTACCTGTTAAACTCCCTCACCTATTTCTCTCCTCCTCACCTCCCCTCCTCCCTGGCAACCACCTGTTTGTTCTCTGTTTATGTTTAGTTATGTTTGTTCATTTGTTTTGTTTTTTAGATTCCACATATAAGTGAAATCTTACAGTATTTGTCTTCGTCTGACTTATTTCACTTAGCATAATGCCCTCCAAGTCCATTCATGTTGTCACAAATGGCAAGATTTCATTCTTTTTTAAGGCTGAGTAATATTCCATTGTGTATATATATACCACATCTTTATCCATTCCTCTTTTGATGGGCACTTAGGTTGCTTCCATATCTTGGCTATTGTAAATAATGCTGCAGTGACCATAAGAGTACACATATCTTTTCAAATTAGTGTTTTCATTTTCTTTGGATAAATACCCAGGAGTGGAATTGCTGGATCACATGGTATTTGTATTTTTTATTTTTTTAGGAATCTCCATACTGTTTTCCATACTAGCTGCACCAATTTGTATTCCCACCAACAGTGCACAAAGGTTTCCTTTTCTCCACATCCTCACCAACACTTGTTATTTGTTGTCTTTTTGGTAATAGTCATTCTGACATGTATGAGGTGATATCTCATTGCGATTTTGATTTGCATCCCCCTGATGATTAGTAATGTTGAACATCTTTCGTGTATGTGCCTGCTGGCCATGTATATGTTTTCCTTGAAAAAATGTCTATTCAGGTCCTCTGCCCATTTTTTAAATCAGGTTGTTTGTTTTTTTTAACGTTGAGTTGTATGAGTTCTTTGTATATTTTGGATAGTAACCCCTTAGCAGATATATTGTTTACAAATATCTTCTCCCATTCAGTAGGCAGCTTTTTGTTTTGTTGATAGTTTCTTGCCTTGGTGTCGTTTCCTCATGTTTCTTGTGCTTGGGGTTCCTTGAGCTTCTTGGATCTGCAGGTTTCTAGTGTTCATCAGATTTGGAAAAATTTTGGCAAGTGTTTCTTTATATGTTTTTTTTTTTTCTGAAGCTCCCTTCTCTCTTCTTCTTTATGGACTCCAATTACTCATATATTAGGCTGCTTGAAGTTGTCTCACAGCTCACTGATGCTCTTTTCATTTTTTTTTTGATTCTTTTTTTCCTATGTACTTCATTATCAATAGTTTCTATTCCTGTGACTTCAAGTTGACTAGTTATTTTCTTCTTCAATGTCTAATGTGCTGTTAATCCTATCTGGTGTATTTTTCAACTGGGGCATTGTAGCTGTTCAATTTGGGTCTTCTTTATATCTTCAATGTCTCTACTTAACTTTGAACATATGGCATACAATAATAGCAATAACTGTGTTAATGTCCTTTTCTGCTAATTCTAATGTCTGTATCAGTTCTGAATCAGTTTTGATTGATTATGCTCCTTATTATGGGTCATGTTTCCCTGAAAAGGCATTTCTGATACTCTTTGGTTGGATCTCAGACATTGTAAATTTTATCTTACTAGTAGCTGGATATTTTTGTATTCCTACAAATCTCCTAGAGCTTTGTTCTTGGATGCATCTAATTTTCTTAGAAATAGTTTCATCCTTTCAAGTCTTGCTTTTATGATGTTAGGCAGTTCCAAAGAAGTGTTTAATCTAGGGTTAATTATTCCCCACCACTGAGGCAAGATCTTCCTGAGTCCTGTATCCAACGACCTGAGAATTACGAGTGTTTCCAGTCTTCCTGGTTGGATCAGCCACTGGAACCACCCTGTGTGAATGCCAGACCTTGTTCCCTATAACCCTTTTGAATGGCTCTTTCCCCAGTCTTGGGCAGTTTCCTCACACAGATGCACTGCTTGATACTCTGTTGATTGCTCCAGGAAGACCCTCTGCAGATCACCAGAGTTCTCTCTGCAGCTCTCTCCTCTCTGGTACTCTGTCCTAAGGACTCCAGCTGTCCTGGTCTCCACAGACTCTCAGCTGTGTCTCTTCATCTCAAGGGCTCTGCCAGGCTCTGCCTGGGTTCCCCTGCCTGAGCAGTGGCCTGGACAATCCCTCCAGGCAGTAAGCTGGGGAATTCACCTCATCTGCTTCCTGTTTCTCAGGGGTCACTGTCCTTCATTTCCATTGTCCATTGTTTTAAAAACTGTTGTTTCACATATTTTGTCTAGTTGTATTGTTGTTTCAGGCAAGAAGGTGAGTCTTGTCTCTGTTGCTTCATCTTGGCTGGAAGCAGAAGTGCTCTCCCACAACTTTGTAAAACTTGCTGTTTAGCTGTTCTTTTCCTCACTTCTTGAGATGAAGGCTTAGTTCATTAATTATTCTAACTTTTTGCCTTGATATGTTTGTACTCCTAGATAATAAAAAACAGAAATATGGATTGTAAAAACCCCATGTAACTAGATTTATTACTTTTGACACTGTTGGATTCTTTAAATTCTTTAAATAAAAAAAGTAACACATTTGTGAAATGCTTACAGTTTTTTGGTGCCATCATAGACCTCACCTTGAAAAAAAGTTTCCTTAACAACTGGAAAAAATGTATATAAACATGGGTATCTCTATATTTTAAAAACTTACTGTACCTTTAAAAAATTGTACACTCTTTCTGTGTGGAAAGGAGATAGCAGAGAGAGCAATCTGGAAGTTAAAAAAGAAATATGGAAGGTAGAAGAAAGCAGGGAGAAGAGGGAATAGAAAAGTAGGAAAAATTAGTAGCACATGGATGAGGTTTACAGAAATGGCATGTAACCCTCACTGTTTCTAGATCTTCAGTTATAGTTTCCATAGACTGCAATGCATGGCTGGTCATGGTCCACTTGCATTCACCAGCCACCCCACTGAGCGGACCACTGCCTGTGTTAGCTACTCTATAAAATGGTAAAAACAAACAGTATGTAAATACACTGTAGAAGAAGACTTAATTGTGAATATAGTTTTTTGGTATGTTTAACAATGGACAATGTCTGAAGTCAGGGTTCCAAGGGAGCATCCTCTTTTTCTTCTATTGCTGTGTAAGATCCCTGTCCTATTCTCTGAGCAGCTCTAAAATCTTGTTTCTTTCCAGTCTAGATCCTAACAAAATCTTGGATTTGGTTTGCTCTAGCAGTTACAGTCACTGAGGTGCTTTTCTCTCTCTCCTTCCCTCAGTTAATAGGTTTCCTGTGCCCAGTTGGAAATGGGGCAGGTTGGAGAGGACCATTCCTCTTTCCAAATGGAGACTGTGCTGAAAGCAGCAGATTTTGTGTCCATTTGGTATCACTGCTGCCTCTTCCCAAGCTCCTGTCCCTGTCACCAGCTGACCCTTTCTTTCTGTGATGTATGAATAAGGCTATGAATTTCAGTGAAGGTAAAATATGTGTTTTCAAACAAAATCTGTTTTTGAATCTATCCTGGGGACAAAAATACTTTCATAATTATTAAATACTGTGTGCTGGTCTAATGTCATAAAAACAACAATATGTATAGGACTTCAGAAATTACAAAAAAGCTTCCAGATACATTCTCATTTGCCCTCTGTGTAACACTGTGGGACGTGGTATTATCATTGCCATGTCGTAGATGATGGAGCTGCCGCTGAGGCAGGTAGGCATTTTGCCCTTGCCCAAGGTCATATAGCAAATAAGCGGTATCTTTTAGCCAAGTCTTAGCTCTACAGCCCCACTCTTTCTACTACTTTATTCCTTCTAACATGTGCCGAAAAGCATTGTTATTTGTTTAAAGAAAAATAAAGTACTTTCACTCCTCCTAATGAATTTTTTAAAATATTTATTTATTTATTTGGCTGTACCGGGTCTTAGTTGCGGCAGGCGGGATCTTCATTGCAGCATCCTTGTTGCAGCATGCGGGATCCTTAGTTGTGGCATGCAAACTCCTAGTTGTGGCATGCGGGATCTAGTTCCCTGACCAGGGATCGAACCACCCAGGCCCCCTGCATTGGGAGCATGGAGTCTTAAACACTGGACCACCAGGGAAGTCCCCTCCTAATGAATTTGAACATGTGTAAGCTTTTTAAAAAATAGAAATGTGTTGGGAATTCCCTGGTGGTCCAGTGGTTAGGACTCCATGCTTCCACTGTGGGGGCATGGGTTCCATCCCTGGTTGGGGAACTAAGATCCCTGCAAGCCGCACGGCATGGCAAAAAAAAAAAAAAAAAGGAAATGTATTACTATAATTTGAAAGAATGAGCCATGTTAGTAAGCCAGCTCTTTACAGAGCAGTTAATTATTTTAGACCATCTCATTCCCTAGCTTTATCTCTTTGTGCCCTGCCATGGTGGGGTTAATGCCGTCCTGGTTAGTGAAGGGCTCTCCATCATAGGGTGGGCAAGGGAGGATGTCTCAGGTTCAGGGGATTTGCTACTTTTTTAGTGGTTCTGGCATAAGGTTTGAAAGTGAGCAGTTTAACAAAGCTGACTTTCTCTAGGCATTTCCCGCCCCCCCGCCCCCCCCCGTCCCCGATTTCAGCTATTTTTGGTAGCTCTTTGTTTTAACCCAGTATCAAAAAAAGAAGAGGGTGGTTATTTTGTTGCTCAAGCAGAGACTGAACATCACCTGTTTTGACTGCTACAGTGTAATTGACTGCTACAGTGTAATTCATCCATGTCTCTCTCCATCCCTATCTTTGGCATGTTCTGAGGACTCCCATCATGGAACCACACAGGGCTGCTTCTCCATTTCTACAGGATACAGAAATATTGGAAGCTTCAAATTGTGCTGTTGTATTCAGGTGAAGTAATTTTATTCACAGGAATACAAATTAAAGATTATTTTGTGTTTTTGGAGAATGGAGAGTTTATAATAACCATAATCCAAAGCTTGCATCTTTTCTGATGCTAAAACTCAGCAGAAAACTCCAAAAGAAATTGTTTTGTTAGAGATAGGACAGGGAACTGCCCAAGGGAGTTAGACATATCAAGTAGGCTACTTTTATTGAATGTATTGAATTAGATGACAAGGAAATGTATTAAGTGCATATATATTACCTGTCACTGACTACATCTGAAGCCCTGAATCTCTTAGCAAAGAGATCTGAGCATGCAGGGAAAGTGAGTGCTGAACCCAAGCTGGTGTGTTTGTGGTGGTGTGTGTTCTGAGGCCTTTTTAAAATTTTTATTTATTTTTTCTTAGTTTTATTGAGATATAATTTACATAGAACATTGTATTAGTTTTAGGTGTACAACACGATGATTTGATACACACATATATTATGAAATGATCACCACAAGTTAACACCTCTCACTTCACATACTAAGATCTTTTTTATTGAGTTATAATTAACATACAATATTATATTAGTTTCAGGTGTACAACATAGTGATTTGATATTTTATACATTATGAAATGACCACCACAATAAGTCCGGTTATCACCCATTACCATACAAAGCTGTTACAATACTGTTGACTATATTCCCTATGTGTACCTTATATACCTGTGAGTTATTTACCTTATAGCTGGAAGTTTGTACCTCTTTATCCTCTTCACCTATTTCGTCTGTACTCCCAACCCTTCCTCTGTGGCAACCACCAGTTTGTTCTGAGATCTTTCCGAAGACAGAATAGATATCTTTAATTTCTTATTGCAATGCTGGGATGTTTCTTATTTTTCCCATGGTATCCTTCTAACACCCCTCCTTATCCCCTTCCCCACTTTTCCTCCAACACTTTCCTAAAGCAGAATTTGTGGAAAACCTATTCTGTTTTACTTATTTATTTATTTAATTTATTTTTGGCTGTGTTGGGTCTTCGTTGCTGCGAGTGGACTTTCTCTAGTTGCCGCGAGTGGGGGCTACTCTTGGTTGTGGTGCGCGGTCTTCTCATTGCGGTGGCTTCTCTTGTTGTGGAGCACGGGCTCTTAGGCACGTGAGCTTCAGTAGTTGCAGCACACGGGCTCAGTAGTTGTGGCTCACGGGCTCTAGAGTGCAGGCTCAGTAGTTGTGGTGCACGGGCTTAGTTGCTCTGCAACATGTGAGATCTTCCTGGACCAGGGCTCGAACCCGTGTCCCCTGCATTGGCAGGCAGATTCTTAACCACTGAGTCACCAGGGAAGCCCCCTATTCTGTTTTTAAGTTAGAATTTTATAAGCCAGCCCCTTAGGTGATAGCATTCCCAAAAAATCAGGAGTTATGTGTCTATTTTGGAAGTACAATTTTTAAAACTGCAGCGATCACTTATTAATTTCACTGAAAGCATAGAATCAAAAAGTGATATTTGCACTTTTAAAGCATTTTTAGATGATAAAATTAGAGATAAAGGCATAATTCACATTCCAGAGCTCGGTAATGTCTTCACAATAGTGCTTTCTGTATGATAGACATCAGTCTCCAATGTCAAAGGGGACCTCCTTCACCAGAAGTTAGCATTTTCTGAGGGTCTCTTCCATGCCATCTTACTCTAGGGACAAGGAGTGCACTTGGGGTCTAGTCAGAAGCCTGCTCCTAATTCCCATCTCAGGCTTTGACCTCATTTTCTACAGCTGCAACCATAGTATGTTGGGTGAGGCTCTGGATACAGAACTCTTGCAGCTCTGAGTTTCCATGGTTCCAAGAGCACAGATGAAATAACAGCATAACCTAAATTTTGTTGGAATACGTTGCTTGACTGTGTTTAGCCTGTGTGCGTGTGTGCACACACGCACACACATGTCTGAGTATTCTAGGAATAATATAATTATAGTGGATGCATTCCTGAGCAATGATGAGCAATAATGGGGAACAGTATGGCTGACTGTCTCTATGATAACCTCAGTTAACTATGTGTATGCATATTTTACTTATTTTGGTAATTTGTATTTTATTTAATTTATTTATTATTTATTTATTTATTTGGCTGCACTGGGTCTTAGTTGCGGCAGGCGGGATCTTCGTTGCCACATGCAGGATCTTTAGTTGCTGCATGTGGCATCCTTAGTTGCGGCATGTGAACTCCTAGTTGCAGCATACGGGATCTAGTTCCCTGACCAGGGATCAAACCTGGGCCCCCTGCGTTGGGAGTGCGGAATCTTAGCCACTGGGCCACCAGGGAAGTCCGGTAATTTGTATTTTAAAGTATAGATAATTTTATGTTCATGATCGTGCATTTGTGACCATCAGTTACTTGTGATCGCAGCGATTATTGGCCATTATTTCTGCTGTGGAATTGTAAGAGCTGTGGAGGAGGTGGGTAGAGGAGACACAGGGAGAGAGATGACCCATTTTAACCTTTTCTGGAGCAAACAGGTGATCACATCAGAAAAAGATGCTTTTTAGTATTTATTTCCCCTTCCCCCCACCCCCAAACACCTTTATCAGTGATGAATGACTGCCTTTCTGTGTTGACTTTGTTCTTCAACCACTGCCTTCAATCTGGTGCTTCTTTTCAAGTGCCTTGTAGACTTGAGAGCACTTTGCATTTAAGTGAGTCTGAGGCAATCTTTTCAGCAGAGATGCTCAGTTATCATATGCTTCTTGGGGACAACTCTTGGAGGTCCTCATTTGCTAAAGTCTCATCATGAGAATTTAAGGACTGCTACAGAGCATCTTCGTTAGACTTATTAAGCCACATGGCTGAGGGAATTCCCTGGCGGTGCAGTGGTTAGGACTCCGTGCTTCCACTGCAGGGGGCACAGGTTCCATCCCTGGTCAGGGAACTAAGATCCCACATGCAGCGCATGTGGCCAGAAAAAAAAAAAAGAGAGAGAGAAGGGTTCACAGAAGCCAGGAGTCCCTCTGTGATCCATGTTGGTCCTAGGAAGCATGGTTTTATTTTGTTTCTGTGTTGCTGAGGACCAGGAGTTGAGTGGCCTGAACTGTTGTCACAGAGGTGATGGTTTCTTAGAGGTTCTTTTCATATAACACCTGAACAACCATGAAGAAAATGCTAATTAGCTGCTCTCCAAAGATATTTTCAAAAAATGATGCTTTGCCAAGGCATGGAAACAACACAAGTGCCCATCAATAGACGATTGGTTTAAGAAGATGTGGTATATATATATATACAATGGAATATTACTCAGCCATAAAAAGAATGAAATAATGCCATTTGTAGCAACATGGATGGACCTAGAGAATATCATACTAAGTGAAGAAAGTCAGACAGAGAAAGAAAAATATTATATGATATCATTTAGGGACTTCCTAAAAAAAAAAAGAAAGAAAATTATTTTTAAAAACCCAAAAGAAACAGAAACAGACTCACAGACATAGAAAACAAACTTATGGTTACCAAAGGGGAAAGGGAGGGAGAGGAAGGATAAATTAGGAGTTTGGGATTATACAAACTACTATACGTAAAATAGATAAGCAACAAGAATTTACTGTATAGCACAGGGAACTATATTCAATATATTGTAATAACCTATAATGGAAAATAAAAATAATCTGAAAAAAATAGAACTGAATCACTTTGCCATATACTAGAAACTAATACAATATTGCAAACCAACTATACTTCAATTTTTAAAAATGCTGCTTTGGGTTTGAATGCCCCATCATACATTTCTTTTCATCGAGAAACCCTAGGCTTTTTCATTTTATTTATTTATTTATTTTTTGTGGTACGCGGGCCTCTCACTGCTGTGGCCTCTCCCATTGCGGAGCACAGGCTCCGGACGCACAGGCTCAGCGGCCATGGCTCACGGGCCCAGCCGCTCCATGGCATGTGGGATCTTCCCGGACCGGGGCACAAACCCGCGTCCCCTGCATCGGCAGGAGGACTCTCAACCACTGCGCCACCAGGGAAGCCCAGGCTTTTCCATTTTAAACCTCCCATATTTCCCAAAGCAAGGCAACCAGTCTTCATTAGTCTCAAAGGCTAGCAGAGCTTTTCCTCACAGAGAGCTATGGATGCTGAAGGGTTCAAAAGCAATTATAACATATTCAAGGCTCTCTTCCTTATGGTTCCAGCAAATATCTCTGCCATATGTCTGCCTGCTTTTTCTGTCACTGCTGAAATTCTGACACCATGCTCATGGTCAAAGCCACTCCTGTGGCTATTCGAATTTATTTCCTGCTTTTCTCATTCTCTTTCTGTTTTTCATGCTGCTATCAAACTCACCTAGTTATTCACAGTAATTCTCTTAGTGAGAATCAATTAGAGGTTTTGATTCTCAAGACATATAACCTGATTTTTCTGCTTGTTCTGACATATTTTTCCTTGTCCTTGTTACTGTACTTAGACCCAGAGAAGTAACATTTTCTTCTGCATTTGTAAAAATCTCTACTTTTTCCCCCAAAGATATTTCACCATAGTTGACTATTTTAACTGATAACATGTAGCATGTACCATGCACTCCTTTCCTTAGTCCTTGAAAATAATTTTCAGCTTTTGTTCTGCTATATCGTTATTCCCAGATACTTTTTTGGCAGTACATACAATGCAGTAACTTGCTACTCTTTTAAAGGCCACAGTGATTTTTTTTTCTTTTTTATCTCTTTTTTTTTTTTTTTTTTTTTTTGCAGTATGCGGGCCTTCTCACTGTTGTGGCCTTTCCTGTTGCGGAGCACAGGCTCCGGACGCACAGGCTCAGCGGCCATGGCTCATGGGCCTAGCCGCTCCGCGGCATGTGGGATCTTCCCAGACTGGGGCATGAACCCCTGTCCCCTGCATCGGCAGGCGGACTCTCAACCACTGCACCACCAGGGAAGCCCTTTTTTCTTTTTTATACAGCAGGTTCTTATTAGTTATCTGTTTTATACATATTACTGTATATATGTCAATTGCAATCTCCCAATTCATCCCACCACCACCCCTCCCCCTGCTTTCCCCCCTTGGTGTCCATACGTTTGTTCTCTACATCTGTGTCTCTATTTCTGCCTTGCAAACCGGTTCATCTGTACCATTTTTCTAGATTCCACAAATGTGCGTTAATATACAATATTTGTTTTTCTCTTTCTGACTTACTTCACTCTGTATGACAGACTCTAGGTCCATCCATATCTCTACAAATGACCCAGTTTCGTTCCTTTTTATGGCTGTATATATGTACCACATCTTCTTTATCCATTTGTCTGTCGATGAGGTAGCTTCCATGAGCGGGCTCTTGTAAATAGTGCTGCAAGGGCCACAGTAATTTTAAAAATCCAAAACTTTCTTTTTACCACCTAAAAAATCCTAATGCACCCAACAAGGATTTTGAAATGGCCTGGGAACAGTTTGTGATACACAAAGGATATCTCTGTTTCTTAGCAAAGTGATAGAACATAAACACCTGCAACTCAACAGACTTGTGAGATACTTTCTTAATTGTGAAATAACGTCTAAATTATATTGATTTAGTGTTATTTTTTGCATTCAAATTCTCTGAAAAATTAATAATCCAAGTGGGGTATAAAGGGTACCATTTTATTAATTAGATTAGTGGGCTGCCAGAGTCGAATATTCCCCACTTTACCAAGCACAAGGGCTTCCTGTAGAATTCTACTAGACCAAGACAGGCCTTTCCTCTGAGCAATAGTGATAAAGTTGTCTAAATATGTGAACTGCAATGTTTTTGTTTTCTTCAAGTAAAAAGTTGAAAGATGTGTTGGAGGATTTTGCGAGCAGACCTTTTGTTTCTTAATGACTATTCTGCCTCACAGAGAGACTGAGTGACTTGGCTGCTCTCAGAGGTGGCAGAGGCCCACGTGGGGGGTTACAGCCCTCATTTGCTGGGCTTGGGGCAAATATTCAATGAATATTCTTTAGTAATGAGTGTTAGTACAGTTCCAACATTTTTATACATTTTAAGGTTGGCCCTTTGAACATTTGGATTTCATAGAATATATTAAAATGGTTTAAAACTCTATGGAGGTGGGCTTCCCTGGTGGCGCAGTGGTTGAGAGTCCGCCTGCCAATGCAGGGGACACGGGTTCGTGCCCCGGTCTGGGAAGATCCCACGTGCCGCGGAGCGGCTAGGCCTGTGAGCCATGGCCGCTGAGCCTGCGCGTCCAGAGCCTGTGCTCCGCAACGGGAGAGACCACAACAGTGAGAGGCCCACGTACCGCAAAAAAACAAACAAACAAACAAAAAAACTCTATGGAGGGACCTTCCTGTTGGCACAGTGGTTAAGACTTTGTGCTCCCAGCGCAGGGGGCCTGGGTTCGATCCCTGGTCAGGGAACTAGATCCCACATGCATGCCACAACCAAGAGTTTGCATGGCACAAATAAAGAGCTGGCGAACTGCAGCTAAGGAGCCCTCGAGCCACAACTAAGGAGCCTGCCTGCTGCAACTAAGACCCGGTGCAACCAAATAAATAAATAAATATTAAAATAAAACTCTATGGAGTAAATATCTACCCCTTCCCCCATTTTTGACACTATAGCGAGATATTTTGAATTGCAAAGTGCCCTTCTTTTTACTTATAACATTTTATAATTATGTAACAATGGGAAAGTGTTCAGAATAAGTCCTTCCTTTTATGTTTTTATGTTGTGTGAACACTATGGAATAAATCGATTTCTGTTGCCATCGCCATAGGTTTTTCTTATCACATGTGGTTTTTCCAGTTACTAAGCACATAGCATAATTTAAACCATTCAAGCACTGGAGTCAAGAGAACTGGTCTGAGTTCCAGCTTACTAAGCAGGTGATGCTCAAAACACAGCCATGGGCAAAGGGCCACAGAAGTCCATTCTCTGAAGTTGGTGTGTGATGTGTTAATTTATAGCCTAATTCTCCTGTTGACTTCTCAATTCACTGCATCATAAAGATTTTAGCTGCAGCTAAAAAAGAAATCCAGAGACTGATACTTTCCTCATAATTTCCAGAGTTTTAACATGCAGGGTATATATAAAAAGTATACATATTTGGATTTCATATTATATCTGTTCCATATGACACATATAACATACATATGTGACACATATACATAGAAAACATATTCATATGATAAAACTGTGGTACAGACTTCAGTAATTCATGTACAACCATCACTACTTTTGCAATATCCATATACCAAATGAACGTTATTACCTAATATGTTTTTTTTTAATCTTTATTGAAGTATAGTTGATTTACAATGTTGAGTTAGTTTCTGGTGTACAGCAAAGTGATTTAGTTTCATATATATATATATATATATATATATATATATATATATTCTTTTCATGTTCTTTTCCATTATGGTTTATTACAGGATATTGAATATACTTCCCTGTGCTATATAGTAGGACCTTGTTGTTTATCTATTTTATGTATAGTAGTGTGTATCTGCTAATCCCAAACTCCTAATTTATCCCTCCCCCACCCCTTTTCCCCTTTGGTAGCCATGAGTTTGTTTTCTATGTCTGTGAGTCTGTTTCTGTTTTGTAAATAAGTTCATGTCATATTTTAGATTCCACATATAAGTGATATCATATGATAGTTGTCTTTGTCTTACTTACTTCACTTAGTATGATAATCTCTAGGTCCATCCATGTTGCTGCCAATGGCATTATTTCATTCTTTTTTATGGCTGAGTAGTTTTCCATTGTATATATGTACCACATCTTCTTTATCCATTCATCTGTCAAGGGAATTTAAATTGCTTCCATGTCTTGGCTATTGTAAATAGTGCTGCTATGAACATTGGGGTGCATGTATCTTTTGAATTATATGCCCAGGAACGGGATTGTCGGATCATATGGCAACTCTGTTTTTAGTTTTCTGAGGAACCTCCATACTGTTTTCCATAGTGGCTGCACCAATTTACATTCCCACCACCAGTGTAGGAGCCCTAATATATTTCTTTAAATTGATGCACATTTCAAAATTTAAATAAAATGATGCTCAGTCCTAAGTGCAGGGTGCATTTATCCCTGGTGGTAATTATGGACACAGCACTAAATAACAGAGAATCACAAGTGAGAGAGATGACCCATTCCCCAGGTTCTTTCAGCCTCGGTAGGCATCACAGTTAGAAAGTCTCAGTTTGGAACTTTTGACAAAAGAAGTACATCTTTTGACAACAGAAGAGTAAGTCTCAGACCCAGAGCCTCCACCGAACAGTAGTTTTTAGCTAAAATTCAGTAATGCTATTTTGTTTTCATTGTAGTGACCCCAGTATATAAAAAGGGGGAAAAAAGCAATAATACAGAAAAAAAAGTTTTGTGATCACATTCTCCTTTATTTATTTTATTTTGGACAGGCTGTGCAGCCTGCAGGATCTTAGTTCCCCGACCAAGTACTGAACCCAGCCCCCGCAGTGAAGGCGCTGAGTCCTAATCACTGGACTGCCAGGGAATTCCCAACATTCTCCTTTAAGAACATAAATTGTTAAAGTTAATTTTATTTAAAAAGACATAAGTGAACATGTGAGAATTTACCATGTTAGTACTACTTTAATTTAATCTAAGCAATTCATAATTATTATAGGGATTTTTCAAATAGCCATGCTGGAACTCAGAAAAGAAATAGGAACACCAGGTAAAGAAGCCAGGTCTTTCTAGTATTTTGCTTTTTACTCAAATATTGAGACTATTTTATAACTAATTATAAGTTGCTATATAACTATGGTTATGGCAATTATAAGTTTGATTAATGTGTAGGATCAAAAACTGCAAATACAATAAGCTTTTGGTTCTCTTGCTAATTCTCCTTCACAAACCAAGATATACATCTGAATATGCAACAGGCACGGATTGGGTGACAGCCTTAGAACAGAGATTGGGAGCAAGAGGGCAGCCAGGCACAAAGGAGAAGCCATTCCAAACTGGGAGCACCAGCCTGCAGGCAAACGGAGCCCTTCATGCATGCGTGCTGTGAGGAGACTGTGATCTATATACACAGTCATTGCATGACAGCAACTGCCAGGGCTACCTACTGGTGGTGGTGACATTCCAGAGCGCTCCATGCAGTCTCACTTGTGGGGTATGCATTTTCCATAAGAGTGAGAAACTTCATCTATTTGCCTGCTTTCAGATGGTGTTTAACTCTCTGCTTTAACTTTTGAAAGGGGAAAAGAATCGCTAACAAAAGTGTAAGAACATATTGTAGTTGTCCAATGTTTGCTCCAGCAACTATAGCTTGTGAAAGGGGCCCAACTCCATGGAAGAAAGGGACATTGTAAGTCCCAACTCCATGACTGAGACTTTGGGCAAGTTGCTTTACATTTGGGTGTCTCCATTTCCTGACCTGTAAGATGGGTACAATAATACATACCCATCTGACTTAGGCTGTTGTTGACCTAATTAATCTCCAAATACCCTTTTCACTGTAAAATGTCTGTGATCTGCGTCCTAAGCTTACACAGATGAACTAATTTCCTTTCATTGGGGTATTTCTCTAGGAAAATGGTTATGGTTTCCTGTCTTCCCTTTTGGAATCTCTTAAGTAACACTCCACATCTAAGCTCCTGGTGGTGATTTCTGACACACGCAGCAGTGAGTGGTAGCTTGCAGTGAGCAGCGGCTGGGAGCGAGACTATAGTTCTCTGACCGGGAATCGAACCCTGGTTGCTTGGGTGGAAACCAGGAATCTTAACTGCTAGACCACAGGGCCAGCAGCCAGAAACTAAATCCCCAGTCCCTGTCTACCTTTAAAGGAGGGATCTGACAAGGAGACAAGGTATGGAGGAAAGTAAAGTGCTTATTAGGAAAGAAGAGTACAGGCAGAAAGATGCATGGGCGAACTCAACGAGAGAGTCCTGAGAGTCGCACCTTTGGGAAGTTTAAATCCTTTATAAGGGGGCAGTCTTCTGGGTCTTTGTCTTCTTCTTGACCAGTCGTATTTCTTTGACTCCATGGCTTATTTGTCTCAGGACCCTCCCCTGGGTGCGAATGCACCCCTCAGTCAAGATGGTGTTGGTATCATTCCATTGCAAAGGCGTCTGGGAGGGAAAATAGCAAGACTCATTATGGTCTGGCATCCCCTGCCTTTTTGACCCCATGGAGGCTTCCTGCATATGTGTAATGTTTCCCTTGCCCCAAGGATGAGAAGTGTATGACCTCTTGATCTTTTAACAAGGTTTAGTCCCTCTCTGGTCCTGCCATAGAAGTGTCCAATGTCCGGCTATTTGCCCTATTCCTGTTGTTGTTTCTTACATCGAAGTGCAGATCTTGAAATGCAGACAGGAGTCTGGTAGTGAATGTCTGGCCTGGAGCCCATCTTTTTCTCACCCCAGGAAGTATGAACAGGAGGCCAGTTGTAAACTTCTAGCCTGGAGCCCATCTATCTCCTGCCTCAGTGGGTTCACAATGACTAATGTCCTGCCGAGTTCCACAGTCCACACAGGTGGCATCCAGGCGATGTGACTCTGGGAGGTGATGTGGGAAACTGTAAGATAAGGTGACACCGGGAAGATATTTTATCAAAACGCCAAAGTGTGAGAAAGCATATCCTCCTTCACATTTCAACACATTTATGTCACTTGGGCGACAGCTCTTAAGCAGCAGTGCACTGGCAGCTGCTAAGCTGGCTTGTCACATGTCCACGGATTCAGCCGGAAAAGAAACAGTGAAACCAAACTCACTCAGGCAGTGTAGTCCTTACAGAGACAGCAAAAGTAAGACCAGCGTGATGTCAGCTCCCATGTCCTTAGTCCCACAGTTTGACACTGAACCAGAAGGGCCAGATGTTAGACCGTGGGTCGCTCTGTTATTGAAGAACCAACTTTAAACCACAGCCAAGCAATTTTGTAGACTTTACACAGAAGCCTGCAGCTGTACCCTAAGTGTGATCAAGGTGGGAATTCCAGCTGCACCAGAGCCAGGGAGGCGGATGGAAAATTGCCTCTTGGCGGCTCCTCCTCAGGCTGCTTGTCTTGTTATGTCCCAGGGAAAATCCCAGGACATTCTGCCAAGACTCATTTCGGACTTCAGCCAAACCTTGGCCCATGTGGGCTCCATGGAGATGTGCAAGGTCACCGCCACGGCAGAGCCATTCCCCTACACCTGCACTGCCTGACCTTTCATGGATCCAGCTAGCTAAGAATTCTTTTAATTTTATTTTTTATATTTTTTGGCTGCACTGTGGCGTGGCCTGCGGGATCTTAGTTCTCTGACCAGGTATGGAACCTGCGCCCTTTGCAATGGAAGTGCAGCATCTTAACCATTGGACCACCAGGGAAGTCCCTAAGAATTATTTTTAGAAGCACAGACCATCCCATCAGATGCCCCATCAGTCATTGTACTGATAGGGGCTTGGACAAAAACCCTTTCTATTTATTTTGAGTGAAATCAGATGAGAGTCACTGTGGCTATGACTCCCAGTAGAATAATCACACCTGCCTGGAGGACAGACTGCAGCCAGGATCTTGATCCAGAGCCAAGCCAGCCAAATATGTCATTTAATTCAGATGCAGCAAGAGGTGTTGGCAACTGCACACACCCTGACTCAGCGGCCAGCAGGAAGTCCAGGGTGATGGGATTGTCCATCCCCAGTCATGCTAGAGAGTGTAGACTGGTTCATGTGTGGCAGGCAAGTATAGGCTTGATGTCCATGTCAGAAGTGGTACCCTACTGGACCATAAACTGTAGCAGAAGTGTATCATTTATTACGACAGGGGTAAACCAGTTTTATGTCCCTTATGGTAGAAACTCAACTAATTAAACAGTTCCTACATCAGCCAGCTCAGCCCCCTGCCACAGCCTGCTCAGGGAGAGCTAGATTCTACTAATAGATTTGTAGCGACCTCAGCAGCAGCATTTTGTTGCCTTGGGGTCTAGGACAAGGTTACCACAGCATTCTGAAATGATAGGACAGGTCAGGGGTCCTGCAGGCAAGAGCCAAGAGAGCCTAATGGTCCCCCGCACCCATGCCAACCCCTGGGTCTAAGGTGTTCCTTTCCCACCAGCCCAGGTTGTCACTCTCCTTTTGTGGTCACGTGATGGGTACCCCCAGTCTCAGAAGCGCCCACATCTTCTAATCTCCCCATGTCTTCCCCACACTGTGGGTCTAGGCTCATTCTAAGATGGTCCAGTGGTTTCCTTCTTTGTATACCTTGTGCCCTCCTAGATCATCTTCCGCCTCCAGACGTGTGCACCCCTCCAGGACCAACTTAGAAATTGTCACCTCATACCTATGATCATCATTAACCCGGAGTGAAGAGAAACACCAAGTTAGTGGCTCCAACCTCCCATCTCTTCTGGGCCACTTGCCAAGTCCCAGCTTCCTGCAGGTCGGTGTGGAAGGGAACAGGCAGAGTGAAAAGGACTACTTGGGTGGTTTGGGTCTCTTACAGTCAGTCTGGGCCCCTTTCCCTTCCCCCGAACTTCATAATTAAAACATTTTCTCCAAATGGGAAGTTCTCTTGTGGAGAATTGCTACATCTAGAGCTCATACTGCCTGTTTTTTGGGTTTTTAAAAAAATTTTTTGCCACGCAGCACGGCTTGCAGGATCTTAGTTCCCTGACCAGGGGAACTGGTCCCTGCAGTGGAAGCAGGGAGTCCTAACCACTGGACAGTCAGGAAGTTCCCAATACTGCCTGTTTTAAATGTCTGCGCCACTGGAAACTGAGCCCTGCTGGCCCATTTATCTTTTTTTAAATTAATTTTTATTGGAGTAGAGTTGATTTACAGTGTTGTATTAGTTTCTGCTGTACAGCAAAGTGAATCAGTTATACATATACATATATCCACTCTTTTTTTTTTTTTTTTTTTGGCTGCGTCAGGTCTTATTTTCAGCCCACGGGATCTTTCACTGAGGTGTGTGGGCTCTTCGTTGCAGCACGCGGACTTCTCTCTAGTTGTGGCACGTGGGCTCCAGAGCAGGCGGTCTCAGTAGTTGTGGCACACAGGCTCTCTATTGTGGTGCACAGGCTCAGTAGTTGTGGCACATGGGCTTAGTTGACCCACGGCATGTGGGATCTTAGTTCCCTGACCAGGGATCGAACTCACGTCCCCTGCACTGGGAGGTGGATTCTTAACCACTGGACCACCAGGGAAGTCCCTATCCACGCTTTATTAGATTCTATTCCCGTATAGGTCATTACAGAGTATTAAGTAGAGTTCCCTGCACTATACAGTAGGTTCTTATTCGTTATCTATTTTATATATAGTAGTGTGTATATGTCAATCTCAATCTCCCAATTTATCTCTACCCCTGCCTTCCCCTTTGGTAACCATAAGTTTCTTTTCTACATCTGTGACTGTATTTCTGTTTTGTAAATAGGTTCATTTGTATCACTTTTTAAGATTCCACATATAAGCGATATCGTATGATATTTGTCTTTGTCTGACTTACTTCACTCAGTATGACAGTCTCTAAGTCTATCCATGTTGCTGCAAATGGCATTATTTCGTTCTTTTTTATGGCTGAGTAATATTCTATTGTATATATGTACCACATTTTTTAAAATTAAATGAGTCTTTTTATTTAGACTCATTTATTTTATTTTATTTATATTTTCACTCTTTTTAAACATCTTTATTGGAGTATAACTGCTTTACAATGTTGTGTTAATTTCTGCTATATAACAAAGTGAATCGGTTATACATATACATATATCATCATATCTCCTCCCTCTTGCACTTCCCTCCCACCCTCCTTATCCCACCCCTCTAGGTGGTCACAAAGCACCGAGCTGATCTCCTTGTGCGATGTGGCTGCTTCCCACTAGCTATCTGTTTTACATTTGGTAGTGTATATAACTCAATGCTACTCTCTCACTTCGTCCCAGCTTATCCTTCCCACCCCCAGATCCTCAAGTCCATTCTCTACCTCTACATCTTTATTCCTGTCCTGCCCCTAGGTTCATGAGAACAATTTTTTTTTTTTAGATTCCATATACATGTGTTAGCATACGCTATTTGTTCTTCTTTTTCTGACTTACTTCACTCTGTATGACAAACTCTAGGTCCATCCACCTCATTACAAATAACTCAATTTCTTTTTATGGCTGAGTAATACTCCATTGTATATATGTGCCACATCTTCTTTATCCTTTCATCTGATGATGGACACTTAGGTTGCTTCCATGTCCTGGCTATTGTAAAGAGTGCTGCAATGAATATTGTGGTACATGACTCTTTTTGAATTATGGTTTTCTAAGTCTCTATGCCCTGTAGTGGGATTGCTGGGTTGTATGGTAGTCCTATTTTTAGTTTTTTAAGGAACCTCCATACTGTTCTCCCTAGTGGCTGTATCAATTTGCATTCCCACCAACAGTGCAAGAGAGTTCCCCTTTCTCCACACCCTCTCCAGCATTTATTGTTTGTAGATTTTTGATGATGGCCATTCTGACCGGTGTGAGGTGATACCTCGTTGTAGTTTTGATTTGCATATCTCTAATGATTAGTGATGTTGAGCATCCTTTCATGTGTTTGTTGGCAATCTTTATATCTTCTTTGGAGAAATGTCTATTTAAGTCTTCCACCCATTTCTGGATTGGGTTGTTTGTTTTTCTGGTATTGAGCTGCATGGGCTGCTTATATATTTTGGAGATTAATCCTTTGTCAGTTGCTTCGTTTGCAAATATTTTCTCCCATTCTGAGGGTTATCTTTGGGTCTTGTTTATGGTTTCCTTTGCTGTGCAAAAACTTTTAAGTTTCATTAGGTCCCATTTGTATATTTTTGTTTTTATTTCCATTTTTCTAGGAGGTGGGCCAGAAAGGACCTTGCTGTGATTTATGTCATAGAGTGTTCTGCCTATGTTTTCCTCTAAGAGTTTTACAGTGTCTGGCCTTACATTTAGGTCTTTAATCCATTTTGAGTTTATTTTTGTATACAGTGTTAGGGAGTATTCTAATTTCATTCTTTCACATGTAGCTATCCAGTTTTCCGAGCACCACTTATCGAAGAGGCTGTCTTTTTTCCATGGTATATTCTTGCCTCCTTTATCAAAGATAAGGTGACCATAGGTGTGTGGGTTTATCTCTGGGTTTCTATCCTGTTCCATTGATCTATATTTCTGTTTTTGTGCCAGTACCGTATTGTCTTGATTACTGTAGCTTTGCAGTATAGTCTGAAGTGAAGGAGCCTGATTCCTCCAGCTCCGTTTTCTTTTCTCAAGACTGCTTTGGTTATTCGGGATCTTTTGTGTTTCCATACAAATTGTGAAATTTTTTGTTCTAGTTCTGTGAAAAATGCCAGTGGTAGTTTGATAGGGATTGCATTGAATCTGTAGATTGCTTTGGGTAGTAGAGTCATTTTCACAATGCTGATTCTTCCAATCCAAGAACATGGTATATCTCTCTATCTGTTTGTATCGTCTTTAATTTCTTTCATCAGTGTCTTATAGTTTTCTGCATACAGGTCTTTTGTCTCCTTAGGTAGGTTTATTCCTAGGTATTTTATTCTTTTTGTTGCAGTGGTAATTGGAAGTGTTTCCTTAATTTCTCTTTCAGATTTTTCATCATTAGTGTATAGGAATGCAAGTGATTTCTGTGCATTAATTTTGTATCCTGCTACTTTACCAAATTCATTGATTAGCTCTAGTAGTTTTCTGGTAGAGTCTTTAGGATTCTCTATGTATAGTATCGTGTCATCAGCAAACAGTGACAGTTTTACTTCTTCTTTTCCAGTTTGGATTCCTTTTATTTCTTTTTCTTCTCTGATTGCTGTGGCTAAAACTTCCAAAAGTATGTTGAATAATAGTGGTGAGAGTGGGTAACCTTGTCTTGTTCCTGATCTTAGAGGAAATGGTTTCAGATTTTCATCATTGAGAATGGTGTTGGCTGTGGGTTTTTCATATAAGGCCTTTATTAGGTTGAGGTTAGGTTCCCTCTATGCCTACTTTCTAGAGAGTTTTTATCATAAATGGGTGTTGAATCTTGTCAAAAGCTTTTTCTGCATCTATTGAGATTATCATATTGTTTTTATCCTTCAATTTGTTAATATGGTGTATCACATTGATTGATATGTGTATATTGAAGACTCTTTGCATGCCTGGGATAAACCCCACTTGATCATGGTGTATGATCCTTTTAATGGGCTGTTGGATTCTGTTTGCTAGTATTTTGTTGAGGATTTTTGCATCTATGTTCATCAGTGATATTGGCCGGTAGTTTTCTTTTGTTGTGACATCTTTGTCTGGTTTTGGTATCAGAGGGATGTTGGCCTGGTAGAAGGAGTTTGGGAGTGTTTCTCTCTCTGCTATATTTTGGAAGAGTTTGAGAAGGATAGGTGTTAGCTCTTCTCTAAATGTTTGATAGAATTCGCCTGTGAAGCCATCTGGTCCTGGGCTTTTGTTTCTTTGAAGATTTTTAATCACAGTTTCAATTTCATTGCTTGTGATTGGTCTGTTCTTATTTTCTATTTCTTCCTGATTCAGTCTCGGCAGGTTGTACATTTCTAAGAATTTGTCCATTTCTTCCAGGTTGTCCATTTTATTGGCATAGGTTGCTTGTAGTAATCTCTCATGATCCTTTGTATTTCTGCAGTGTCAGTTTTTACTTCTCCATTTTCATTTCTAATTTTGTTGATTTGAGTCTTCTCCCTTTTTTTCTTGATGAGTTTGGCTAATGGTTTATCAATTTTGTTTATCTTCTCAAAGAACCAGCTTTCAGTTTTATTGATCTTAGCTATTGTTTCCTTCATTTCTTTTTCATTTATTTCTGGTCTGATCTTCATAATTTTTTTCCTTCTGCTAACTTTGGTTTTTTTTTTTTTGGTTCTTCATCCTCTAATTGCTTTAGGTGGAAGGTTAGGTTGTTTATTTGAGATCTTTCTTGTTTCTTGAGGTAAGATTGTATTGCTATAAACTTCCCTCTTAGAACTGCTTTTTCTGCATCCCATAGGTTTTGGGTCATCGTGTCTCCATTATCATTTGTTTCTAGGTATTTTTTGATTTCCTCTTTGATTTCTTCAGTGATCACTTTGTTATTAAGTAGTGTATTGTTTAGCCTCCATGTGTTTGTATTTTTTACAGATCTTTTCCTGTAATTGATATCTAGTCTCATAGTGTTGTGGTTGGAAAAGATACTTGATACAATTTCAATTTACTTATATTTAACAAGACTTGATTTGTGACCCAAGATATGATGTCCCCTGGAGAATGTTCCATGAGCACTTGAGAAAAATGTGTATTCTGTTGTTTTTGGATGGAATGTCCTATAAATATCAATTAAGTCTATATTGTTTAATGTATCATTTAAAGCTTGTGTTTCCTTATTTATTTTCATTTTGGATGATCTGTCCATTGATGAAAGTGGGGTGTTAAAGTCCCCTACTATGAATGTGTTACTGTTGAGTTTCCCTTTTATGGCTGTTAGCATTTGCCTTATGTATTGAGGTGCTCCTATGTTGGGTGCATAAATATTTACAATTATTATATCTTCTTCTTGGATCGATCCCTTGATCATTATGTAGTGTCCTTCTTTGTCTCTTCTAATAGTCTTTATTTTAAAGTCTATTTTGTCTGATATGAGAATTGCTACTTCAGCTTTCTTTTGGTTTCCATTTGCATGGAATATCTTTCAGTCTGTATGTGTCTCTAGGTTTGAAGTGGGTCTCTTGTAGACAGCATATATACGGGTCTTGTTTTTGTATCCATTCAGCCAGTCTATGTCTTCTGGTTGGAGCATTTAATCCATTTACCTTTAAGGTAATTATCGATATGTATGTTCCTATTACCATTTTCTTAACTGTTTTGGGTTTGTTATTGTAGGTCTTTTCCTTCTCTTGTGTTTCCTGGCTAGAGAAGTTCCTTTAGCATTTGTTGTAAAGCTGGTTTGGTGATGCCGAATTCTCTTAGCTTTTACTTGTCTGTAAAGGTTTTAATTTCTCCATTGAATCTGAATGAGATCCTTGCTGGGTAGAGTAATCTTGGTTGTAGGTTTTTCCCTTTCATCACTTTAAATATGTCCTGCCACTCCCTTCTGGCTTGCACAGTTTCTGCTGAAAGATCAGCTGTTAACCTCATGGGGATTCCCTTGTATGTTATTTGTTACTTTTCCCTTGCTGCTTTTAATATTTTTTCTTTGTATTAATTTTTGATAGTTTGATTAGTATGTGTCAGCATGTTTCTCCTTGGATTTATCCTGTATGGGACTCTCTGTATTTCCTGGGCTTGATTGACTATTTCCTTTCCCATATTAGGGACGTTTTCAACTGTAATCTCTTCAAATATTTTCTCAGTCCCTTTCTTTTTCTCTTCTTCTGGGACCCCTATAATTCGAATGTTGGTGTGTTTAATGTTGTCCCAAAGGTCTCTGAGACTGTCCTCAATTCTTTTCATTCTTTTTTCTTTATTCTGCTCTGCAGTAGTTTATTTCCATTATTTTATCTTCCAGGTCACTTATCCATTCTTCTGCCTCAGTTATTCTGCTATTGATTCCTTCTAGATTATTTTTAATTTCATTTATTGTATTGTTCATCATTGTTTGTTTGCTCTTTAGTTCTTTTAGGCCTTTGTTAAACATTTCTTGTATTTTCTCCATTCTATTTCCAAGATTTTGGATCATCTTTACTATCATTACTCTGAATTCCTTTCCAGGTAGACTGCCTATTTTCTCTTCATTTGTTAGGTCTGGTGAGTTTTTACCTTGCTCCTTCATCTGCTGTGTATTTCTCTGTCTTCTCATTTTGCTTAACTTACTGTGTTTGGGGTCTCCTTTTTGCAGGCTGCTGATTTGTATCTCCCATTGTTTTTGGTGTCTGCCCCCAGTAGGTAAGGCTGCTTTAGTGGGTTGTGTAAGCTTCCTGGTGGAGGAGACTGGTGCCTGTGTTCTGATGCATGAGGCTGGATCTTATCTTTCTGGCGGGCAGGGCCACATACTGTGGTGTGTTTTGGGCTGTCTGTGAACTTATTATGATTTTAAGTAGACTCTCTGCTAATGGGTGGGGTTGTGTTCCTGTCTTGTTAGTTGTTTGGCGTGGAGTGTCCAGCACTGGAGCTTGCTGGTCATTGAGTGGAGCTAGGTCTTAGCGTTGAGATGGAGATCTCTGCTCTCAACAATTGATATTATGTGGGGTAGGGAGGTCTCTGGTGGTCCAATGTCCTGAACTTGGCTCTCCCACCTCAGAGGTTTAGGCCTGACACCCGGCCAGAGCACCAAGACCCTGTCAGTCACATGGCTGCCGAATCAACTAGCCCTGAAAATGCATGGCACTGGAGCGTGGGGTCCATACCCACCATTGCTGGCAGTCGGAGAGCACGAGAGAGGGTCAGGAGTGGCAATGCAGTGTCCTAAGGTGCTTTTATATTTCTTAAGACTTTACTGTTGTCATTTTCTATATTTTATTGAACTTGTTATATATTCAGTGCTTTTCAATTCATTGCAGTCATTATTTCTTCTATTGCTCAAACTGTTCAGTTTAGAAGGAGCCAGTTGGAACTCTTTCACGTTGGCTTCTGTCTTTTTTCTTTTATTATTGAAATTTTCAAATAGATTTAAAGTAGAAGATAATAAAAACACACACACACACAAAAAACCCGTGCATGGCTCTATTCATAAGCTTCAACAATTAATACCATTTTGCCAGTTTTGTTTGATCTTTTCTCCTCACCCACATTTTTCACTGGGGCATATTCAAGCAATCCCAGCCATCCTGGCATTACACAGATAAATACCTCATTCTGTATCCCTAACTCATAGGTACATTATATAAGGAACCACTAGGCCATTATATTTACTTAATAAGATTAATAATACTTCTTTATATTATCTAATACTCAGTCCATATTCAAATTTCCATGATTGTCTTTAAAATGTCTATTTACAGTAGCTTTGTTAAATCTATATCCAAAGGTCATTTATTGCTACTGGATATTTTTCTCTTGAATCTCCCTTCCTGTAAATCCTCTATACACCCCTCCCCCCCAATTTTAAATACCATTGATTTATTGGAGAAACTAAATCATTTGTCTGATTGACAAATGAATTTAGATGATTGCTTCTTTTTGGTATATTTTTTAATATCTTTTATTTTATTGTTTATTTATTTTGTCTGTGTTGGGCTTTCGTTGCTATGGGCGGGCTTTCTCCAGTTGCGGCGAGCGGGGGCTGCTCTTTGTTGTGGTGCGTGGGCTTCTCATTGCGGTGGCTTCTCTAGTTGCAGAGCACGGGCTCTAGGTTTGCGGGCTTCAGTAGTTGTGGCTCACGGGCTCTAGAGCGCAGGCTCAGTAGTTGTGGCGCACGGGCTTAGTTGCTTCGCTGCATGTGAGATCTTCCTGGACCAGGGCTCGAACCTGTGTCCCCTGCGTTGGCAGGTGGACTCTCAACCACTGCGCCACCAGGCAAGTCCTGATGATTGCTTCTTTAAGGTGTTTTTTATTGTGTTTTCCCCTCCCCATGTTTCCTGTTCACTGGCATTTAGAGCTAGAGGCTTGAGTAGATTCAGTTTAATTATTTTTTAAGGGAAAGAATCATTTCATGCAGTGTTATGCACTTTCTTTTGCATTTCATCATGTGTGATTTTATCTTTTTAACTGATGCTGGGATTGATTTGTGTTTGCAGGTGATCTCAGCCTGATCCCTCCATTGTGGCATTTCCTACTAGCCTTTCTCCTGTTGATTTTAGCAGCCACTGAAGATAATTGTCTAAATTCATTATTTCAGTAGTGGTTGGAAAGTAGTGGTCTAATTCTAGCAATCATTCTGCATTCGTTAGCTGGGATTATTTTATAAAGGAGACCTTTTCCTTACCAGCTACTATTTTCACCCTGAAATATGTTTCATGAAAAGAAAGTCAGGATTTACAAACAGAAATAGACTCACAGACATAGAAAACAAACTTATGGTTACCAAAGGGGATAGCAGGGTTGGGGGGAGGGAGAGATAAATTAGGAGTTTGGGATTAATGTATGCATACTACTATATATAAAATAGGTAAACAACAAGGACCTACTCTATAGCACAGGGAACCATACCCAATATCTTATAAAAACCTATAATGGAAAAGAATCTGAAAAATTATGTATATAATATATATATATACACTTTCACATATGTGTGTGTAAATGAATCGCTTTGCCATACACTTGAAACTAACACAATATTGTAAATTAACTATAATTCAGTTTAAAAAAGAGTTAATGTTAAAAAACAAAAGGATACTTTTTTATCATTTATTAATTTTCTGAGAATTGGTTTCCTAGAGACCTTCATTGTTTAATATCATTAGGAATTCATGGATTTTTATGTATTTAATGTGTATCCATTGTGATTAAAAAATGTTTTTTACTGTAGATGGTTTACAATATTGTGTTAGTTTCATGTACAGCAAAGTGACTCAGTTACAGTTTTTTCAGATTATTTTCCATTATAGGTTATTACAAGATATTGAATATAGTTCCCTGTGCTATACAGTAAATCCTTGTTACTTATCTATTTTATATATAGTAGTGTGTATCTATTAGTCCCATACTCCTAATTTATCCCTCTTCCCCCCCCTCTTTCCCCTCTGGTAATTATAAGTTTGTTTTCTATGTCTGTGAGTCTGTTTCTGTTTTTTTTTAATTTATTTATTTTTGGCTGCATTGGATCTTTGTTGCTGAGTGCGGGCTTTCTCTACTTGAGGCGAGCGGGGGCTACTCTTTGTTGCGATGTACGGGCTTCTCATTGCGGTGGCTTCTCTTGTTGTGGAGCACGGGCTCTAGGCGAGCAGGCTTCAGTAGTTGTGGTTCGCGGGCTCTAGAGCACAGGCTCAGTAGTCAGAAACAGGGAAGCCATGTTTCTGTTTTGTAAATAGATTCATTTGTATTATTTTTTAGATTCCACCTACAAGTGATATCATATGATATTTGTCTTTCTCTGTCTGACTTTCTTCACTTAGTATGATATTCTCTAGGTCCATCCATGTTGCTGTTGCAGTATTTCATTTTCTGAGCCTGAGTAGTATTCCATTGTATATAAATACCACATCTCTTAAGCCAATAGTCTGTTGATGGGCACTTGGGTTGCTTCCATGTCTTGGCTATTGTAAATAGTGCTGATGTAAGCATTGGGGTTCATAAGTTTTTTGAATTAGAATTTTCATCTTTTCCAGATATATACCCAGGAGTGGGATTGCTGGATCATAGGGTAGTTCTATTTTTAGTTTTTTAAGAAACCTCTGTACTGTTTTCCATAGTGGCACCAATTTACATTCCCACCAACTGTATAGGAGGGTTCCCTTTTATCCACACCCTCTCCAGTACTGATTATTTGTAGCATTGTGATTTTTTTGATGCTCAAATCGTGCCATTTTATTTATTTATTTAAAAAAAATTTTTTAATATAATTTTATTTATTTGGCTGTTTTGGGTCTTTGTTGCTGCACTCGGGCTTTCTCTAGTTGTGGCTAGTCGGGGGCTACTCTTTGTTGCGGTGCATGGGCTTCTTATTGCACTGGCTTCTCTTCTTGTGGAGCACAGGCATACGGGTATCAGTAGTTGTGGCATGTGGGCTCAGCAGTTGTGGCTCGCGGGCTCTAGAGAGCAGGCTCAGTAGTCATGGCGCATGGGCTCAGTTGCTCCGCGGCCTGTGGGATCTTCCCGGACCAGGGCTCGAACCCATGTTCCCTGCATCGGCAGGCGGATTCTTAACCACCATGCCACCAGGTAAGTCCTTTTTATTTTTTTTAATTACTTTTTTTTGGAGTATAGTTGCTTTACAATGTTGTGTTAGTTTCTACTGTACAGCAAAGTGAATCAGCTATATGTATACATATATCCCCTCTCTTTTGGATTTCCTTCCCATTTAGGTCACCACAGAGCATTGAGTAGGGTTCCCTGAGCTATACAGTAGGTTCTCATTAGTTACCTATTTTATACATAGTATCAGTAGTGTATATATTGTCAATCCCAATCTCTCAGTTCATCCTACCCTCTTGGTGTCCATACATTTGTTCTCTACATCTGTGTCTCTATTTCTGCTTTGCAAATAAGATCATCTATACCATTTTTCTCAATTCCACATATATGTGTTAATATAGGATATTTGTTTTTCTCCTTCAGTCTTACTTCACTCTGTATGACAATCTCTAGGTCCATCCACATCTCTACAGATGACCCAATTTGCTCCTTTTATGGCTGAGTAATAGTCCATTGTATATATGTACCACATCTTTATCCATTCCTCTGTTGATGGACATTTAGGTTGCTTCCATGTCCTGGCTATTGTAAATAGTGCTGCAATTAACATTGGGGTGCATGTATTTTTTAAATTATGGATTTTCTCTGGGTATATGCCCAGTAATGGGATTGCTGGGTCATATGTTAGTTCTATTTTTTAGTTTTTTAAGGAACCTCCAGACTGTTCTCTATAGTGTCCGTATCAATTTACATTCCCACCAACAGGGCAAGAGGGTTTCCTTTTCTCTACACCCTCTCCAGCATTATTGTTTGTAGATTTTTTTAATGATAGCCATTTTGACTTGTGTGAGATGATACTTCATTGTAGTTTTGATTTGCATATCTCTAATACTTAGTGATGTTGAGCACCTTTTCATGTGTTTTTTGACCATCTGTATGTCTTCTTCGGAGAAATGTGTGTTTAGGTCTTCTGCCCATTTTTTGATTGGGTTGTTTGTTGGTTTTTTTGGTATTTAGCTGCATGAGCTGTTTTGTATATTTTGGAGATTAATCCTTTGTACGTTGCTTTGTTTGCGAATATTTTCTCCCATTCTGAGGGCTGTCCTTTTGTCCTATTTATGGTTTCCTTTGCTGGGCAAAAGCTTTTAAGTTTGATTAGGTCCCATTTGTTTATTTTTGTTTTTATTTTCATTACTCTAGGCAGTGGGTCAAAAAAGACCTTGCTGCATTTTACATCAAGCTGTGTTCTGCCTATGTTTTCCTCTAAGAGTTTTACAGTGTCTGGCCTTACATTCAGGTCTTTAATCCATTTTGAGTTTATTTTTGTGTAAGGTGTTAGGGAGTTTTCTAATTTCATTGTTTTACATGTAGCTGTCCAGTTTTCCCAGCACCACTTATTGAAGAGGCTGTCTTTTCTTCATTGTGTATTCCTACCTCCTTTGTCATAGATTAGGTGACCATAGGTGTGTGGGTTTATCTCTGGGTTTTCTATCCTGTTCCATTCGTCTATATTTCTGTTTTTGTGCCAATACCATACTGTCTTGATTACTGTAGCTTTGTAGTATAGTCTGAAGTCAGCAAGCCTGACTCCTCCAGCTCTGTTTTTCTTTCTAAAAATTACTTTGGCTATTTAGGGTTTTTTTGTGTTTCCATACAAATTGTAAAATTTTCTGTTCTAGTTCTTTGAAAAATTCCATTTGTAGTTTGATAGAGATTGCATTGAATCTGTAGATTACTATGGGTATGATAGTCATTTTCTCAATATATATATTTTAACATCTTTATTGGAGTATAATTGCTTTACAATGGTCTGTTAGTTTCTGCTTTATAACAAAGTGAATCAGCTATACATATACCTATATCCCCATATCTCCTCCCTCTTGCCTCTCCCTCCCACCCTCCATATCCCACCCCTCTAGGTGGTCACAAAGCACTGAGCTGATCTCCCTGTGCTATGTGGCTGCTTCCCACTAGCTATCTATTTTACATTTGGTAGTGTATATATGTCCATGCCACTCTCTCACTTCGTCCCAGCTTACCCTTCCCCCTCCCCATGTCCTCAAGTCCATTCTCTACATCTGCATGTTTATTCCTGTCCTGCCCTTAGGTTCATCAGAACCATTTTCTCTTTTAGATTCCATGTATATGTGTTAGCATACAGTATTTGTTTCTCTCTTTCTGACTTCACTCTGTATGTATATGTACTGCATTTTCTTTATCCATTCCTTCGTCGATGGGCATTTAGCTTGCTTCCATGTCCTGGCTACTGTAAATACCACTTATCTTTTTTTTTTAAAACCCCACATTTGTTTATTTATTTATTTTTGGCTGTGTTGGGTCTTCGTTTCTGTGCAAGGGCTTTCTCTAGTTGTGGCAAGCGGGGGCCACTCTTCATCGCGGTGCGTGGGTTTCTCACTATCACAGCCTCTCTTATTGCAGAGCACAGGCTCCAGATGTGCAGGCTCAGTAGTTGTGGCTCACGGGCCTAGTTGCTCCATGGCATGTGGGATCTTCCCAGACCAGGGCTCGAACCCATGTCCCCTGCATTAGCAGGCAGATTTTCAACCACTGTGCCACCAGGGAAGCCCCTACCACTTATCTTTTATTTTTAGTTTTTTCTTTCATAAGTCCATTTTATTTTTTAATGGCATTCACCCCTGAAATGTTCAGTGTATGGCCCCCTACCCAGTGATGTTTGCTAAAAGGTGGCACCATTTGGTGGTGACCGGGTGTATTTGCGGAATCCAAAATGTAGCACCACCCATCTAGGAGTCCTTGGATAGCATGTCCCCTCCTGCTGTACAGACAGGGGTAGCAGTGCCATGCCCTAAAAACGTGCCTACTGCAGTTGGTGCCCAGCCAACCTCATGCGGCAGGAGGGAAGGGGCCTGGAGGGTCTATTGTCAAGATGGGCCAGGTCCAGTGCCCTGAAGCTCTCCTTGCCACCCAACTGTGTAACTGGCAGTCTCAGCACATTGGCCAGACTTCTTTGGCACTGTGTGCTGAAATCACCAGGTCTTGCTCTGGGGCCCAGTCCTGAACTATAGCAGAGTTACTGTACCCTGTGCAGCACTGTGTCCAGGCACCCATGGTCCTTACCTGGGCAGTGTGGGGCTAACCAGCTTGTTGATCCATTGCTGCAAATCCCGAAAGGGTCCCATTCCATAGGCATCCACCACATGGGTCACAAACAGAGCTGTGGGTCTTGTGTGATCTGCTGCCATAATGTTTGTTCCCATGGAGGCTGGTCATCCAGTGGCCTTGATGCCAGGCTACTGTCCATGAGTCCAGGGCAAGCTCCACAGCCTGCAACTCTGTCCATTGAGTACAGTTCCCCTCTCCACACACAGGTTTTCTTTTAACTTTTAATTCTGAAATAATAATGAATTCACATGACCTTGCACAAAAAGAAGTACAAAGGGGTTCCTGCACACAAAAAAAAGTACAAAGGGGTTGCATGTATCTTTTACCCAGCTTTCCCATAACTATAGTACAATATCAAAATGAGGAAATTGACATTGGTACAATCCACTGACATTCATATTTCATAAGCTTTACATGCCGTGTGTGTGTGTGTGTGTGTGTGTGTGTGTGTGTGTAGTGCTGTGCAGTTCTATCACATGTGTAGATTCATGTAACCACTACACAGACACAGAACAGTTCCATCAGCACAAAGAGCCCTGTGCTGTGCCTTTATAGTCCCCCACCCACCTCCCTGTCCCCTTGGCAACCACTAATCTTTTCTCCATTTCTATAATTGTGTTATTGCAAGAATGTTACATAAATAGAACCAAACAATATTAAACCTTTTGAGATTGGCTTTTTTCCCTCATTACAATTCCTTTGAGATCCAACTAAGTTGTTCCGTGTGTCAATAGTTTATTCCTTTTATTTATTTATTTTATAATATTTATTTATTTATTTATTTAGGTTGCACCAGGTCTTAGTTGCGGCATGCGGGATCTTTAGTTGTGGCATTTGGACTTCTTAGCTGTGGCATGCAGACTTCTCAGTTGTGGAATGAGGACTTCTCAGTTGCGGCATGAAGACTTCTCAGTTGCGGCATGTGAACACTTAGTTGCAGTATGCATGCGGGATCTATTTCCCAGACCAGGGATGGAACTGGGCCCCCAGCATTGGGAGCATGTAGTCTTACCCACTGGACCACCAAGGAAGTCCCAGTTTATTCCTTTTAATTGCTAAGTATATTCCATCATATGGATGTTACCACCGTTTGTTTAACCATTCATTCACTGAAGGATATCTTGGATAATTCCAGTTTTAGATATTATGAATAAAGCTGTTAAGACCATTTCATATACAGGTTTTGGAGTGAACATAAGTTTTCATTTCTCTGGGATAAATGCCCAGGAATGCAATCCTGGGTCATATAGTAGTTGCAGGTTTAGTTTTATTTCTTAAATTTTTTAAAATAAATTTATTTATTTATCTTTGGCTGCATTGGGTCCTTGCTGCTGTGCTCGGGCTTTCTCTAGTTGCAGCGAGCGGGGGCTACTCTTCATTGTGGTGCATGGGCTTCTCATTGTGGTGGCTTCTCTTGTTGTGGAGCATGGGTTTTAGGCGTGTGGGCTTCAGTAGTTGTGACACGCAGGCTCAGTAGTTGTGGCTCTCAGGCTCTAGAGCGCAGGCTCAGTAGTTGTGGCGCATGGGGTTAGTTGCTCCATGGCATTTGGGATCTTCCTGGCCCAGGGATCGAACCCATGTCCCCTGCATTGGCAGGTGGATTCTAAACCACTGCGCCACCAGGGAAGCCCACATGTTTAGTTTTATAAGAAACTGCCAAACTCAAATTATTTTCCAAAGTAGCTGTACCATTTGAAATTCTCTCCAGCAATGTGTAGGTGATCTCTGCATCCTCTCCAGTGTTTAGTTTTGTAACTATTTTTTATTTTAGCCATTTTGATAGTTGCCTAGGTATATGTCACTGTGGTTTTCATTTTCATTTCCCTGATGGTTAATGATGTCCAACAACATTATTTGCCATCTGTATATCCTCTTTGGTAAAATGTCTCTTCATGCCTTCTGCCCATTTTCTAATTGGATTTTTTTGGTTTTCACTGTTGAGTTTTGAGTGTTCTTTACATATTTTAGATACAAGTCCTTTGTCAGATATACATCTTGCAATTATTTTCTCCCAGTATGTAGCTTGTGTTTTCATTCTCTTAACAGAGTCCCTCCCAAGGTGAAAATTTTTAATTTTAATGAAACCCAGTTAGTTACATTTCCCTTTTATGGATTGTTTTTGTGTCATGTATAAGAACTCTTTGTCTAGGCTGATGTCCTGAAGATTTTCTCCTATGTTTTCTTTTAAAAGTTTTAAAGTTTTATGTTTTACATTTAAGTCCGTGATCCATTTCGAGTTAATTTTGTGTAAGGTGCGAGGTTCCAGGTTTTTTCCCATTGATATCCACTTGCTCCAGCGCCATTTGTTGACCAGGCTGTCCTTCTCCTGTTGAATTGCTTTCACTTCCTTGACAAAAGTCAATTGGGCGTATTTGTGTGGGTCTATGTCTGGACTCTCCATTCTGTTCCATTGATCTATTTGCCTCTGCCAGTACCACACTCTTGATCCCTGTAGCTCTATAGTAAGCCTTAATATCAGGTGGAGTGGTTCCTCCTGCTTTTTTTTCTTTTTCCAAAATTGTTTTAGCTATTTTAGCCTTTGCTTTTCCATATAAATTTTAGAAAAAGCTTGTCTATATCGATGACATTTTCATAGTAATTGCATTAACCTATAGATCCGTTTGGGGGGAATTGACATTTCTTACCACGTTGAGTCTTCCAATCCATAACACGATGTATCTTTCCAGTTATTTAGAGCTCCTCTGATTTCCGTCATCAGTATTTTGTAACTTTTAGCATACAGACCCTGTACATGTTTTGTTAACTATGTACCTAAGTATTTAATTTTTTTGGAGCAATTGTATATGGTATTGTGTTTTTACCTTTGATTACAATTAGTATATAGAAATGCCATTTGTGTGTTTTCCAATAAAACTTTATTTACAAAAAGATGGGACTTCCCTGGCAGTCCAGTGGTTAAGACTCTGTGCTTCCATTGCAGGGGGCATGGGTTCGATCCCTGGATGGGGAACTAAGATCCCATATGCCATGCAGCATGGCAAAAAAACCAAACAATTTTATTTACAAAAAGAGACAGTGGCCCGTATTTGGTCACAGGCCACAGTTTGCCAGCCCCTACTCTAAGATATATTCAGAGTTTCTTCTCAAAGGCAGATTTCCATTATTAGTAAATTAACAAAAAAAGACAATTGTCTTTTACATTTAAAAAACTTTCTAATGTATAAATATTATTAGTAATATTACTATGTGTCTGTGGCCTACAGGCACATAGGCTAATGCATATCTCCATGGTTAAGCCATATAAATTTTGAATCCCTTTTATACTGAAAATAATCTCTTTGATTTATTTTTCCCTGGATGAAATATTTAGACAGATCACGCATGGCCAGAAATGTAAGTAGCTTCTCTGTCTTTGTTACTGTGATATTGTGATTTATAATAAGAAATATACATTTGGTCTTTACCCCCAGTTTCTGGCACAGAGCTCCCAAAACCCTTGTAATTTCTTTTTTTGTTTTTGAAGTTTTTTTAAAAAATTAATTGATTCATTTTTGGCTGCGTTGGGTCTTTGTTGCTGTGTGCGGGCTTTTGTCTAGTTGAGGTGAGCGGGGGCTACTGTTCATTGCAGTGTACGGGCTTCTCATTGCGGTGGCTTCTCTTGTTGCGGAGCACGGGCTGTAGGCACATGGGCTTCAGTAGTTGTGGCACGCGGGCTCAGTAGTTGTGGCTCGCGGGCTCTAGAGTGCAGGCTCAGTAGTTGTGGTGCACGGGCTTAGTTGCTCCGCGGCATGTGGGATCTTCCTGGACCAGGGCTTGAACCCATGTCCCCTGCATTGGCAGGTGGATTCTTAACCACTGCGCCACCAGGGAAGTCCCCTTGTAATTTCTTAAGTGATAAGAGCACAGGAGAATCTTTTCTTCTAATATTTGGTCTTTCACCCTGGTTCCTGACACGGAGCTCCTAAATCCTTTGGAATTTCTAATGAGGTGGCTCTGGGTGGGCTCCTGGATGGTCACCAGAAAGACCAAACCATGATTAGGAGCTTGGCATTTTCAGCCCCAACCTCCATCCTCCAGAGAGGGGAGAGGGCTGGAAATGGACTTAATGATCAATCATGCCTACGTGAGGAAGCCTTCATAAAATCCCAATAGCATGGAGTTCTGGGAGCTTTCAGGTGGGTGAACCATCCACACACCAGGAGGGTGATGCACCCCAACTCCATGGGGATGAAACTTCTGTGCTCAGGACCCTCCCAGACCTCTCCCTGTGTGTCTCTTCATCTGGCTGTTCCTCTGTATCCTTTACCATATCGTTTAATAAACTGATAAACGTGAGTGTTTCCCTGAGTTCTGTGAGCCTCTTTAGTGAATCCAAGGGGGAAGAGGTCATGGAAATCTCCCATGTGTAGCTGAGTCAGACAGAAGTGGTGGGTAACCTGGGGACCTACTACTTTCGATTGGCATCTGAAGTTGTGGGGGCAGTCTCATGGGACTCAGCCCTTAACCCGTGGGATCTGATGTGATCTCCAGGTAGATGTGTGTGTCAGAATTAAGTCGTAAGACACCCAGCTGGTGTCACAGAGAATTGCTTGGTGGGGGAAAAACCTCCACACATTTGGTGACCAGAATTATCAGAAGTGGGAATTCCCTGGCGGTCCAGTGGTTAGGACTCTGCGCTTTCACTGCCAAGGGCCCGGGTTCAATCTCTGGTCGGGGAGCTACGATCCTGCAAGCCACACAGACCAAAAAAAAAGTTATCAGAAGTGGTGTTCTGTATGAAAGTAAAGGAGAAAGGTAGGAGGATTTTAGATTTTCCTTAACACAGGTACACATAGCAAGTTTATCAGTCCCGACATTCACCTTCTTGCTCTCTTATTAGGCCGCCTCTCGCCTGACCCTTTGGGAGAAAATGGTTTCCTGGGTCTTTTCTTGTCTGCACTACTTAGTGTTTTGGGGTTGCTGGTTTCTCCATCACCTTTGTCTTGGATCTATTACGCAAAAGAAAAGCCAGGGAACTCACCACTATGTCATTCTTTGAGTCTCGAGACACTAGCCAGTCTGCTGTCTTTTCTCCACCTTTCAGAGTCTTCTAGAGTCTCGTTTATATACAATATCCAGGTTTTTAGCTGTACTTGGTGGTAGAAATAGGGAGAAGCATGTCCACTCCAACATCTCCAGGAACCAGAAATCTGGCTGTTAGAGTTTGTCAAATCCTGTTTTGGGTTTTTTTTGTTTTTCCCCATCAATTGATATGATTATATAATTTTTCTTGATATGGTTGGTGGCTGACATTGGTTGATTTTTGAACATTGAACCAGCCTTTCTTTCATACCTGGAATAAATCTCACTTGGTTGTGGTGTATAATTCTTTAAAAAAAAATTTTTTGTTTTTAGTTAATTTTTGGCTGCGTTGGGTCTTCGTTGCTGTGCGCGGGCTTTTCTCTAGTTGAGGTGAGTGGGGGCTACTGTTCATTGCGATGTGCAGGCTTCTCATTGCGGTGGCTTCTCTTGTTGCAGAGCACGGGCTTAGTTGCTCTGCAGCATGTGAGATCTTCCTGGACCAGGGCTTGAACCCGTGTCCCCTGCATTGGCAGGCGGATTCTTAACCACTGTGCCACCAGGGAAGCCCCAACTGTGGTGTATAATTCTTTATAAACATTGCAATATTTGATTTGCTAATGTTTTGTTGAATTTCTGTGGATAAGTTCAAGAGAGGTAGCAATCTGTATTTTTCTTTTCCTTTTTGTCCTTTTTTTCTGGTTTTGATAGCAAGGTAAAACTGGCCTCATAAAATGAGTTAGGAAGTGTTCTCTTATCTGGAAGAGATTTTATAAAATTGGTGCTAATTTCTCTTTAAAACATTTGGTAGAATTCTTCAGGGAAAACATCTGGGCCTGGAGATTTCCGTTTTGAGGGCTAAAAATAACAAATCCAATCTCTTTGATGGTTATAGGACTGTTTAGATGAGTTGGGTAGTTTGTGGTTTTGGAGTATTCAGTGCATTTCTTCTAAGTTGTTGAGTTTATGAGCCTACAGTTGTTCATAGTATTGATATTATCTTATAATCCTTTTAATAGTTACAGGATCTGTAGAGATAATCCCATTTTATTCCCGATATTGGTGATTTGTATCGTCTCTCTTTTTATCTTTCTCAGTCTTTCTAGAGGTTTTTCAATTTTATCGATCTTTTCAAAAATCTATCTTTTTATTTCATTGATTTTATCATTTTTGTTCTCAACTTTATTGAGTTTTGCTCTTATTT
Source organism: Tursiops truncatus (assembly GCF_011762595.2). Lineage (NCBI taxonomy): Eukaryota > Metazoa > Chordata > Mammalia > Artiodactyla > Delphinidae > Tursiops > Tursiops truncatus. Next base: position 87,913,438 of record NC_047055.1, on the reverse strand, counting down.
TTATTATTTCCTTCCTTCTGCTTGCTTTGGATTTATTTTTGCTCTTCTTTTTCTAGTTTCTTGGGGTAGGAACTTTGATTATTGATTTGAGAACTTTCCTCTTTTCTAATGTAAGCATCTAGTGCTGTGACTATCCCTCTCAGCACTGCTTTAGTGCACTGCACATATTTTGATGTTGTATTTTCTCTTTTATTTCAGTTCTATGTATTTGTAAAAATTTCCTTTTGACTTCCATTTTGACCCATAGATGACTGAGAAGCATGTTTTTAAATAAGTGTTCTAGAGGTTTTCCTGTTGTCTCTTTTTATTGATTTCTAGTTTGATTCCATATGGTCAAGACCATATGATATATGTACATGCTATATGCAACAAATTCTTCTAAATTTGTTGAGATTTGTTTTATGACTCAGGTAATGGTCCATCTTGGTAAATATGTTCCATGGGCACTTGAAAAGAATGTATATTCTGTTATTGTTGGGTTGAATGTTTTATAAGTATCAATTAGATTCTGTTGATCAGTGGTGGTGTTCAATTCTTCTTTATCATTGCTGAATTTCTCTCCACTAGTTCTATTAATTGCTGAAGTCCTCAATTATAATTGTGGATTTATCTATTTCTCCTTTCAGCCCCATCAGTTTTTGCTTCATGTATCCTGAAGCTATTTTCTTTAGTGCATACACATTTAGGATTGCTATGTCTTCTTGGTGGACTGATTCTTTTATCATTATGCAAAGTTTCTCTTTGTCTCTAAGTTTATTTGCGCTCAAGTCTACTTTTTTTTTAAGTCTACTTTTTAAAAAATGTATGTTTGCATTGCTTATCTTTTTTCTTTCTTTCTTTCTTTCTTTCTTTTTTTGGCTATGCTGCATGGCAGGCAGATCTTAGTTCCCTGACCAGGGATCAAACCTGTGCCCCCTGCTGTGGAAGCACAGAGTCTTAACCACTGGACCACCAGGGAAGTCCCTGAAGTGAATTTCTTGTAGACAGCATATAGTTGGGCTGTGTTTTCTATTCACTCTGCCAATCTCTGGTATATTTGGACCATTTAAACTTAAAGTTTGGGTTTATGTCTCCCATTTTATTATTTGTTTTCTATTTGTTCCCTCTGATTCTTACTCTTCTGTTTCTTTCTTCTTGCCTTCCTTTGGGTACATAAGCATTTTTTAGAATTCCATTTTTTTTTATTTACATTATTTTTGAGTATGTCTCTTGTGTGGTTTTCTTAGTGGTTGCTCTAGGTATTACAATGTGCAGGTGTAACGTCACAGTCTACTGATAGCAATGTTTTACCACTTTGATTGAAGTGGAGAAAACTTATTTCACTTTAGGTCCCTTTATCCTTCTGACTTTTTTTTTTTTTGTGGTACGCGGGCCTCTCACTGTTGTGGCCCCTCCCGTTGCAGAGCACAGGCTCCGGACGCGCAGGCTCAGCGGCCATGGCTCACCGGCCTAGCCGATCCGCGGCATGTGGGATCTTTCCGGACCGGGGCATGAACCCACGTCCCCTGCATCGGCAGGTGGACTCTCAACTACTGCGCCACCAGGGAAGCCCATATCCTTCTGACTTTTAAAACATAATTGTCCTAAGTGTTTCCTCTATATACACTGAACATATCAGATGTTGTTATTATTTTTGCTTAAATCATCAAATATGGTTTAAAAAGCTCATGAGGAGAAAGACATTCACTCCATGTTAACCCATTCTGTGGTTCTTTTTTTTGCTTCCTGAAGCCTTTGTCTGTTATTATTTTATTTTTGTTTGGAGAACTTCCTTTAGCCCTTCTTGAAGGGGGTAGATCTACTAGCAACAAATTGTTTTACTTTTCTTTCATCTGAGAATGTCTTTATTTCCTTTTCATTCCTGAAGGATAATTTTGCCCAATATACAATTCTCAATTGACAGCTTTTTCTTTTCAGTACTTGAAAAATGTGCCATGTCCTTTAGTCTCTGATTTCAGATGAGAAATTCACTGTTATTCTAATCAGTGTTCTCCTATACATAATGTGTCATTTTCCTCTAGTTGATTTCAAGTTTTTTTCTTTGTTTTCAGTTTTCAAAAGCTTAATTATGATCTATTGGCATGGCTTTCTTTTGGTTTCTCCTACTGTGGTTTTCTCAGCTTCTTAAATCTGTAGGTTTGCGTCTCTTGCCAAATTTGGGAAGGTTTCAACCATTATTTCTTCAAATACTTTTTCATCACTACTCTCTTTCTCCTCTACTTCTGGCAGTCTAATGATATGAATCTTAAATCTTTGTTATTGCCATATAGGCCCCTGAGACTCTATTCACCTTTTTTTCTTCAGTGTATTTCCTCTCTGTTGTTCAGATTGGGTAATTTCTATTGTTTATCTTCAAGGTCACTTCTCCTCTGTCAAATTCATCCTGCCATTGATCTTTTCTGCCTGAGTTTTAAATTTTGCTTATATTTTTCAGTTCTATCTTTCCATTTGGTTCTTATTTTATATCTTATATTTGGTGAGAATTTCTATTTCTTCATTTGTTTCAAGTTTATTTGTAATTCCTTGTTAAATCATTTTTATAAAAACTACTTTAAAATCCTTGTCAGATAGTTCCAATATCTGATTAATCTTGGTATTGGCTTCTATTGATTGTCTTTTCATTCACATTGTGATTTTTCTGGCTTTTGGTATGGCCCCTGATTTTTTATTGTATCCTGCACATTTTGTCTATCATGTCAGGAGACCCAGGATCCTATTTAAATCTTCTGTTTTAGCAGTCATTCTGTTTAGGTTTATCATATAGGTCCTGACCTTTTGGGGCTGTGGTTCCAATGATAATTTAGTTTTCAGAGACCTTGCAATGTCATTCTGGTCTGCTTTGTTTGCCTGGTGCCACTGGAGCACCACATCAGTCTTTGTTGGTGCCAGGGGTGGATGTTGATTTCCTGGTTCTGTATGGTGCCCATGGGTGTGGGATGGAAAGTGTGAGACTGGGAGGTGGGAGCACGTTTTTTGGTTTCCTAGTGCCTCCTGCCACATCTGTGCTGGTGCTACCCTCAGGGATTCAGGGCCCTCTCCTTGGTCTGCATGCTCCATGCAAAGTTTCAAATGGTTGTTTTGTTTTGTTTTGTTTTGGTGGTTGCACTGCTGCAAGTGTCCCAGCATGCCCTGTCAGACTCTAATTTAGCTAATCTGTCCATGAATCAGGTCCAGTTATCAGGAGTCTTGATGTGTCAAGGGAAGTGACATGTGCAAAGCCACGGGAGGGGGGGGGGTGGTGGTGGTGGTGGGGACTGTGACCTAGTGGCAACTTCTTTTTCCTACAGGCTCCAGTCTGCATAATTGTCAGTCACTGATACTTGTAGTTCAAAAGCCTCATTAGGTCTGACTGGCCTAAGTGGGATGGCAGTCTGTTGAATTTTTTTAAAAGCACTTCCATCTCTATTAGGTTTTTGTTTAATACAATGATCAGCCACCCCTCCCCCATCTGTGTTATTTTAGTGACACCATATGGCTGTGGAAGCCAGGTGGGCTCCTGGTTGTGTCTTATTCTACTGCTACTGCTTTAGTTGTGGCCATTTTTCCACTGGGAACATTCCCTAAAATCAAGAGAAGTATTATGCCTACTTAAAGCACCTGTTATTCCAGTACTTTTAGCAGCATCCATTAGAACCATTTGGGTGTATGTCCATCAAGTAAAACATAACACAGTTTGAACAAATATCAACTGTGATGAGGCACCACTGATAACCAGAAAGTGTGTCACAGATCTGATGTTAATCTATTAGGAGAGGGTGGGGCCAATGCCCAGTATAATGGGGGCTCTTTAATCACAAGACTTTGCCAGAAGTTACAAGTTTGGCAAGCAGTCCCCTATTTTGTAAGACACTTCTAAACTTGGTTTCCAGAGGGATTGTGTATTGTAAATCCACCCACGTAAGTCCAAGAAACTTTACTTGGCAAGCAGGACTCTGGATGTTGTTGGAGTTGATCAGCTACCCCTGCTGGTAAAGATGAAATTACACCATAGTCAGGGCTGCTGACACTAAGGCTTTTGACTTGCTAACCAACAGGACATCATCTATATAGTGAAAGCTTTGGACCTCATAAGGTCGAGGTAGTTGCACTAAATCATGACTCATCCACTAGTGACAAATTGTAGGGGGAGGGCAGAGTTTGTCCCATGAGTGCTTTTTACATGTGGCAGTGCCCTGAAAAGAGAAAAAGCATGAACTGCCAGATCCCAGGGGGTTTCCTCATAACCCCTAACTTGGCCTACACTGCCTTTATATCTTTTCTCCAAAGAGGCATCATGACTTTACCTGCCCCACGTTGGGTGTCAATTTGTCAAGTGGTCAAGCAGTCCCTAAGCGGCAGTGCAGTTAAGTTGGTTTGTCATATTTCCATAGACTCAGCTGCTAAGGAGACAATGAACCACAAGGATTTATTATTTACATAGACAGTAAAAGCAAGGTCAGTACTGTGCGACACTGAACCAGAGGGGCCAGGTGACAGAAAACATGCATGGTGGGTCACTCTGTCATTGAGAACCCTTCTCTAAACTACACACAAGCAGTTGTATGACTTACACAGAAGCCTGCAGCTGTACCCTAAGGGGAGGCAGCAAAGCTGAAAGTCCCGTGCCTTACCCAATCCAGGGGGGACAGATGAGAAATGACTTTGTGGGAACCTTTGGCAAGATAGCAAGACTTCTGGAAGATAGGGAGGCAGATGAGGAATGTCCTGTAACAGCTCCTCACAAGACTGCCCTGTTCCAGGGGAACATCACAGGGCATTCTGCCAGAACTCGGGTGACTGCAATCAGACCTTGACTATGTGACCTATGTGGAGAAAAGCAAGGTGGCCAGGACACCATGTTCGAGCCATTTGCCTGCAATTTATACATGAACATTCAGGCCTTGTAGCTTAGAAACTTACTAGCATTTTATAGGAAATGACTAGTGAATAGAGAATTTTAAGCAGTACCCTTAGCTATAAGGTTGTCTCATTCAATCTTGGTTAATATGGTTCAAATAGAAAATATTTTGTTGAAAATATCAGAACAGGGAATTCCCTGGTGGTCCAGTGGTTAGGACTCCATGCCTCCAGTGCAGGGGGCCTGGGTTCGATTCCTGGTCAGAGAACTAAGATCCCACATGCCACCAAATATACCAAAACAAAACAAAATGTGACCAGAACCAAAACACACACACACACACACACACAAAGCAAAACAAACAAACAGATTTTAAAAATTAGAACATGAAAATGAATGTTTTCTTATTATTCAAGTGCCATTGTTACAACTTTGGAATTCCCCTAATAAAAATGTAGAAGCAAATAGGTAAAATCAGATAAAAGCTAAATAAGGATTTTAGTGTTATGATAAGAGGATAAATGTAAGGCAAAGTCTTTATGCTTTTGGATAGAATAATCTCATTTAAATTTAAAGGTCCTTTGTATTCTGACATTTATCTTTTGTACAGTTTCTGTGTATTCATAGTCACTTTTTGTAAACCCTTGAGTGGTGTAAATAAAACAGCTTTCTGTTGCCAGAGACTTATGTTTAAATCAATATTACTATCCAAACATCTAAATTTATTTTAACACATGGTTACCTGTTTATTTCTTCTATATTCTTCTATGTAGGGTAAATTCAGCTCATCTCCTCAGGTTTTAAATTAAACTGAATTAAAAAAAAACCTTTGTGTTGCTGGTAATATTTTCATAAAGTGAAATTTTCTTATAAGGATACATTAAAAAGTAGAGGGAAGGTAAAAGTTAAGGGAATGACTGGGAGGTATAAAAGAAGAAAAGAAGGTAAAAGAAAAATAAGGAAAGAAGAAAGATGTTTCATTTCTTTATATTATAGGGAAGAATATGCCAATTTTTTAGGCTTTACTATTTCTGAAAAGTGTTAAATAACTAATCTCTAAGAATCTTAACCTTTGTAATTGCCAATAATTGAAATCACCTTGAAAAAACTACAAGATTCAGGAAGGAAAATTATACTTCTTTATTGAAATTTTCATTCCCAGCTAATAGAGTTTCCTATAAAAATTCATATCAAACACTGGAGACCTTTCAAGAGATAATATCATGCTTGATGTGCATTCATTATAGACATTTTTATTTTGGCTGTTAGACTTTATTAATATAGCCTTCCAAAACATTTAAAAAAATGACACCTTGCACTTGAAAGAGTTATGAAAATTATATAAAGAAAATAACATATGCAAACTAGTATATATAGAATGGGTAAACAACAAGGTCCTCCTGTATAGCACAGGGAACTATATTCACTATCTGTGATAAACCATAATGGAAAAGAATATAAAAAAGAATGTGTGTGTGTTTATATATACATATATACACATATATATGTTTAACTGAATCACTTTGTAGTACAGCAGAAATTAACACAATATTGTAAATCAACTATACTTCAATTAAAATAAAGAGGCAAAAGGGATTTCCCTGGCTGTCCAGTGGTTAAGACTCCATGTTCCCAATGCAGGGGGCGCAGGTTCGATCCCTGGTTGGGGAACTAAGATCCCACATGCCACGTGGCTTGGCAAAAAAAAAAACAAAAAAACAATAACAATACTTTAACTTAGTAAGTTTAAACTTGGTGTGTAATAATATAGGGGACACAATGTTATATGTCAAACATGTTTAAAAAAATATAGGAAACAGTGGGAGGCAGATGAGAGTGGGCACTTGTTTAGGGTGTGGCCCAACTCAGAGGCAACAGGCAACACTGCACTCCACCAGCTGTAGGCCCTGGCACCCCCCAGCCTCAGCTCTCAGTGCCACTCCAGAGAAGCTGGAACACTCTTAGCATTGAATCCATGAGTTCTTCCTCCTGCTGCCCCAGGAAGATACTTGTTCAAAGCCCTTCCCATCAGTGTCAGCAGGATACAATTTGTGTTTGGAGGACCATCAGATATTCAGACTATGATGTTTGGGACCAAAGCAGTCAAATACTTAAGAGTAAGATAATTTCAGTCGAAAGTGTTTTAGAGAACCATGTAAATGAAAGTTTCAGTTAAGGGGGGGATGGGGGAATCATACTTTTTATGTGCATGTGAATGCATATAATGCATGCGAATTAATGCATGCAAATCTCTCATACTGTGATACAAAGCCCAAAAGCGAAGGGGGGGGTCCCCACTCCTGAGACCTGCCTTAGGTACAGGAATCTATGACAGTTATAAGGATAATGAACACTATTACTAAGAAAAGCCTGTAATGAAAAACTGAGCCCATCTAAAGCTGCAGAACCAGAGTGATTTGGGTCACATTTTTTTTTCTTTTTGCGGTTACGCGGGCCTCTCACTGCTGTGGCCTCTCCTGTTGCGGAGCACAGGCTCCGGACGCACAGGCTCAGTGGCCATGGCTCACGGGTCTAGCCGCTCCGTGGCATGTGGGATCTTCCCGGACCGGGGCACGAACCCATGTCCCCTGCATCGGCAGACGGACTGTCAACCACTGCGCCACCAGGGAAGCCCTTGTGTCACTTTTTTACTTTCAGCTTTTACAGTAACGCAATGTCTTTCAAGTGTCATCTCTAGTCATGACTTCCCCTGATGTTCCAGAAAGGGTTGCTTATTGCCAATAATTAGAGAAATGTAATAAATGCCTTTACAAATAATTTTACAAATACATTTAACAATGCCAAGTGTTGGTGAGAATATGGAGCAGTTGGAGTTCTCACACACTGCTGGTGAAATTACAAATTGGTACAGCAACTATGGAGGACTATTTGGCATTATCTACTAAATTTTAACATATGCATACCCTGTTTCCCAGCTATTCCACTCCTAGGCATCTACCCAGCAGAAATGCATTCATATGCACACTAAAAGTCATGTAGATGAATGTTTACATCAGTGTTCTTTGTTGAAATAAGAACCTGGAAGCAACACAAATGTCCGTGATGATACAATGGTTAAATTATGATATATTCACACAATGAAATACTAGACTGTGACTAAAAGAACAAACCATAGGTATATGAAACAACATGGATGAATCTCATAACATGATGTTGAGTGAAAGACGTCAGACACCAAACTGTACATCCAATGCTATTCCAATTATTAAAGTTCAAGCACAGACAAAACAAACGTGTGGTGTAACAAGTCAGGATAGTGGTTACTTTGAGGAGGCAGGAGGATAGTGCTTGGGAAGGCACAAACGGAGTTTCTAGGGGTGCTGATAAGGTTCTATTTCTTTTTTAAATTTTTATTTACTTTTAAAAATTTTATTGGAGTATAGTTGATTTACAATGTTGTGTTTCAGGTGTACAACATAGTGATTCAGTTATACATATACATATATTCATTCTTTTTCAGCTTCTTTTCCCATATAGATTATTACAAAACATTGAGTAGAGTTCCCTGTGTTATACAGTAGGTCCTTGTTGGTTATCTATTTTACATATAGTAGTGTGTGTATGTTAATCCCAAGCTCCTAATTTATCACTCCCTGCCATGTTTCCCCTTTGGTAACCGTAAGTTTGGTTTTGAAATTTGTGAGTCTGTTTCTGTTTTATAAATAAGTTCATCTGCATCATTTTAAACAATTAGATTCCACATATGAGTGATATCATGTGATCTTTGTCTTTCTCTGACTTCATTTAGTAGGATAATCTCTAGGTCCATCCGTGTTGTGTAAATGGCATTATTTCATTCTTCTTTATGGCTGAGTAATATTCCATTGTGTATTTGTACCACATCTTCTTTATCCATTCCTCTGCCAATGGACATTTAGGTTGCTTCCATGTCTTGGCTATCGTAAATAGTGCTGCAGTCAACATTGGAGTGCATGTATCTTTTCAAGTTGTGGTTTTCTCCGGATATGTGCCCGGGAGTGGGATTGCTGGATCATATGGTAGTTCTATTTTTAGTTTTTTAAGGAACCTCCATAGTGGTTGTACCAATTTCATTCCCACCAACAGTGCAAGAGGGTTCCCTTTTCTCCACACTCTCTCCAGCATTTATTGTTTGTAGATTTTTTTTTTTTTTTTTTTTTTTTGGTACATGGGCCTCTCACTGTTGTGGCCTCTCCCATTGTGGAGCACAGGCTCTGGACGCACAGGCTCAGTGGCCATGGCTCACGGGCCCAGCTGCTCTGCAGCATGTGGGATCTTCCTGGACCGGGGCACGAACCTGTGTCCCCTGAATCGACAGGCGGACTCTCAACCACTGCGCCACCAGGGAAGCCCAATTGTTTGTAGATTTTTTGATGATGGCCATTCTGACCAGTGTGAGGTGAAACCCCGTTGTAGTTTTGATTTGCAATTCTCTGATAATTAGTGACGTTGAGCATCTTTTCATGTGCTTTTTGGCCATCTGTGTGTCTTCTTTGGAGAAATGTCTATTTAGATCTTCTGCCCATTTTTAGATTGGGCTGTTTGTTTTTTTGACATAGAGCTGCATGAGCTGTTTGTATATTTTGGAGATTAATCCCTTGTTGGTTGCTTCATTTGCAAATATTTTCTCCCATTCTGTGGGTTGTCTTTTCGTTTTGTTTATGGTTTCCCTTGCTGTGCAAAATTTTTAAGTTTAATTAGGTCCAATTTGTTTATTTTTGTTTTTATTTTCATTACTCTAAGAGGTGGAACAAAAAAAATCTTGCTGCGATTTATGTGAAAGAATGTTCTGCCTAGGTTTTCCTCTAAGAATTTTATAGTGTCTGGCCTTACATTTAGGTCTTTGTTCTGTTTTTAGTTTATTTCTGTGTATGGTTTTAGAGAATGTTCTAATCTCATTGTTTTACATGTAGCTGTCCAGTTTTCCCAGCACCACTTATTGAAGAGACTGTCTTTTCTCCATTGTATATTCTTGCCTCCTTTGTCATAGATTAATTGACCATAGGTGTGTGGGTTTATTTCTGGGCTTTCTATCCTGCTCCATTGATCTATATTTCTGTTTTTGTGCCAGTACCATGCTATTTTGATGGCTGTAGCTTTGAAGTATAGTTTGAAGTCAGGGAACCTGATTCCTCCAGCTCCATTTTTCTTTCTCAGGATAGCTTTGGCTACTCGGGGTCTATTGTGTTTCCATACAAATTAAAAATTTTTTTGTTCTAGTTCTGTGAAAAATGCCATTGGTAAATTTGATAGGGATTGTGTTGAATCTGTAGATTGCTTTGGGTAGTACAGTCATTTTCACAATATTGATACTTCCAATCCAAGAACAAGGTATATCTTTCCATCAGTGTTCTATTTCTTGACCGGGGCATAATTACATGTGTGTGTGTATTCATTTTGGAATAATCCAGTCAGCTATACGCTTAGGCTGTGTGCATTTTTCTGATAAAAGCTTCAATGAAAGTTTTAAAAAATCAATTGAAAGAATAAAACATGAATAAAACATCATGTCATGGAAAAATACACTTTATTATTGATAACCTAACCAGACACAAGCTATCACTAATGTTAAATGAAAAAAAAGTGCACAACCTAACAGTTGAGAATTATGTTTTATCTAGCAGACTTACTGTGGACTATAGCCTGAGCTACAGCAACTCAGATAGCTCTGAGGGACTGGTCCAAAGAGGTAAATGAGGACCCAGGATATATGAGTGTTTTGCTGAAAAAAAAATGTAGTTGAACATAAAATGATTACTGCAAATCACAAAAAACAGACATCTCCAGTTAATGATTTTGGTGCTTTTCTATATAGGGGAAGATACAAGAGTCTGGGCTCATTAAAATCATTCCTTAGATATGTATCTCAACTGTCTCAGGCCAGTATCCTGTTTTTCTCCATCCTGAATTCCCCTCAGGGGGCACTGTGTGTGTTTGTCTGGGGGGGCCTGCAGTGGCTGATGGCTTGATGGCCTCAACACCCTTTGTTTACTGAAATGGCAGGCAACATTCTTTGTCCGTGCCAATCCTTCTAGGTGCCCTTTTGAATGCTTTTTCTTTGCCTTTAGGCTTTGTCCTCAGTCATCATTTCTTCTCACTCCACATGCTCCGTATTGATGTCACTGTTCCCATGCCTTCAGTTGCCATGTTAACGCAGAGTGCTCTCATGTTGCTATTTCATACTTTTCTCCCTCAAACTCAAAAGAAGCATTTCAGAAAGGGTTCCTTGGAACATGAGTCCTGCAAGATACTCTGTGGGAAGAAAACCAGGTCCATGGTCAAATGATTTGGGGAAATGCCTTTGCTCTTAGAAATTCACAATATACATTAGCATATTAAAGACTATGTACCCGTTTAATTTTGTGAAACCAAACGTTCCCCCTAACTTCTTTTACATGGAGTCCCTGCTCTTTCGTTTTTCAGTTAACATTTGCTAATGCCCTAGAGAACTATCATTTTTTAGGGCAACTGCTTTGGGAAATGCTGACGTTAACCCATTTATCCAACTATCTGATGGATGTCTCTATTTGGATGTCACACAGATGCAACAAACTCATCTTGCTCAAAACAGATCTCATACTATCCTTCAGTTCTTAGAGGTAATCAGTCATCAGATCCCAGGATTATATTCTTCAAATCTCACTCAACATCCCCAATCCTCACTGTTTCTACTTCAGGCCATTATTACATTTTCTACCTGGACTATTGCAGTAGTATCCTATATGTCTCTCTTATCCCATTCTTTCTCTTTCCTTGAATTCATACCTCACACTGCCACCAAACTGATCGTCTGAAAACGTACAGTGATTATGTTATTCCCACTCGTTAAAACTGAGGATTATTTCTTCATTTGCTTCAGTGAAAAGCTTGAATTCCTTAGTGGGGCCGGCAGGGTGCTCCGTGACTGACCCTTGCCCTGCTCTGAGCCTCTGGTGCCTTCCTTCTCTTCCTCTGTACCGTGTACAGATCACAGAAGGCAACAAATCATTTCCCACCCTCTGCTCCCTCTGCCTAGAATTTCTTTATCATCCTTACAGATTAGTAGAGTCAGAACTGGGTTCCAATTCCCACTTTACACCTTACTAGCTCTGTGACCTTGAACAAGGTACTTTAACACTATGGGCCTAATTTTCCTCATCTGTAAATTGGGGATCATCATAGGCTCAGTGCTTAGCAAAACAAAACCAAACAAAACCAAAAACCCCAAAATATACTTCATACATTTTATTTTTTTTTATTTTTAAAAAATATTTTATTTATTTATTTATTTGACTGTGTTGGGTCTCAGTTTTGGCACGCAGGATCTTCGTTGCTGCATGCAGGATCTTTCATTGCTGCATGCGGGCTCTTGTTGAGGCACACGGGCTTCTGTGGTTGCAGCGTGTGGGCTTCTCTCTAGTTGTGGTGCACGGGCTCCGGAGCACGCGGGATCAGTAGTTGTGGTGCACAGGCTTAGTTGCCTTGTGGCATGTGGTATCTTGGTTCCCCGACCAGGGATCAAACCCACGTCCCCTGCATTGGAAGGCAGATTCTTAACCACTGGACCACCAGGGAAGTCCCTACTTCATACATTAAAAAAAATAAAGTTGTGACAACATTATGTTTTAAGACCCAATTTTTTTTTAGTGGCAATTTTGAAGGATCTTTATTCAAGATTGCCTAGCAAGCTGGTGTCATTTTACCTTTAGTAGTTGCTATCTCTTTTTCCTCTCCCAGCTATGTTGAGATATAATTGACATAACAGTGTAATAACATCACATAACAATGTGTTATTTGATACAGTTATAAATTGCAAAATGGTTAGCAATATAGCATTAGCTACTACCACTATTCCATTACATAATTACCATTTCTATTTTTGTGATGAGAACATTTAAGGTGTACTCTTTTAGCAACATTCAAGTATATGATATAGTACCATTAGTGGGATAATGTATCATTAGAATCACCATGCTGTATATTAGATCCCAGAACTTGTTCATCTTATAACTGGAAGTTTGTGCCCTTTGACTAATGTCTCCCCATTTCCCCCCACCCCCTGATAACCACAACTCTACTCTCTGCTTCTCTGAGTTCAACTTTTTTAGATTTCACATACAAGTGAGATCATGCAGTATTTGTTATCTCTCTCTAAGACCCAATGTGTTGCATATAGCCTTTATTTTAACTTTGAATCTAGCATTTAACCAGTAGTTACACACCTCAAGCTAGGCTCACCCATGACACTGCTTCTCCAGCAACCTAATCAGCAGCCCTAAGCCCACTGAACTTCAAGCTTTTCAAGGAGGCCCAGGCCTTACAGGGGCCTCTCAGCGTGATGATGCCTTAGAGAAGGTGTGTTATGTCACCATAACACCAGTAGTTGCAGAAGAGGCCATAGTGTGGGTGCCACCATCTTGCTTGAGGGAGAAGGATGCTGAGTGGCGCACACCAGAGCTGTGGGGACTGTTTTGTTAGTTTAAAGCATCTGTCTACAAACTTCAGTCTTCAGTGAGCACTCTAGAAAATTGTCAGCTTCCCGGATGGAGCCTATGGGGATCAGGATTGTTGTGCAAAGTTTAAGAACACAGTCTGATTTCCTGTCACCTTACTGACATCCTCTCCTCCAACCTGTCTTCCCACTCACTTCCTTCAAGACATGTTGGCCTCCTTGCCACGTGCCCTTAATACCCAGGGGCACCCAGTAATTTCCCACCTCAAGCCTCTGTGTTTGACTTTCCCTCTGCTTGGTACACTCTTCCTCTGGTTGCCCACGTGGCTGGCTGCTCCCTCATGCTCTGCTTAAAGGTCACCTTTGCAGAGAGGCCTTCCTTGACCTTCTTTCTCCAAGGCAGAAAACAACCATCCTGAATTTTAAAATGATAGCTTTTCGTGTGTGTGTGTGTGTGTGTGTGTGTGTGAATTTTTTTGCCCTTAATTACTTTCTGTCCACCTATTTGTTTACCTGCTTATTGCTTGTCTTTCCCACTCATATATAAGCTTTATGTGGGTAGGGATTTTTCTCTGTTCTCTTTCACTACTGTATAACCAGCTCCTAGCACACAACAAATAAATAGGTAAAGTACTGGGGGATGGCGTGGAGTTTGTCTTCTCTGGGCCTTAGCAGAATCTCGGGGGGTTCAGAATGGGTTACTAGCCTGGAGTTACCTTCCTGCTGCTGAAGACAATCTCAAGTCCTCCCCCACTGTGCCCCCAGTGTATGTCCAGTCTCACGGATGACAAATATCAGTGGGCAAGGACACCAAGATCATGATCCTCACCTCCTGAGACTCTTGTTTCTTCCTCAAGGTATTTATGAGGGTCCTGGGTGATGGTGGTGAATGCTGGTCATTCAGGCAGTGGCCCACCCATTCTGTCCTGGATAGGCCATGAGAAGTGTGCGTTCATGTCTAAGAGCTGAAACTCGCGTCCCTCAGGGTCCAGCATGTGAACCACAGCCAGAACAGGTTGGAGAGACCATAGCCCGGCTGGTCCTGCAGGAGTGAGGAGGGCTGCCTGGGAGGCTGTGGAGGAGAGACAAGGTGGGAAGGATGGTGTCTGAAGGTGAAGGGAGATGTCTGAGGGAAGAGGCCTAAGGATATTTGTGCCCTGACGCCTATGTCCCTACTATTGTTTTCCCTTCCCCTTCAGTGGGCCCTCAGCTGTCTTCCCCACAGCTAACTCTCTGTGCCCACGGGTACCACGTCTCTCCCCTCAATGTGCACCATCTGTCTGGGCAGACTGGAGGAGACCACTTCCTACCTCTTGTCCACCAACACTGCATCTACCTGAGCCTGACACAAGGACCCGAGGACAGGAGATGAGGGCTTGGAGCCTCATGACAAAGTTATCCAGCAGTGGGTGAGGGGCCAGCGGGAGGGGGTCAGAAGAAATGCTTCTGTGTCAGGCTGCCTTGCTCTTCACCTCAGAAGCGGGCCAGATTGCCACGTGGAGGTTCAGACAGGGTCAAGAGTGACAGATGGAGACTAATTTTTACCAGTCAAGACAAGGGTGGGTCTGAAAGCGGAGTCAGCTGGGAGACTCCCCTTGGTGTGCGGGCACCCAGTCGGTTGAGGGCTGCAAGCTTGGGCTTGGTGATCAGTTTGGGGACTTAACATTGCACCTAGGCCTGGGATTTGGGGCCTTGCTTGGAATAAAGCAGCTTAAGTCCCCAGGCTGGAATTTAGCTAGAGTGAAACGCCTAGCAACAAGCCAGACCCTTAGCTACAGCAAGGACACTGGCAATGCAGGCCTGGAACCTCCCCTTGGAATCCTTGGCAAACAGCACTGAGGCCTAGAGATCATGGTCAGAGATGGAACGCTTAGTGGAGAATGGGTATCATGGAGACTGGGGCTTGCACCCAAGCCTGGCAGGGTGGGGTGAGGAAGATTAGATTCAGTCACAGAGCATTTGGGGGAGAGGGAGTTCACTCACATTTGGGGTGGGCATGGCTAAAAGGAACCACCTCTCTGGAGGGCTGACAGAAGATGGCTGTGCTCAAGAAGAGGCCTGAGTGTGGGTACCACCAGCTTGCTTGAGGTTTAGGGAGGAAGGATGGTAAACGGTGCACAGCAGAGCTATGAGGACTGCTGTGTTGGTTTAAAGTATCCATCTACAACCTTCAGTCCTCAGTGAGTACTCTAGAAAATTGTCAGCTTCCCAGATGGAGCCTACGGGGATCAGGATGGTTATGCTAAGTTTAAGAACTTGGTTAACTTAAAATCTCAATGTCAGACTACACTTCTATTATTTATTTATTTATTAAAATTACTGGACTGAATGTCAATCTTATGACATAGTATGAGTGTGTTTCATGTTTGGTAATTGCAATCATTGTTGCTTTTGTTGTGGTCATCCATTTACAATGCTTGGTGTCAGTTTATTTATCTCTTGTAAAAATAAAATACAGTTTGTGTGTGTGTGAAAAAAAACTAGGAAAAAAATAAATTAAAAAATGTTAAAAAAAAAGAATAAATTGGATTCTTCATTCCCTTCTGGAAAAAGGGTTGGGAACTAATATTTTTTGAGCACCTGTTAGCATCCATGGTTTGAGAAACCATGCTGGGAATTTTATATATGTTATTGCATTCATTCTTACGGGACAGCGATAAAAGAAAATATATTGAATTCTAAGAGACTGTGGGTGTTTTCCTCCCCCATTTCTAAAGAGGAAGGCTGCTGCCTGGTTAAGGAGCTACCTTTGTAGTGTAGGATCCAGGTATTCCCAAATGAAAAGAAAATCAAGAGATGGAGAGACTCATCTACATCCTTGGCACATTGATATTTTGTGCCAAATAGTTCTTTGTTTTGGAGGCTGACCTATGCACTGTAGGATGTTTAGCAGCATCCCTGGCCCCCACTTGGGAGTCACAGATATACATGTTTAAGGGTTGAGACTTGGAGGTGAGAAAGGAGCTAGACTAGAGAGGTGGTGGAGTGGGCGTTGAGGACAATTTTGGGTAGAAAGAGAAAAAGGAGAATTTTTTGAGTCACTACTACAGACTGAGGATGAGACAATCCCCCAAAGGATTTTTTGAGAAGTTATTCATTAAGAGTGAATTTTCCCCTTTATAATTTTCTTGAAAGTTTGGATCAGGATTTGAGTTGCTCTGAATTGTGATTTTTATATGGTTGTTGTTTCCTTGAATATGATTCTGTGTTGAAACTGGACCACATGGTTAAGTGTTTGTGTAGATTTTATATGGTTTACACTCATAACAGTCTTTTAAATTCACACTATCCCCATTTTTATAGATGATGCCCTAATCTCTCTGAAAGGTAATATTTCACCTTGTACCATTCTGCCTTCCTCTTCCCTTTGCCTTCACAGAGAGGACCATGTTTCATTTTCTCAAGATTTTAAAAAGACTAGTACGAAAAAACACTTTTTCCTCTTTTTAAATGATGTCATAGCTGACATTCAGAGGTAATTTAACATCTAACCATCATATGATTCAGGAAGGTATGTCTGCAAGTTTCTTATTGTTGCTATAACAAATAACTACAAATTTAGTGGCTTAAAACAATACAAACATTATCTTACAGTTCTGGAGATCCACAGTCAGTCTCAGTGGGCTAAAATCAAGGCGTTGACAAGGCTGCATCCCTTCTGGAGACTCTAAGGGAGAATCCATTTCCTTGCCTTTTCCAGCTTCTAGAGGCTGTGTGCATTCTTGACTCATGACCCTGCATCACTTCAACCTCTGTTTCTTTCATCATATGTACTTTTCTCTTTGACCTGCCTGCCTCCTTCTTAATAAGGACACTTCTGATTACTTTGTGAACCCACCTGAATAATCCAGGACAATCTTTCCATTTCAAGATACTTAATCACATGTGCAAAGTCCCTTCTGCCATGTAAAAGAGCATATTTACAGGTTCCAGAGACTGGGATGTGGGATCTTTGGGGCCATTATTCTGCCTTCCTCAGCAAGGGTGTAAGACCTCGCAGTATGTATGGTCTCATTCTGACAACGTGATTGAATTGTTCCATCTTGACTTGATTTTTTTTTAATATGAAATTCTTAGGCTTAGCTGACATTTAATTTTCACACTAGAGTCAGAGTCAGTGCCTGGCTCACAATGACCACTTAGTAAATAAAAGCTAATATTTGTCAGATTGAATTATTACCTATTAACCAGTAAGATTGTAAAACAGGCGTTCTGTACTTTCCTGTGTCCATGACTATTTTGAGGAGATTTTTTGGGAAGAACCTATCCCTCCTCCTGGAGGAGAGTGGGAGAGCGGATGCTTAATGGTTGTAGGATTTTTTTTTTGAAGTGATCAAAGTATTTTGTAACTAGATAGAGGTGGTGGTTGTACAGCATTGTGAATGTATTAAATGCCACTGAATTGTATACTTTAAAATGGTTAAAATGGTGAGTTTAATGGTATGTGTATTTTGCCACAATTAAAAAAAAATCTCAATGTCAGACTACACTTTTATTATTTATTTATTTATTAAAATTAATTAATTAATTTTTGGCTGCATTGGGTCTTCGTTGCTGTGTGCGGGCTTTCTCTAGTTGCGACGCACAGGGCCTACTCTTCGTTGCTGTGTGTGGGATTCTCATTGTGGTGGCTTCTCTTGTTGTGGAGCACGGGCTCTAGGCATGTAGGCTTCAGTAGTTGTGACACATAGGCTCGGTAGTTGTGGCTCGCGGGCTCCAGAGTGCAGGCTCAGTAGTTGTGGCTCAGGGGCTTAGTTGCTCTGTGGCATGTGGGATCTTCCTGGACCAGGGCTCAAACCTGTGTCCCCTGCATTGGCAGGAGGATTATTAACCACTGCGCCACGAGGGAAGTCCCAGAATGCCACAGACTCTTACTATTCTTACCCAGTTTTACTATATTTTTTCTTTCTTTCTTTCTTTCTTTCTTTCTTTCTTTCTTTCTTTCTTTCTTTCTTTCTTTCTTTCTTTCTTTCTTTCTTTCTTTCTTTCTCTTCCTTGCTTCCTTCCTTCCTTCCTTCCTTTCTTTCTCTCTTTCTTTTTCTTTTTCTTTCTTTCTTTTCTGCACCATGTGGCACGCAGGATCTTAGTTTCCACATTGGAAGCACAGATTCTTAACCACTGAACCACCAGGGAAGTCCTAGATTTTCTTGAATAAATAGTTCTTCATTTGCTGTATGCTCTTAGGACAATTTGCAGAGACTTTAACTGGTTGCTTTCTTAAAAAAAATTTCACCAACTTTATTAGTTTTGTTGGGAGGGGGTCCATGGAACATCTCACTCTACCACCCTGGAACTCTCCATATATATATTTAACTGACCCAGCTTCAGTAATTGAAAGACTACTATTAACTATCAATAATACTGTATTGCATATTTGAAAGTTGCTAAGAGAGTAGATCTTAAAAGTTCTCATCTCTAGAAAAAATATTTGTAAGTACATATGATGACAGATGTTAACTAGACCTGTGGCCATCATTTTGTAATATATACAAATATCGAATCATTGTATTGTACACCTGAAACTAATATAATGTATGTCAATTATACCTCAATAAAGTTAAAAAGAAAAAGACCATCCTTTTCCCACTGCACTGTACTGTGACTGTGACCTTTGTCATAAATCAGGTGGTGAATTTAAATAAATAAATAAATAAGCAAGTAAGTAAATATATATATATATATAATTTGTTCTGGACTTTCCATTTTGTTCTGTTGGTCTACTTGTTTATCCTCACACCTATGTCATATTGTCTTAGATCCTGGAGCTTTTTAACAAGGCTTGAAATCAGGTAGTGTAAGTCCTCCAACTTTTTCTTCCTTTTCCTCTTCTCCTCATCCCTCAAGACTGGACTTAGCTATGTTGTTTTTACCATGTACAACTTTTAAATATTTTTATGTCATTGAATATATGTCTTTCTCTTTATGGTTTCTAGATTTTGAGTCACTGTTAGGAAAGTTTTCATCAGTCCTAGGTTATAAAGGAATTTACTGCCTTTCCTTTGTGTATGTGTATGTGTGTGTGATTTTATTTTATACGTTTAGATCTCTGATCCATATAGGATCTGTCTTAATATACAGTGTGAGGAATGGGTCTAGTTTAATTCTCTTTTCCACTTTGCTATCTTTTGTCCTAATACCACCTATCAACTGTGTTCATCTTTTTTATCACTGATTTGAGATGACAGCTGTACCATAATTTCCCTTGTGCACTTGGGTGTGTTTCTATATTTTCTATTCAATTTCACTAGTCTGTGTGCCAGTACCACATGTTTTAATTATAGAGGCTTTATAGTATGATTTAATACCTGGAAGAGTTTGTCCCTCCTCAAGGTTCCTCTCCCCACCCCCAGCTTTGTTGAGATATAATTGACATATAACATTGTATACGTTTCAGGTGTACAACGTGATGATTTGATATATGTACATATTGCAAAATTATTACCACAATAAGGTTAGTTAAGAAATCCATCACCTCACAGAGTTACCTTTTTTTGTGTGATGGGAATGTTAAGATCTACCCTCTTATTAACTTTCAAGTGTACAGTACAGTATTGTTAACTATAGTCACCATGCTGCACAGTAGCTCCCCAGAACTTATTCATCTTATAACTGGAAGTTTATAGCCTTTGACCAACATCTCCCCATTTCCTCCCCAGCCCCAGGTAACCATCCTTCTACTCTCTGTTTCTCTGAGTCTGTCTTTTTTAGATTCCACATATAAGGGATATCATACAGTATTTGTCTTTCTCTGACTTATTTCACTTAGCATAATGCCCTCAAGTTCCATCCAAGTTTTCATAAACAGCAAGATTTCCTTCTTCCTCATGGCAAATATATATATATATATATATATACACACACACATATATATATATATATATATATATATATATATATATTTCCCCCTCCCTTTATTCCTTTGTCAGTGAACACTTAGGTTGTTTCCATGTCTTCACTATTGTGACTAATGCTATGGAGGTTCCTCAAGAAATTAAAAATAGAACTACCATATGATCTAGCAGTCCTGCTTCTGGGCATATATCTGAAAGAAATGAAATCACTATCTTGAAGAGATACCTGCACCCCATGTTCACTGCAGCATTATTCACAATACCCAAGTCATGGTTCCTTTTTTTCAGGGGTTTCTTGGATACTCTTACTTCTATATTCTTTCATATTAACTTTATAATCAACCTGTTTAGCTCCAGGAAGACATATGATATTTTAATTGGGATCATCTTAAATTTAAAATGAACCTAAAGACAATGAAACCTTTATGATGTTAGTTATTCTTTCCATTTTTATTTCCATTTGTTCAAATCTAGTTGTGTGTTTTTCAGGAGTGTTTTGTAGTTTTCCTATTAAATATATGCCTAGGATTTTATTTTGTTTTGTTTTATTGCTGTTGTTCATTTCACCAAAAAGGATATACAGTTGGAAAATAGCCACAAGAAAATATGATCATTAGCCATTAGGGGAATACAAATTGAAACCAAAATGAGAAACCAGTACACACCTATCAGAATGGCTGAAATAAAATATAGTGATAACACTAAATACTGGCAGTACATAGAAACTGGATCAGTCATATATTGCTAGTGGGAATGTAAAATGGTACAGCCTTTCTGGAAAATAGTTTGTCTGTTTCTTATAAAACTAAACATAATCCAGCAATTTCATTATTGGGCATTTATTCCAGAAAAATGAAAATTTATGTTCACACATAAAAACCTGTACATGAATGTTCACAGAAGTTTTATTCAGAATAGCCCCAAACTGAAAACCACCCAACTATCTTTCAACATTAAGGATGAATGTTTAAACAAACTCTGGTACATCCATACTTTGGAATATTGCTCAGCAATAAAAAGGAACAAACTACTGATACATACAACAACTTGGATGGATTTCAATGGAATTATGCTGAATGAAAAAAGACAATCTTGGGACTTCCCTGGTGGTCCAGTGGCTAAGACTCTGCGGTTGCAATGCAGGGGGCCTGGGTTTGATCCCTGGTGAGGGAACTAGATTTCATATGCTGCCACCAAGAGTTTGCATGATGCAACTGAAGATCCCACACGTGGCAACAAAGATCCTGCCTGCAGCAACTAAGACTCAGAGCAGGCAAAAAAAAAAAAAAAAAAAAAAAAAAAAAAAAAAAAAAAATAAAAAAAAAGAGAAAGGAAAAAGGCAAACTCAAAAAGTCACATACTGTATGATTACATTTATGCAATAAGCTGGAAATAACATAGAGATTAGGCGTTGCCAGGGCTTCAAGTGGTGGGGAAGGTGGATGTTTATTCTGGCTATAAAGGGGTAGTAAGGAGAAGCTTTGTGGGGATGGGACACTTTTCTCTCACTCTCTCTTTTTAATATTTATTTATTTATTTAGGCTGTGCTGGGTCTTAGTTGTGGTATGCAGGATCTTCGTTGAAGCATGCGGGATCTTTAGTTGAGGCATGCAGACTCTTAGTTGCGGCATGCATGCGGGATCTAGTTCCCGGACTAGGGATTGAACCCGGGCCCCCTGCAATGGGAGCATGGAGTATTACCCACTAGACCACAAGGGAAGTCCCAGAACAGTTCTGTATATTGATTATGGTAGTGGTTACATGCAATAAAATTGAATGGAACTAAACACACACAAATGAGTGCACTTAAAGTTGGTGAAATCTGAATAAGCTCTGTGGATTATAACAATGTCAATTTCCTGGTTTTGATATTGTACTATAACTATGCAAGATGTTAGCACTTGGGGAATCTACTGAAGCACCCACAGGACCTCCCTGTACAATTTTTGTTATCACTTCTTATGAATCTATCATTATTTTAAAATAAAAAGCTAAAAAATATCAAAATAACGTAATGGATTATAACCTATTGAATAAAATAGGAAACCATGCATCCATACCGATATGTATAAATGAATGAATAAATTGAAATTTTGATGAAGAATGAGATATATGCATAGTATCAAACTGCCTCCTCACTGTATACTCATTAATTACAAAAGGAAAACCAATAACTTTATAGTAGAGAAACCTGGCAGACACCATGTTAATCAAGGAATCAAAGTGAACATTCTCAGTATTGACAGGGTGAAATGAAAAGGACATGGCGTTGCCTCTGTGATATTCCTATCCAAGGTACAAAATCTGAATCTAACCATGAGGAAACATCAGACAAATCCAAACTGAGAGACATTCTACAAAATAACTGGCCTGTAATCTTTAAACGTATCAAGGCCATGAAAGTCAAGGAAAGTCTGTGGAAATTGTTTCAGACTGAAGGAAATTAAAGAGACAGGATAACTAAATGCAATATGTGATTCTGAACTGGATGGACCCTTTTGCTAGAAAGGACATTACTGAGACAAGTGGTAAAACTTGAATGGGGTCTGAGGATTAGATGGTAGTAACATATTCATGGCATGTCCTGATTTAGATGCTGTGTTTTGGTTATATAGGAGAATGTCCTCATTTGTAGGAAATACCCATTAAAGTACCCAGGAGTGATCAAGTATCGAGTCAGCAACTTAATCTAAAATGGTCCAGCAAGAAAAGTTCTGTGTACTGTACTTGTAACTCTTCTAAGTTTGAGATTTTTTTCAAAATAAAATATTTTTAAAACATCAAGCAAAATTGTCTGCAGGCAATTTTTTTAATTAGAAAAATTACCTAGTGGAATCTGTAAGATATAGCTAAATCAAAATGGAGAGAAAAAATTGTTGCCTTAAAAACTTACTTAAAAAAAAAGACAATTCAAGAAGATGGGGGAAAAAAGAAAGCAGAAGGAATAAATAGATAAAAGCATAGATGACAGTATAAAATTGAAAAGAATGATACACTAAATAAATTTTCTTTTGGATAATAAATATAGATAGACTAGTTTTAACAAATACAGTGAGTAAGAAGTACAAGAGAAATAATGAGAATTGCAAGTGATATTAAAAGAATCATAGGACACTACTTTGTTCAATACCATCCAAATAAACTTGGCAATCTAAATGAAATTTGTATTTTTAGGAAGATATAAATGGACAAAACTGACTCTGGGATAGAGAGAAAATCGAATACACTATTTACAATAGAACAAATAGAATGAAAATTCAAAGTTACCCTCCTAAACTGTGCCAGACCCAAAGGAAATCCTAGGGGAATTCTACCAGTGCTCCTTCGACTTTCCCAGAGCTTAGAAAGAAAAGGGAAAACTTTTCAATTCTTTCCATTTATTTATTTTTAATATTTACTTATTTATTTATTTGGCTGCATCAGGTCTTAGTTGCCGCAGGCGGGCTCTTAGTTGCAGCATGCGGGATCTAGTTCCCTGACCAGGGATTGAACCCGGACCCCCTGCATCGGGAGCGCAGTCTTAGCCACTGGACCACCAGGAAAGTCCCTCAATTCTTTTTAAATTGAATGTTACACTGATCCAAACTTACCAAAAGTAGGGGGAAAAAAGTGGGAAGGTAACTAACTACAAATTTCATTTATGCATATCTGTTCATAAATCATACATGAAACAATGTGAAAAACACTACAGAACAAAAGAATAATCCAGCATAAACAAGTGGGAGTTTTTTTTTCTAGAGATGCCAGGAGAGTCAGATGGAAGGAAATCTATGACTGTAAATCATTATACTGATTGATATTAGGAGAAAATCGGATTATCTCCCAGATGTAAAACATATGTGATAAAAAAACAATGATCAGGACTTCCCTGGTGGTGCAGTGGTTGAGAATCCGCCTGCCAATGCAGGGGACATGGGTTCGAACCCTGGTCCAGGAAGATCCCACATGCCACGGGGCAACTAAGCCTGTGCGCCACAACTACTGAGCCTGCGCTCTAGAGCCCGTGAGCCACAACTACTGAGCCCACGAAGCCACAGCTACTGAAGCCCGCACGCCTAGAGCCCGTGCTCCGCAACAAGAGAAGCCACCGCAATTAGAAGCCTGCGCGCTGAAACAAAAAGTAGCCCCGCTCCCGCTCGCCGCAACTAGAGAAAGCCTGCACAGCAGCGAAGACCCAACGCAGACAAAGATAAATCAATAAATAAATCAAATAAAAGGGGAAAACATAAAGGTTTAAAAAAAAACAATGATCATTCCAAATAAAAACTCATAATACGCTAAGAATTGTTGGCTATTTCTTTAACTTGATAAAACCAATAATCAGCATCATATTAAGGGTGGGACCACAAAAGCTGTTCCATTAAAGTCAGGAAAAAGATGAAATTGGTCCCTGTCAGGACCTGACATGTCCTAGTTAGCCAATGATGGTTAAGAAATTAGAGACTGAAACTAGAGGAACAAATATTGGAGAGGAAAAAATACATAACTTTTTTTAAAAGATAGGTGCCCTGCACATACCAAAACTCTGTGAAAATGAAGAATGTGAAAAACAATAAATGTAAAAAGCTAAAAGAAAATTTAGAATGATAATTATATAAATTTGGGGACAGGGGGTCTTGCCACGCTATTCTTTATAAAGGAAAAGATAGCCATATCTCACTAGGAGTACTTATAATATGGCAAAAGAAGCCAAGGAAATAATAAAACTATATCAGTGACCTGACACAATTCCAATCATTCATCCCACAGATCTCTAAACACTCACCCCAGAGACCCCCTTCACTAACTTCACATAGTCTCCATCACGCATCCCATTACTGACCCTACAGATCTCCATAACTTGGCTTACTGAACCCCAGCCCCCCATCACTAACCCAAGGGGTCATTCCTGATAAAAGCCAGTATCTAGGTGACTTCTTGTAACAAAGACCCCTTCTGCTGCTTTTTATCTGTCCCCTTCTCTCAGTCCTCACCTATTTGCCACCACTGTGCATCCTCATTAGCAGCTGTGATGTCAGTTTCCCATGGCCAACAAGGGCGCCTTTGTGACCACAGGGATTTTGCTCCTGGGGGCTCTTCAGTTGCCGCGGGCACTCAGTGGTGCTCCCCACAGCGTTGTGTTCCCAGCGAGTGGCAGATTGGATCTGTCCCTCTGGCAGAGGAGCTGGCCTCTCTCTGGTGGCCTGTCCTTGTACCCTTGGGATAGGACAGCAGGAAGCGGATCAGCTTTTAGGAGTTTTGGAACTGCCTCTCAGACTGTAAATTTGGAGAAATCTCTCTTCCTGTTTATATAGTTAAATATAGATATAAAAATATAACATTACATAGATTAATCACATAGATATTGCATAAAGATGTGTTAGCTATGTGATTTATGTAAGGTGTAAAAATAGTTTTCATGAAAATTGTTGAAACTTGTGCTGGTTATATGACAGGTCACTGTACTTTTTAATTACCTTTTGTCCATGTTTAAGTTTCTATAATAAAACTTTAAAAAATCGTTATTTTGGGACTTCCCTGGTGGTGCAGTGGTTAAGAATCCGCCTGCCAATTCAGGGGACACGGGTTCAAGCCCTGGTCTGGGAAGAACCCACATGCCGTGGAGCAACTAAGCCCATGTGTCACCACTACTGAACCTGCGCTCTAGAGCCTGGGAGCCACAACTACTACTGAAACCCTTGTGCCTAGAGCCCGTGCTCTGCAACAAGAGAAGCCACCACAATGAGAAGCCCGGGCACCGCATTGAAGAGGAGCCCCCCACCCCCACCCCCCGCTCACCACAACTAGAGAAAGCCTGCGTGCAGCAACAAAGATCCAATGCAGCCATAAATAAATAAATAAAAATCATTATTTTGAGTACTGTAATGATAATAAACATGGCTCTGTTACCCAAAGCAAGTTCATGTGCTCTATGCACAGTGAGGCCAAACGAACTGAAAAGTTAGAGTTTGGAGCAGAGAAAGATTTGTTGCAGGGCAAAGCAAGGAGAATGGGTGGCTCATGATCAAAAAACCCAAAGTCCCCAATGGTTTTGGGGGAGAAGTTTTTAATAGGCAAAATTTGGGGTGAGGGCTGCAGGGTGTGTGACTTTCTTGTGATTGGTTGGTGGTGAGGTAACAGGGTGGTGCTCCGGAGATCTCGTGCTCAGCCTGAAGTTACCATCCTCCACCTGGTTGGGGGCCTTAGTTCCTGAGGAAGAACTCAAAGATATTGTTATGTATATTCCTTGAGTAGTAACCAGGACCCTGCTTTAATCACTGCACTGTTTCTTGACTGCTCCTCCTTTGTTTCTGCATTCTCTCTCTTCCCTAATTAGTAACTGTTTGAATCTGCCCTTTGGAACTCAGGGAAGGTGTAAGAGGCTGTGAGTGAAGCCTGTTTCCTACAAAAAAGAAACTGGGGAAACGGAAAGGATTTGTACCCTGGAGGGCCCCACAGGTTCCTACTCAGTTTCACCTCTTCTCCCTGCTTTTTAAATTGTACTTTTTAATATGTATTTTCCCCCCTTTTCATCCTTACTTTTAGTCCAACTCCAGGCACACTCCTTAAAGCATTGTGTCCTTTATGTCTAGTGACATACAGAAGTATATATTTCACCATCAGTTAATATTTGTAAGTACATAGGGTGAATTGAAACCGCACAACTCAGATGGGATTTGAACCCAGCCAAAACTCAGGTTGGGACTCGAACCCACGGTCTCTTAATTGAAATCACTCACCTGGTCTCAGGACTTAATCAAGCTCAGGTTCTTTATGTCTCGTCAGAGAAAGAATTCAGTGAGAGACAAAGTGATAGGTAAGAAGTGGATTTACTTAGAGATACACATTCCATAGACAGAATGCAGTCCGTCTCAAAAGGCAAGAGCATCCTCAAAATATGGGGTGGTTAGTTTTCATGGGCTGGGTAATTTCATAGGCAAATGAGTAGGAGGATTATTCCAACTATTTGGGGGAAGGGGGTGGGGATTTCCAGGATTTGGCCACCACCTACTTTTTGGCCTTTTACGGTCCGGTCGGCCTTGGAACTGTCATGGCGCTAGTGGGTGTGTTATTTAGCATATGCTAATGTATCACAATGAGTGTATAATGAGGCTTAAGGTCTACTG
Source organism: Tursiops truncatus (assembly GCF_011762595.2). Classification (NCBI taxonomy): domain Eukaryota; kingdom Metazoa; phylum Chordata; class Mammalia; order Artiodactyla; family Delphinidae; genus Tursiops; species Tursiops truncatus. Next base: position 87,886,213 of record NC_047055.1, on the reverse strand, counting down.
GAAGTTGAATCTTCTGCCATCTTGGACCTAATCGGTTCTAATCAGTTTATGTTGTACCCTCAATGACTATGTCATTCTTTTAAAGGTTGTGCCTTGCCCCCTTCCCTCCTGTTTCAGAATCAGCCACTATATTTCACCATTATGCAACTAAATCCTCTTATGACCACTAAATGTCTTCATCTTAAGATTCAGAAAGATGCCCATATATCTAAATATCTATATCTAGATATAAAAGTTATTCTATATATTTCCATATGTGCATATTCATATCTATTTTATTTATAACATACATTTATGTTACACACACATAAATCACATGGAAAAAGAATCTCCCTGGCCCAGACAAGGCATCTCGGCTGGGGCTAGGACTCTGGTGCAGGTCTAGTCAACCAGTTCGGTAATGAGATCCCACAGGTTAAGGGCTCAGTCCTGCAAGACTACCCTCTCCCCACCCACTTCAGATGCCAGATTGTCACCCATACTTCTGACCAGTTTCCATGCAGCAGAAATTTGATTAATTCACAGAACTCAGAGAAACATTTTACTTACTAGATTATAGGTTTATTATAAAAGAATATAACCTAGGAACAGCCAGATGGAAGAGATGCATAGGGCAAGATGTCTGGGAAGGGGGGGCAGAGCTTCCATGCCCTCTCTAGGTGCACCACTCTCCCCACATCTTCACATGTTCACCAAACTTGAAGCTTTTTATTTCCCCTTCTTACCTGAAGGATAGTTTCACTAGATAAAGAATTTGCACTTGACAACTCTTTTCTCTCAGTACTTTAAAAAATATTACGCCACTGATGAGAAATCTACTGTCATTTTTTTCAGTCTTTTTCTTTTTTGCATTTAAAAAAATTGAGATATAATTGACATATAACACTGTGTAAGTTTAAGGTGTACAATGTGTTGATTTGATGTGTTTATATACTGCAAAATGATTATCACCATGCCATTATATATCATATCACCATATATATATCATTATAACACCTCTATCCTGTCACAAATTACAGTTTCTTTTTTGTGGTGAGAACAATTAAGACATATGTATATATATAACTGATTCATTTTGTTGTAAAGCAGAAACTAACACACCATTGTAAAGCAATTATACTCCAATAAAGATGTTAAAAAAAAAGATTTGCTCTCTAGGCAACTTTCAAGTATATGATACATTATCACTAGCTATATTCACCATGCTGTGTATTAGATCTCCTTTATTTATCTACTACTTGCAAGTTTGTACCCTTAAACAGTATCTCTCCAATTTCCCCACCCAATCTGCTGTCATTTAAATTGGTGTTCCCCTGGGGATAATGCTTTATTTCTCTCTGGCTGCTAAAAGGGAGCAGATTTTGCCACCCCAAAACATGCCTCTTCGGCATATTTTTTTTAATTAATTAATTAATTTTAAATTTATTTTTGGCTGCATTGGGTCTTCGTTGCTGCGCACAGGCTTTTCTCTAGTCGCGGCGAGTCGGGGCTACTCTGGTTGTGGTGCGCAGGCTTCTCATTGCAGTGGCTTCTCTTGTTGTGGAGCATGGGCGCTAGGTGCACAGGCTTCCATAGTTGTGGCACATGGGCTCAGGAGTTGTGGCTTGAGGCCTCTAGAGCTCAGGCTCAGTAGTTGTGGCACACGGGCTTGCTTGCTCTGCAGCATGTGGGATCTTCCCGGACCAGGGCTCGAACCCGTGTCCCCTGCATTGGCAGGCCGATTCGTAACCACTGCACCACCAGGGAAGCCCTGGCATATTATTTTAAGCTGGTTATTTTTAAAAAGACAGCAGCCCTGAGAGAAGTTCTGAAAACTGAGTAGAAGTTACCCTTTTGTAAGAGACCTTTACATTTATAAGGGAAATCTCCATTTGTTAGGTGTCTCCCTTCTGTACCAGGAAGAGAAAGATGATTTTAAATCTCTAGAACTTCTTATCAATGGAGAAGGCAACAACTTAAATCTATATAACAACCTTACCCCTGTTTACTGTGCTTTTCCTGGTCACCTCCCATAACTGACTCCCCTCCCACCCCCTCCAACATTTTCTTCCACCTTTAGCTGGAAGATAGTATTTAAGGTGATGGCTTTGGCCATTTCAGAGAGTTACTCAGTTTTCCTGGGTATCTCCCATGTATACAGGAGGTATACATGTTATTAAATTTTGTTTGTTTTTCTCCTGTTAATCTGTCTTATGTCAATTTAATTAGACCAACCAAAGAACCTAGAGGAAAGAAGGGAAAATTAGCCCACCCCTTCACTGTTTTCAAGTTATTTTCATTGTCTTAGTTTTCAAAAGTTTAATTATGATATATACATATTTTTAAATTTATTTATTTATTTGACTGCATTGGGTCTTAGTTGTGGCATGTGGGATCTTTCATTGTGGCGAGTGGGCTCCAGAGCGTGCGAGCTCAGTAGTTGCAGTGAGTGGGCTCAGTAATTGTGGCACTTGGGCTTAGTTGCCCCACAGCATGTGGGATCTTAGTTCCCCGACCAAGGATCGAACCCGTGACCCCTGCATTGCAAGATGAATTCTTAACCACTGGACCACCAGGGAAGTCCCCCTAATTATGATATATTTTGACATGAATTTCTTTGGGTTCATCATCTTGAGATTCCCTCAGCTTCTTGGATCTGTAGGTGTGCGTCTTTTGCCAAATTTGGAACATTTCATTAATTATTCAAATACTCATTTGGTCTCAGGGTCTTTCTCTTATCTTCCTGGGGATTCCATGATATGAATGCTGGGCCTTTTGTTATTGTCTTACAGGTCTATGAGACTCTGTTTAATATTTTCTGTCAATTTTCTCTCTGTTGTTCAGATTGGGTAAGTCAAGTTTACTGATTCTACCTTCTGTCATCTCTACTCTACTAGTGAGCCCATCCAGTGAGGTTTTTATTTCTGTCATTGCCCTTTTTGGTTCTATAATATCCATTTGGGGTTTCAAAAAATAACTTCTTTGCTGAGATTCTTCTCATTTTTCATTTGTTCCAAGAGAATTTGTAATTGATTGTTGAAACATTTTTATATTGGGTGCTTTACAATCTTGTCAGATAATTTGAACATCTGAGTCATCTCAGCGTTGGCATCCGTTGATTGTCTTTTCTCATTCAAGTTGTTATTTACTTGGTTCTTGATGTGACAAATGATTTTCTATTGTATTCCAGGCCTTTATCTATGATGTTAGGAGACTATGGGTCCTATGAAAATCTTTCATTTTAGCAGCCAGTCACCCTGTTTAGGTTTGGCATGAAAGTTTCGGCCTAATTTTGGTGCTGTGGTTCCAATGGCAGTTTAATTTTCTGAGCCTTTGTGGTGTTATTTTTATCTGCTTGGTCTATCTGGTGCCTCTGGGGCTCTCACTTGCCTTTGCTGGTGCTGCTTAAGGGTGGAAAGGATTTCTACAGGCCAGGCCTCTGGGTGTTCCTCAGTGGTAGAGAGATGTGATGAGCTCCACTGACCAGTGCCTTCTGGGTGCCCAGGTGTCTCTGTGCCAGGAAGGGGAATCTCAGGTCAAAGTGGCATCCTGGGTCAGGATGGTTGCTGTGGCTAGGTCCCTCTTGCTGGTTCTGCCCCTCTTGCCTGCCTGGTGACTCTGGGCAGGGGAGAGGTTTTCCAAGTCTGGCCGACTGGTTGGATCCTTCTTTCTAGTTTCACCCACCAGCGTCATGTTTCCTGTTGGGAGAAGGGAATCTCAGGTCTCTTGGGCCTTCAAGGTAAAAGAAGTTTCCAGCCTGGCCTCTTGCTGTGGCTGCATCTCTCCAGCAGTTCCCCCCTGCCTGGTTCTTTCAACTTGACCACCATCAATGGCATATTGCCTAGAATTGTGCCGTTTGATATTGGAGACACCAGCCACATGTGGCTACTGAGTGCTTGAAATGAGGCTAATGAGACTGAGGATTGATTTAAAATTTTATTCATTTTAATTAACTAAAAATTTAAAATAGATACTCAAGTGGAAGATCCAGTGCTTCAATAAAATGCAATACAATTTTGGATTAAAAGATCTGAAATGATGTCCTGTCCCCATTGACCACATATTGAGAGTCACAACATTTCCCTGGCAAACCTTTCAAATACCTAACTGCCATCTGAAAGAAAAAGTGTTCTAAATGTAATGTTATACATTGTGGTAATATTAGACATTTCTTCTGTTAAAAAAAATAGGTACTCAATTCAGTTATTGGAAAACTTTTAAAGTATGTTTGAAACAACCTGTGAATATTAATCTACATTTTCTTTTTTAAAAAAGATTATTTATTTATTTATTTGTTTGGCTGTGCCGGCTTTTAGTTGTGGCATGTGGGACCTAGTTCCCTGATCAGGGATCAAACCCGGGCCCCTTGCATTGGGAGTACGGAGTCTTAACCACTGGACCACCAGGGAAGTCCCTAATCTACATTTTCATCTGTAAATTTTATGAAGTCTACATATAAATCAAGTATTTCTGATGAAAATTTAGCATTCAAATTGAGATGTGTTGTAAATGTAAAATACACATCTGATTTCGCAGACTTACTACAACAAAAAGAATGCCAAATATCTCATTAATAATTTTAAAAATTGATTACATGTTGAAATGATAATGTTTTGGATATGTAGTTTAAATATATTATTAAAGTTAATTTCATTTGTTTCTTTTTCTTTAATGTGTCATCTGTCTGCAGCACCTCATGCTAAGTTTCCTCCTCCTTTTCCACCTGTGTTGGAAATTGAGGCTGATGCTCTGTTTGTTTCTTTGTTTTAGTTTGATTTTTTGGCCACGTTGAGCAGCTTGCAGGATCTTAGTTCCCTGACCAGGTATTGAACCCGGGACACGGCAGTGAAAGCACCAAGTCCTAACCGCTGGACCACCAGGGTAATCCCCAGGCTGTTGCTCTGTGTCAAAGTGATTTAGATTCTCCAGGCAGGAGTAAGAAGTTTCATTCTTTTTTTTAACACCTTTATTGGAGTATAATTGCTTTACAATGGTGTGTTAGTTTCTGCTTTATAACAAAGTGAATCAGCTATACATATACATACAATTTGGAACAGCAAAGTTATTTCTACATAGTAACAGATGTTCACATTTCATTAGTCAGGGAGGCTAAATTCTGCCTCCCACACAGAGTCATTGGCCAGCTGCACCACCTGCCCAAAGCAACCTCAAGCCTTTGCTCCCACCCACTTCTACTTCCCTCACACAGCTGTGTCATCTATCTGCACCCCCGAAGGCTATGCACTGCCCCCTCCCTGCACTGGACAATGAGGACCTCACTGATTTACAGACCAGGAAGCCTCATATACCTAGGGAGGCCAGAGCCCCATTCTTACTCAGCCATTGGTTAACTGTGCCTTTTGTCTACAGCCTCTCAGGTGCCACTTTGGCTGCCTTCTTTCACATGGCCGTGGGGGTTACTACCTAGCATCAGTTTACTATAGGCTGAAGAAGCTAAAGCCCAATTTCTGCAGTCATTGGCTAACTATTTGTCTGTAGCAACTCAGGCTAGACCCTGCCTCTTTCACTCTGCACATAGCAACAGGGGCTTCTCCCTAGTAACAGGCTGCTGCTTCATCCCATTGGCCACCAGAAACTAGATCCCACCTTTTGTACACAGCCATTGGACAGCTGTACCATCTATCTAAAACCCCTCAGACTTGGTCTAGACAAGAGAGCTCAAATTGCTGGCTTCCATTAACTCTTCCACCACCACTGCTCAAATGGTAGGACCTTGAATTTGGTCATTTGTTATCTGACCAACCATCAATGACTCTCTTGTCAAAATCTAAAATCCAGGATCCTGTAATAACATTTCTACTACCTTTGGACCAAATTTCAACCCTATCAGTATTGCTCTAGTCTGACCTGTAATCTACAGCTCTGATAATTCTTCCACCATCAATGCCTTTCTCGTATCTTTTAGCATTCAGCCTTTAATTAACTATTCCTCCATCAGTGTCTCCCTGATCTGGAGCTTGAACCCAGGCCTGTTAATTTCTCCACCATCAATGAATACTAGGACTGATCTCAAACTCGACATCTGTGAACCTTCCAACATTAATGACCTTAATAAAGTCCATCTGATAAAGACCACAAGGGTCACATCCATAGTTGGACAGAAATGGATTTTTTAAAAACAAGTTATTTATTTATTTATTTTTGGCTGCATTGGGTCTTCGTTGCTGCGTGTGGGCTTTCTCTAGTTGCAGCAAGCAGGGGCTACTCTTCATTGCAGTGCGCGAGCTTCACATTGCGGTAGCTTCTCTTGTTGTGGAGCACGGGCCCTAGGCTCACGGGCTTCAGTAGTTGTGGCACGCGGGCTCAGCAGTTGTGGCTTGCGGGCTCTAGAGGGCAGGCTCGGTAGTTGTGGCACACGGGTTTAGTTGCTCCGTGGCATGTGGGATCTTCCCGGACCTGGGCTCGAACCTATGTCCCCTGCATTGGCGGTGGATTCTTAACCACTGCGCCACCAGGGGAGCCCAGAAATGGGTTTTAACTTGCTGCAGCAAGGGAGACCACACACCGTAGGAATTGTGGAGGAGCTCACTTAGGATGGCCAACTTGTTTTAGTTTGCCTGGGACTTTCCTGATTTTAGCACTGAAGTTCCCTTGTTCCAATAAACCCCTCAGTCCTGGGCAAACAGGTATGGTTGATCACCCTAGTCTCACCAAAGGAAGAAATAGGATTATGGTAAGTCCCCTACATATGAACAAGTTCCGTTCTGAGAGGGCGTTTGTAAGTCCAATTTATTCGTAAGCCCAACAAAGTTAGCCTAGGTACCCAACTAACACAATTGGCTATATAGGACAGTACTGTAATCGCTTTATAATACTTTTCACACAAATAATACATAAAAAACAGATACAAAAAATAAAGAAATCATTTTTAATCTTATAGTACAGTACCTTGAAAAGTACTGTAATACAGTACAACAGCTGGCATCCAGGGGCTGGCATCAAGTGAACAGGGAAGAAGAGTTACTGACTGGAGGAGGGAGAGGAGGTGGGAGATGGTAGAGCTGAAGGATCGTCAGCAATAGGAGACGGAAGGCAAGCTGCAATTTCACTCACGCCTGACGGTGATGGCACAGATTCTGGTTCCTTGCTGGATTCAATTCTATCTAGCCTCTTTTTTCATCATAGATGACATGGTAGCACTGGATTGCATTCTGAATGGCTGCTGCAACCTTCGTGTACCATTTTACGTTCGGGTCCTGTGCCTCAAAAACTAACAGTCCCTCTTCAAATAAAGAAAATCCCCTTGTCATTTCCTGCATCGTGAATCTCTTCGGTTCTTCAGCAGTACCAGCTACATAACCGCTGCTTTTACACTTGCTTCCGGACATCCTGGCCTTGAAATAAAGATGCTGTACTACTGTATTCTATACAGTATGGTACTGTAAAGTACATAAAAGCACAACCACTTATAGAGGATGCACACACATGACAATGTACACCAGACATATGAGCTAATTTACGTGATTGGACATGTGAACGCACGTCAACATCTTCGAAAGTTCGCGACCTGAAGGTTGTATGTAGGGGACTTACTGTACTACAGGATGTTGGGGAAGAGTGGAGTTCAGTTAAATTTAAATGAAGCAGAGTACTGATTAGCCCAAAGCAAAGTAGGTTGGTATGTAAAAGAGTCAATGTCAAGTCTGGACTGTGAGGTGGATCCAGGGTCCTTTTTATTTAGAAATGCTAAATTAAAAAAAGATGTGACATACTGTCTGCTAAGGTTTCCACTACAGATGCAAGAAAAAAGTGTCCTTATGCTTTCTGTCTGATTGTGGCATCCGAGATTGAATGGGGGAATACAGGGGAAAATTGCAACTGACAAATAACCTTGTGAATAGTAAAAGCCTCCTTTATTTCAAAGAAGAGTTTATAAGAGCAGTATTGGAAAATTATTCCCCTACACCCTTGCCTTCTGATTTTACTTTTAAAAGCATAAGGGTTCAGTCTAAGCATGGGGGGGAGGGATAGTCAGGGAGTTTGGGATCAGCATGTACACACTGCTATATGTAAAATGGATAACCAACAAGGACCTACTGTATAGCACAGGGAACTCTGCTCAATGTTATGTGGCAGCCTGGATGGGAGGGTAGTTTGGGGGAGAACGGATATGTGTACATGCAAGGCTGAGTCCCTTTGCTGTGCACCTGAAACTGTCACAACATTGTAATCAACTATACTCCAATATAAATAAAAATTAAAAAATAAATGTGACATGTTTGCTTCAGATACCCCTTATTTGAAGCTCTGAACCTGGGTTGGAAATCGAATCTGCTTCTCTGTGTCAAAGTGACTTGGATCCTCCAGGCAAGAGTGGGCTGTTTTATTCTTACTGGCATAATTTCAATTAACAAAGTTTCTGATAGTCTATGATTTTAGAGAACAAGTTTTCTGGGACTAGGGTAAGGCAAGAGAGACACTCCCTTCAAAGTGCAAAATTTAAGGGGGCACTGAAAAACTCAGTAATCAAAATCAATAACATTTTAGTGCAATATGTTCAAAAGTCAAAATACAAGAACATTGATGATTGAATCATTAATAAAGAACATGAAGCCAGATCAGAAAAATGCAACATAGGTGTTGGTAGAGTTAAGAAAGGTTCAGGTTTGAGATCAGCTCAGAGAGGCATTGATGATGGAAGTAAACAGGGTCTAGGATTTGAGAGGTTGACCAGAAGTCACAACAATAATAAGTTTTGGCAATTTATGTCGAGGTGCGTGTGTTACAACAATATTCTCATATTTGCCATTCTGTCTTTCATCCAGTTCATAAATACTGCTGGGGAGACAGAGAAAATGGGATAATCTGAGAGGTTAACATTCTAGCTCTTCCAGATTGTTGAGCTGAGGTCCAGAGAAAGGGAATGAATGTCCTCAGGGTACCCAGCAATCCATACTCAAGCTTAGCCAGGGTCTGCCTGCTGGGTTGGAAACACCTTATGCAGGGAAAAGAGCTCTTTACCTCTTGTCAGAGTAGGCTCCCTGCAGGAGGGTATACTAGGACTAGGTTTTAAAGACTGTGTATAGGAGTTCAGAAGTGAAGAACACCCAGAATTCTCTTCTCTCCCAAGAGTCAGTAGCAGCTCCTGAATTTCCATATAAGAGAGGCTAACCTGGTTGACAGCAGGTGTTGGGGGCATGTCTTGGAGATGCATTTTCATCGAAAGTGTGCTTAAAATGTTTTCTAAATAGTTTTCTATTGATAATTTGCTGAAAAACATTAGTTGTCCATATCAAAGGCTAGTATTATTATTCTTACCTACTATCATTTCAGTGGGGTAATGGAGATTGAGGGGATTAAAGACCCCTCCATATCAGTTCCACAGTCCGTCAAAACGAGACTGTACCACCTTGACTCCTCCCCTATCTTCTACAGTGGTATCGCCCAGGAGGGACTTTTCCCCCCTCTTCCCAGTGGTATCTCCCTTGAAGATCGGGGACACATCTCCCCTTCCCCCTTGGTTGGGGTTTGGCACCTCTGCTTCTGTAAACTTTGCACAAACCTATAGAACTCGGTTCCAAAGACCAGCTTCTCCCGGAAGCTTGTCTTCAGAAAGTTTCTACCCATGAACGACACCCCCCCCCCCTTGCCTATGGAACAGCCCACTGTACGGAATGGATGCTATGATGGCGGCCCTCATGGTGGAACGCCTCGGCGCAGCCATGTTCCTCTCTCGGCACCGCTGCTCATGGACAAAGTCTCTGCAGATCCATAACTGCACCTTGTTCAGAGTGAGTAGACCACAGTCACACAGCTCTTGTGTGATCGTGTGCGAAATTAACAGCCCCAGAAGGGGCAGGTTCAGAGGTGAGGACAGGAAACGGAAGTGGCCCTCAGAGGCTGTTTAAGTCTTGTTGGCGCGCGGCACTAAAGCGAGTGCACGAGGGTTTGTGGCGTGACAGTCATCAGTGATTTTGAGGTGATGGCTTTGTTGGCTTTTGGGAATGACAGTTTGTGGGGTCAGTTGGTGGGGAATTAAAAAGTCTGGTGAATGGGAGTGTATGCGGGTCAGGGAGGGATGGAGGCTTCTGAGGTAGTCAGTTTTTAGATTCCTTGCTGCATTTTGTTGTCAAGTCCTAATAGTGTGTGTGCGTTTAGATTTTTTCCTCAGTCCTCCCCAGAGATTTGCTAATTTTATTAGCCTTTCCAAACAACCAACTTTTGGCTTTGTTGATCCTCTCTGATGTACCTTTGTTTTCTCTTTCCCTAATTCCTGCTATCTGTGCTATTTTTCTCTAACTTCTTAAATTGGTTGTTAATTCATTAATGTTCAGCCTTTCTTTGTTAAAATGCATTTAAAAACATCAATTTCCCTTTAAGAGTCTCTTTAGTTGCGTTCCACAAAATGTTATATACACCATCTTATTATTGAGCTTTGTGTTTAATTTTTCTCTTTCATTTATTCTTTACATTACTATAATGTTTTGGGAGAGTTGACATTTTAATTAAATTTTTTATCCAGGGATATGGTATGTTTGTGTGACTATTTTATATTTGTCAATTTTTTTAACTTTTTAAATTTATAGGTGCAGCTCCTTAAAGAGTTTATTTTACATATTTTATATTTTTCTTGTTATCATTACTAACGGATTTTTTTCCCGTTTTCATTTGGTCATTATTATACAGGGAAAAAACTATCTGATCTTGTAATTTTATCTTGTATCCAGCCCCTTATCAAATTACCCTATGACTTCTGGTAGAGTCTGGGGTAGGTTTTCTATGTATAAAATCATATCACTGGCAAAGAAAGCTACATTTTCATTTCTTTGCAATATTTATTCTGATTATTTCGTCTTCTATTGTGTGATCTAGAGCCAGAAAAAACAATTTTGAGTTGTATCAGACATCCCTATCTTTTTACTAATTTTAATGGCAGTTGCTTCATCATTTTACTTTTTAGCATAGTATTTCAGGGATGTATTTTGTAAATGATTTTTGTGATATTTAAGTGATTTACTTCCTCCCTAATTTTAGTTTGAGTTTTTATTAGTAATGACTGCTGAATTGTGTCAAATGCTTTTTTGGTGTAAGTTAAAACCAGCATGTTTCCTCCACCCCCCTAATTTGTTGATTTAATCAATATTATTAATGTTGAATCATCTTCTGGAAAGAAGAGGCTCAGAGCTTCTCCGCAGAAGAATTTAAGAGGGATTTTTCACCCTAAAATGGTGAAATAATTAAAGTGGACAGAAGAGACCCCTTTCATTAAGATTACCAGGTTTCCAGGTTTTTTGCCGCCACAGTCACTCACCAGGACCCCATGGACAAGTCCTTCCCCTGCCTACCCCATGGGGCTTCAGCACCATTCACTGCCTCACTTCCACCTTCTCCCCAAACCCAGATCTGCCGTGAACCTGGAATTGAGGTATGAGCTGGTTGGCTAAAGTGTGGCACCCTCTGTGGAGCCACCCAAGAGTAACGGACTCTGAGTTCATTAATTTGACTCCAAATATCATGATTGTTTCCACAATCTACCCTCACTAATACTCAGAGTGGGAGTTGCTGAACTTTGTGGGGCGAATGTGGAATGACAGTGATGACGTGGATATGTCCTTTTAGGATTTGTTGGTGTCTCTGTGGAGCTGTTGAACTTTCCGCATATTGGAGGCTGCAGGATCTTCCATTTATTCTGACTGCAGCCCACGTACAAAGGCCTCTCCAGCTTTGGAAGGTGGGCTGGTACTCAGAGTCAACATGCCAGCTAATGGGAAATCACCCCAGAGGTTTCCTGCCCTGGTTCCAGGACAACCTGGCAGATCATTTGAGGTAAGTAAGAGGAGCCTACTTTTCCCCATTTTTTAATTTTTAAAAAAATTTTTAGACAAAAATTTGTATTTTTTAGACCAATTTTGATTTTTAGATAACTGTAAATTCAAATGCAATGTACTGATGTACTGTTTACCCAGTTTCCCCCATCATAGCATCTTGCAAAATCTTGGTATTGATACAGTATCACAACCAGGATATTGACATACAGAACATTTCCTTTACCACAAGGATCTCTCATATTGCCCTTTAATAGTCACACCCACTTCCCTCCTCCCCCTCTCCCTCCTTAACCCCTGGCAACCAATAATCTGTGCTCCAGTTCTATAATTTTGTTATTTCAAGAGTGTTATATATGTAGAATCATACAGTATGTAACCTTTTGGGACTGGCTTTTTTTTACTCAGCATAATTCTCTGGAGATTCGTCCAGATTGTCGCATATATGAATAGTTTGTTCCTTTTTATTGCTGAATAGCATTCCATGGTATGGATTTACCACAGTTTGCTTAACCAGTCACTAGTTGAAGGACATCTTGGTTGTTTCCAGTTTTTGGCTGATATGAGTAAGGATGCTGTGATTGTGTAAGATTTTTGTATCGAAGGAATGCACGTGAGTGCAATTGCTGGATTGTATGCTAAGAGCATTAGAACAATTAAGTGACCTACTAATTTTTAGTAGTTATAGATTTACAGAATAATTGAGATGGTAGTATTAGTGTGGTGCATTTGTTACAATTAACCAATATTGATACATTATTATTAATTATAGTCAACAGTTTACAGTAAGGTTCACTCTTTGTGTTACACATTCTATGTGTTTTGACAAATACATAATGACATATATCCACCATTACAGTTCATACAGAACAGTTTCATCTGTGCTTTAGCTATTCATTCATCTTTCCTCTCCCCCTGCCTGAAACTCTGGCAACCACACTCTTTTACTGTCTCTATAGCTTTGCCGTTTCTAAAATGTCATATAGTTGGAATCATACAGTCTGTGGCCTTTTCAGATTGGCTTCTTTAACTCAGCAATTTGCATTCAAGTTTCCTCCATGTGTTTTCATGGCTTGATAGCTCATTTATTTTTATCACTGAATAATATTCCATTGTATGGATGTACCACAGGTTGCTTATCCATTCACCTATTGAAGGACACCTTGGTTGTTTCCAGTGTGGGGTGATTATGAATAAAGCTGCTATAAACATATATGTACAGGTTATGGTGTAGACATAAGTTTCCCATTCATTTGGGTAAATGACTAGGAGTGCAATTGTGGGTCACATGGTAAGACTTTGTAAGAAACTACCAAACTGTCTTCCACAGTTTTTCATCATTTTCATTCTCACCAGCAATGAACAAACATTCTTGTTGCTTCACATCTTTGTCAGGATTTAATACTGTCAGTTTTTTGGATTTTAACCATTCTAATAAGTGTGTAGTGGTATCTTACTGTTTTAATTTGAAATTCCATAATGAAAAATGATGTTGGACATGGTTTTACATGCTTATTTCCCATCCGTATATTTTCTTTGGTCAAGTGTCTATTCAGATCTTTTGCCCATTTTGTAATGGGGTTGTTTGTTTTCTTATTGTTGATTTTTAAGAGTTCTTTGTATATTTTATTTTACTATTTAAAAATTTTTTAAAAAATATTATTTATTTATTTATTTATTTATTTATTGGCTGTGTTGGGTGGGTCTTAGTTGCGGCACGCGGGATCTTTCCTTGCAGTGCGTGGGTTCTCTGTTGGGGTGCAGGGGCTTCCCTCTAGTTGTGGTGTGTGGGCTCCAGAGTGCATGGGCTCTGTAGTTGTGGCACACTGGCTCCAGAGTGCGTGGGCTCAGTAGTTGCAGCACGTGGGCTTAGTTGCCCTGCAGCATGTGGGATCTTAGTTCCCTGACCAGGGATCAAACTGGCGTGCCCCGAATTGCAAGATGGATTCTTAACCACTGGACCACGGGGGAAGTCCCTCTTTGTATATTTTTAAATACAAGTCATTTTATCAGTTATGTGTCGTGCAAGTATTTTCTCCTGTTCTGGGCTTGTCTCTTTATTCTCTTAACAGTGTCTTTCACAGAGCAGAATTTTAAAATTTTAATAAAGTCCAACTTGTCAGTTTTTCTTTCATGTAACGTAATTTTGGTGTTATATTTTAAAACACTGCCAAACCCAAAGTCACTTAGATTTTCTCCTGTTATTTGCAGAAGTTTTCTTTCTTTCTTTCTTTCTTTTTTGGCTGCGTCATGCAACTTGTGGGATTTCAGTTCCCTGACCAAGGATTGAACCTGGGCCATAGTAGTGAAAGTCTGGAATCCTAACCACTAGGCCACCAGGGAACTCCCTATTTGCAGAAGTTTTATATTTTTGCATTTTGCCTATAAGTCTAAGATCCATTTAGAGTTAATTTTTGTGAAAGTTGTCAGGACTGTGTCTAGATATTTTCTTTTTGCATATGGATAGCAAATTGTTTCAACACCATTTATTGAAAAGGCTGTCCTTTCTCCATTGAATCGCTTTTGTTCCTTTGTCAAAAATCAGTTGTCTCTATTTGTGTGGGTCTATTTTCTGGCTCTCTATTTGTTGCATTGATAAATTTGTCTATTTTTACCAATACCATACTTTTATTTATTTATTTATTTTTAAATTGAGGTATAATTGACTTACAATATTATATTAGTTTCAGATATACAACATAGTGATTCGATATTTGTATGTATTGTTAAATGATCACCATGATAAGTCTAGTTGACATCCATCACCATACATAGTTACAGAATTTTTTTTTCTTGTGATGAGAACTTTTAAGATTTACTCTCTTAGCAGCTTTCAGATATCCAATATAATATTATTAACTATAGTCACCATGCCTGTACATTACATCCCCATGACTTATTTACTTTTTAACTGGAAGTTTGTACCTTTTGACTCCCTTCACCCATTTTACCCTCTCCTCTCACCTCTGGCAACCGCCAATCTGTTCTCTATATCTATGAGTTTGGTTTTTTGTTTGTTTTGTTTTGTTTTAGATTCCACATATAAGTGAGATCATACACTATTTGTCTTTCTCTGTCTGATTTATTTCACTTAGCCTAATGTCCTCAGGGTCCATCCAAGTTGTTGTAAACAGCAGGATGTCTTTCTTACTCATGGCTGAATAATATTCCATTGTGTATGTGTGTATATCTATATCTATATTTATATCTATCTCACATTTTCTTTATCCGTTCATCCATTGGATGGACACTTAGGTTGCTTCCATATCTTGCCTGTTGTAAATAATGCTGCAATGAACATGGGAGTGCACATATCTTTTCAAGTTAGTATTTTCATTTTCTTCAGATAAATACTCAGAAGTAGAATTGCTGGATCATATGGTAGTTCTATTTTTAATTTTTTGAGGAACTTCCATACTGTTTTCCATAATGGCTGCACCAATTTGCATTCTCACCAACAGTGCACAAGGATTCTTTTTTCTCTATATCCTCACCAACAATTGTTACTTGTCATCCTTTTGATAATAGGCATTCTAACAGGTGTGAGGTGATAGCTCACTGTGGTTTTGATTCGCATTTCACTGATGATTAGTGATGTTGAGCATCTTTTCATGTACCTATTGGCCATTGCTATGTCTTCTTTGGAGAAATGTCTATTCAGATCCTCTGTCCATTTTTAAATTGGATTGTTTTTTGCTATTGAGCTGTATGAGTTCTTTATATATTTTGGATATTAACCCCTTGTCAGATATATAATTTGCAAATATTTTCTCCCATTCAGTAGGTTACCTTTTCATTTTGTTGATGGTTTCCTTTGCTGTGCAGAACCATTTTAGTTTGATGTAGTCCCACTTGTTTATTTTTGCTTTTATTGCCTTTGCTTTTGGAGTCAGATCCAAAAAAATCATTGCTAAGACTGATGTCAAGGAACTTACTGCCCATGATTTCTATGAGTTTTATG
The DNA here is from genome assembly GCF_011762595.2 of Tursiops truncatus. Classification (NCBI taxonomy): domain Eukaryota; kingdom Metazoa; phylum Chordata; class Mammalia; order Artiodactyla; family Delphinidae; genus Tursiops; species Tursiops truncatus. The sequence continues at coordinate 87,870,487 of NC_047055.1, read as the reverse complement.
GTTTCAGGTCTTACATTCAACTCTTTAATTCATTTTGAGTTAATTTTTTATATGGTGTAAGATAGTAATCCAGTTTCATTTTTTACATGTAGCTGTCCAGTTTTCCCAACACTATTTTTTGGAGATATTGTCCTTTTCCCATTGTATATTCTTGGATCCTTTGTCATAAATTAATTGACCATATATGCATCGGTTTATCCCTGGGCTCTTTATTCTGTTCTGTTGTTGTTTGTGTCTGTTTTTATGCCAGTACCATACTGGGTTTTTTTTCACTAAATTTATTTATTTAGTTTTATTTTTTTAATTGAAGTATAGTTGATTTAAAATGTTGTATTAGTTTCAGTGTACAGCACAGTGATTCAGGTATATATATATATATATATATATATATATATATATATATATATATATATATATATATATATATATAATTTTTTAGATTCTTTTCCCTTATAGGTTATTACAAAATATTGAGTATAGTTCCCTGTGCTATACAGTAGGTCCTTGTTGGTTATCTATTTTATGTAGATAGTAGTGTGTATATGTTAATCCCAAACTCCTAATTTATCCCTTCCCCCTTTCCCCTTTGGTAAAGGGGAGGTAACCATAAGTAACCATAAGGTAACCATAAGTTTGTTTTATGTGTCTGTGAGTCTGTTTCTGTTTTGTAAATAAGTTCATTTGTATCTGTCTGTTTTTGTTTTTTGGCTGCACCACCAGGCTTGCAGGATCTCAGTTCCCCCACCAGGGATTGAACCCAGGCCACGGCAGTGAAAGCACTGAATCCTAACCACTAGGCCACCAGGGAACTCCCTGTGTCTTTTTTTAGATTCCACATATAAGTGATATCATATGATATTTGTCTTTGTCTGGCTTACTTCACTTAGTGTTATAATCTCCAGGTCCATCTATGTTGCTGCAAATGGCATTATCTGATTCTTTTTTATGGCGAGTAATATTCCATTGTATATATATACCACATCTTCTTTATCCATTCTTCTGTCGATGGACATTTAGGTTGCTTCCATGTCTTGGCTATTGTAAATAGTGCTGCAGTGAACATTGGGGTGCATGTAACTTTTTGAGTTATAGTTTTCTCCCATACTGTTTTGATTACTGTAGCTTTGTAATATATAGTTGACCTTTGAACAACACAGGTTTGAACTGTGTGGATCCACTTATATGTGGATTATTTTCAATAGTAAATACTACAGTACTACACGATCTACAGTTGGTTGAATCTGTGGATACAGAGAAACTGGGGATAAGGGGGAACGAAGTATATGGTGGGCCAACTATAAGTTATACATGGACTTTCAACTGTGCAGAGGGTCAATGCCCCTAATCCCGCATTGTTCAAGGGTTTTAAATCAGATAGTGTAATGCCTCCAGCTTTGTTCTTCTTTCTCAAGATTGCTAGTGTGTTGCAGTATTTAACTTACTGCAAGAAGTGAACTTACTGCAAATAAGTAAACAACAATTTAACTTACTGCAACGTTTAGTTTTGTTAGGTTTATACTTAAGTGTTTCATACTTCTGAGTAATTATCAATGGTTTCATATTTTTATTTTGGAGTCCACGTTTTCACTGCTAACATATAGAAAAAACACTTGGTTTTTGTATGTTTTTCTATGCTTTCTGTGACCTTTTCATCTGGAAATAGGGACAGTTTAATTTCTTCCTTTGTATTCTGTATGCCTTTCATTTCCATTTCTTGCCTTATTGTAATGGTTAGAACTTCCAGCACTATGTTGAATAAGAGTCATGAGAATAGACATCCTTGCCTTGCTCTTGGTCTTCAGTCTTTTATCATGAAGTATAATGTTAGCTGTAGTTTTGTTTTATATGCTGTTTATCAAATTGAGGGTGTTCCTCTGTATTTCTCTTTCTATTCTGGTTTTTGCAGGAATGAGTGTTGGATTTTTTCAAGTGCTTTTTCTATATTGATTGATACAATCATGTGATTTTTAAAATCCTGTTAACATGGTGGAGTATATGGATTGATTTTTGAATATTGAACCTGCCTTACATCCCTGGAATAAACCCTAATTGGTCATGGTATATAATTCCTTTAATATATTAATGAATTATAGTTGCTAATATTTTGTCAAGAAATTTTGCCTCTATATTCATGAATGATATTGCTGTGTAGTTTTCTTTTTTATACTATATTCATCCAGTTTTGTAATCAGGGAATGTGTTAGTTTCATGTGGTTGCTGCAACAAATTACCACAAACTTGGTGGCTTAAAACAGCAGAAATTTATTCTCTCATAGTTCTAAAGGCCAGAAATCCAAAATAAGCATCACTGGGCCAAAATCAAGGTGTTGACAGGGCTTTACTCCCTGCAGAGGCTCTGGGGGAGAATCTGTTTCTTGCCTCTTCCAGCTTTTGGGGGCTGCAGCTATTCCTTGGATTGTGACTTCATCCCTTCATTCTTCATGGCCAGCATCTTCAAATATCTCTCTACTGTCTTCACATCACTGCCTCTGTGTGCATCAAATCTTCTTTTGCCTCCCTCTTGTAAGGATACATGTGATCACATTGAGAACCCACCTGGATAATACAAGATACTCTCCTTATCGGAAGATCCTTAATCACATCTGCAAAGACCTTTTTATTTTTGCCATGTAAGGTGATATTCATAGATTCCAAGGATTAGGATGTGGATATATTTGGGGGGCCCCTTTTCACCTATCCTAGGAAAATACTAGCTTCATAGAATGAGTTTGAAAGAATTACCTCCTCTTCTGTTTCCTGTAGGAGATTATGTAATTGTGTTAATTCTTCATTAAAAGTTTGGTAAAATTCTCCAGGGAAACCATCTGGCCAGAGATATCTTTCTTTGGGTGAGTTTTATTTTTTATTTTAAAAAACTTTTATTGGAGTATAGCTGATTTAAAATGTGTTAGTTTCTGCTGTACAGCAAAGTGAATCAGTTATACATATGTCCATTCTTTTTAGATTCTTTTATGAGTTTTAAATTATGGATAAATTTTCCTTAATAGTACAGGGCTACTTAAATTATCTATTTCATATTGGACGACTTGTGGTCGTTTGTGTTTTTTGAAGAATTGGTTCATTTCATCTAAGTTATAAGTGTAGAATTGTTCATAGTAATTTCTCTTTTGATGTCTGCTGGGTCTGTAGTGATATTCATTGTTTCATTCCTGATATTGGTAATTTGTGTCCTTTCTCTTTTTTTTTTTTGTCAATCTTACTAAAAGTTTATCAATTTTATTGATATTTTCAAAGAACCAGCTCTTTGTTTAATTGACTTTTATCTATTGTTTTTCTGTTCAGCTTCATTAATTTCTCTTCTTTTCTATTATTTTCTTCCCTCTGTGTGCTCTGGGTTTATTTTGGTCTTTTTTTCTTTATTTTTAAATTGAAATATAATTGGCATATAACGTTATGTAAGTTTAAAGTGACAATGTGTTGGGAGTTCCCTGGTGGCCTAGTGGTTAGGATTCCAGGCTTTCACTGCTGCAGCCTGGGTTCAATCCGTGATGGGGGAGCTGAGATCCTGCAAGCTGTCCTGTGCAGCCAAAAAAAAAAAAAAACCAAGTGACAATGTGTTGACGTGATACATTTATATACTGCAATACGATTACCCCTGTAGCATTAGCAAACACCTCAATCACATCACATAATTATCATTTCTTTTTTGTGGCAGTAACAGTTAAGATCTAGTCTCTTAGCAACTTTGTATAATACAGTATTGTTGGCTATAATCACTATTCTGTGCATTAGCTCTCTTGGACTTACTCATCTACTAGTTCCAAGTTTGTACTCTTAACTTATCCTCAATATGGTCTTTTTTTCTAGGTTTTTGGTGTGGGACCTTAAATCTTGATTTGAGACTTTCCTCTTTCAAATGTATGCATTTAGTACTGTATATTTTCCTCTCAGCAATGCTTTAGATGTGTTCCACAAATTGTAAATATGTATTTTTTTCATTTTCATTCAGTTCATTGTATTTTTTGGATTTCCTTTAGACTTCCTCTTTGAACCATGGATTATTTAGAAGTGTATTGTTTCATTTCTAAGTGTATGGAAATTTTCTTGTTATCTTTCTGTTATTGATTTTTAGTTTGATTCCAGTGTAGTCAGAAAAAATGCCTTGTATAATTTCAATTCTTCTAAAATTGTTGGGGTTTGTTTTACGGCCCAATATATGCTATATGTTCCATGGACACTTGAAAGGAGTGTGTATTCTGCTGTTGTTGGGTGGTGTGTTCTGTAAGTGTCAGTTAGATCCTGTTGGGTCATTGTGTTGTTGAGAATGCTCATTTTCTGTTTAGCTGTTCTGTAAATTGTTGAGAGAAGGGGTGTTGAAGTTTCCAACTATAATTTGTCTACTTCTTTCAGTTTTATCAGCTTTTGCTTCTGTGTTTGCTGCATACACATTTAGAATTGCTTTGTTTTTCTTGATGGATTGACTTTTTTATCATTATATATCTCTGTGTCTGGTAATTTTTTTTCTAAATTCTAATTTATCTGATATTAATATAGCTACTCATGCTTCTAGCTTTATTGAGGTATAGTGGACAATACTTCTGCTTTCTTTTAATTAATGTTTGCATGATATATCTTTTTCCATACTTTTTCCTTCAACCTGCCTATATTGCTATATTTGAAGTGACTTTCTTTTAGATACTATACAGTTGAGTCATGTTTTTAATCCTTTCTATGAGTCTCTGTCTTTTATTTGGTGTAGTTAGCCCATTCACATTTAATGAAATTAATGATATGTTAGGCCTACATTTACTATTTTTCTTTTCTGTTTGTTCTCTCTGCTTTGTTTTCTGTTTATTTTCCCTGTCTTCCTATCAGTTTCTTGAGCATATTTTAGAATTCCATTTTGATTTACATATAGTGTTTTTGAGTGTATTTCTTTGTATAGTTCATTTAATGGTTGCTCTAGATATTACATTATATACACATAACTTATCATTGTCTATTGCTATCATCATTTTGCCAGTTTGAGTGAAATGTAGAAACCTTGCCTCCCTTTAATCCCCTTTGCAGTCTCCTGTTTATCATTGTCTTAAATATCTTGTCTACATACATTTAGAACCAGATCAAACAGTGTTAACATTTTTTCCTTTAATTGTCAAATGTAATTTAAAAACTCCAGAGGGGAAGGAAAGTCTATTGCACTTACCCACATTTTCATTTACTGTATTCTTTCTTACTTTGTGGTGTTCCAAGATTCTTTATTTATCTTTCATTTTCTATTTAGGGAATTTCCTTTAGCCATTCTTTTAAGGTAAGTCTGCTGGTGACAAATTCTATTAGTTTTCCTTGATTTGAGAATGTCTTTATTTCTCCTTCATTCCTGAAAGATATTTTCATTAGATATAGGATTCTGTCTTGACAGTTCTTTTCTTTCAGCACTTGAAAAATGTTATGCTACCTCCTATGGCATCTGTGGTTTCTGATGTGAAATCTGCTGTCATTCACATTGTTTTGTAAGGTGTTGTTTCTCTCTCATGGCTTTCAGTGCATATATTTTATTTTATTTTTTTAAAGATTTATTTATTTATTTTATTTATTTTTGGCTGTGTCGGGTCTTAGTTGCAGCACGTGGGATCTTCGTTGAGGCAAGTGCGATCTTTTGTTGTGGTGCGGAGGCTCTTCATTGTGGTGTGTGGGCTTCTCTCTAGCTGTGGCTTGTGGGTTTTCTCTTCTCTAGTTGTGGCACACAGGCTCCAGGGTGCGTGGGCCCTGTAGTTGTGGTGCACTGGTTCCAGAGCACATGGGCCCTGTAGTTTGTGGCATGCAGGCTCTAGCTGAGATGCACGAACTCAGTAGTTGTGGCATGCGGGCTTAGTTGCCCACAGCCTGTGGGATCTTAGTTTGCTGACTAGGGATCGAACCCACGTTCCCTGCATTGCAAGGTGGATTCTTTACCATTGGACCACCAGGGAAGTCCCTCAGTACATATATTTTAATATTTAGTTTTCAGAAGTTTAAGGATGTGTCTTGGTGTGGATTTCTTTGGTTTTATCCTATTTGGGGATTGCTCTGTTTCTTGAATCTGTAAATTTATGTCTTTTGCCAAATTGGGATGTTTTCAGCCATTATTTCTTCATGTACTTTTAAAGCCCCATCCTCTTTCTCCTTTCCTTTTTGTGTTCTGATAACATGAATGTTGGTTCTTTTGCTACAGTCCCACAGGTCCCTGAGGCAGTATTTTTCCAGTCAATTTTGTCTGGGTAATTTCTATTCTTCTGTGTTCCATTTCACTGAGTCTTTCCTCTGTCCATCTGTTCTGTTTGTTGAGGCCATCCATTGAGGTTTTTTGTGTGTTTTTGTTGTTTTTGATTTATTTTTTGGCTGTGTTGGGTCTTTGTTACTGTGCATGGGCTTTCTCTAGTTGTGGCGAGCGGGGGCTACTCTTCGTTGCTGGTGCGAGGGCTTCTCATTGCAATGGCTTCTCTTGCTGCAGAGCGCAGGCTCTAGGCACACAGGCTTCAGTAGTTGTGGCATGTGGGCCTCAGTAATTGTGGCTTGCGGGCTCTAGAGCGCAGGCTCAGTAGTTGTGGTGCATGGGCTTAGTTGCTCCATGGCATGTGGGATCTTCCTGGACCAGGGCTGAAACCCGTGTCCCCTGCATTGGCAGGGGATTCTTAACCATTGCACCACCAGGGAAGCCCCCACCCATTGAGTTTTTAATTTTAGTTATTGTGTTTTTAGGTCTAAAATTTCCCATTTGGGTCTTCTTTATATCTTCTGTTTTTTTCCTGAGACATGCTCACTGAAGCGTTTTTGTGATGACTGATTCAAAATCTTTGTTGGATAATTATCTCTGTTATGTCAGTCTTGATACCTATCGATTTTTTTTCATTCAGTTTGAGATTTTTTTCTGGTTCTTGATATGAGTGATTGTCAATTGAAACCTAGGCATTTTTGGTATTATGCTATGAGAATCTTGTTCTTATTTAAACCTGTTTTAGCTGGCTTCCTCTGACTTCACTCCAGCTGGGGAAGAGAGGGCGTCACCTCATCAGTACCAAGTGGCACTACATATATATGTGTGTGTGTGTGTGTGTATATATATATATATATACACACCACATCTTTTTATCCATTCATCTGTTGATGGATACAAGATGCTTCTGTGTCTTGACTATTGTAAATAGTGCTGCTATGAACATTAGGATGCATGTATTTTTTTGAATTACAACTTTGTTTTGTATATGGTGTTCAGAGTTTTTAGTCATACTTAGCAGGAGGAATGGGGAGAAGTATATTTACTCTATTTTCCCAGAAGCAGAAATCAGCCTACTTCTTAAGAGAGAAAAAAAACCACAAAGCTCATTTCCAGTTCAGATTAAAATTACAGAACTTTACTTCTTTGCTATTATACTTACATATCTTTTTTTGGTGGAGGTGTTATAATGACATTAACACAATTACTTTCTTGGTTTATCCTATAATATAACAAATAATGGCAAATGAAGTAAAACTAATAAGAATGGTTGCCTTTTCTAAAAAAAAGAAACATTGGGAGTGTTAGATATTTTTCCATGTCCAGAAATAATTTTCTACATAATTTTAGTGGTTACATAGCACTCCATCCTTTGAGCACTGGCAATGGTGGTAAGTTTTCATTATAATTGACAATTTGATGGTGAAACTCCTCGATTTGTTTCTTTACATACATCCATGATTATTTGTTAAAGATATTTTTTGGGAAATTGAATTTTTGTGTTACAGGAGAGGGTTCACTAAATTGTAAGGAATTCAGTGGATGACAGTGAAAAATCTTCCTCTTCACACTAAACAGTAATACTGTTTGGAGGCTGATGATTCTGGGCAATGGCATGTCACTTTTTCCTGATCAGTGCTCTACCCCTCTCCAGCTCTTCCTTCCCAGATCTTCCAAAAAAGAGTTAGAGATGGCCACATCTCCAGCCAGTTTTTATTTGTTCATTTATTTACTTATTAATTTTGTTTTCCTGTGGTTTTTAGGGCGCTTCTAAGTATAAATAGACAAATATTAGGATAAAAGGAAGGGAAATAAAAAGAAGAGGATATCAAAACAAGTTTTAGAATGTAGCCATGTTGGTCAACAATCCTACACAATTAGAAACTTCCGCAGTCTAGATTTATCTCTGGTATTCTGGGACGACATAACAGAGTTAGAAGTCCAATCAAACACAATGAATTTCAACACCCCCACAGAGAAATCGATAATTCCTCTATAGTAAAGCTTTCCTGATACTCGAGAGTTAAGAAATCTTTTGATGGATCTTCATATGGATGATGGAAACAGTATCTTCAATTACAACTTTGTCATAAATGCTATTACAGGACTCCTATGGCTCTTTCTCTTTTTGAAAATATTTTTTCATTCAGTAAGTAAGATTAAAACCTATAAGATTTTGCTTACAGTTAATGAGTGATAAGAGAAAGGGTGAACATAATTATCCTCTGATTGGGTAATTAAAATGCATCTGACCCAAAGTCAAGTTACTCAGTGATATACCAGTTACTTTGTGTGGGCTTAAGAGTTTTTGACCAAAATACTTCTAAACAAAGCATGCCATCTGAGAGCATAGGGATACTGGGTACATAAAATACTACATAAGAAGTTGATGGAAGGTAGTTGTGTCAGACCTTTAGATTCTTTTTGAAAAAAATTGAAGTATAGTTGATTTACAATGTTGTGTTAGTTTCTGGTGTACAGCAAAGTGATTCGGTTATACATATATATATATATATATGTATATATATGCTTTTTCATTATAGGCTACTACAAGATACTGAATATAGTTCCCTTTGCTATACAGTAGGACCTATTTATCTATTTTATATATAAGACCTTTAGATTCTTTAGGCTTCTAACAGTTGGTTGCCATATGCAGGGACTTTGCAACCAGTTCATCGTTATTTTCTCTCTTGACTTTTCTGAGTTAGACAGTTTTAACCCACACCCACTAAGCAGGATTAAAGAGACACTTTAAAATAAAGATTAGTTGGAAAACATAAAGCAATCCTACATCCCAGTAGAATTTTAGTTGAATTAAATTGTAAGAGAAATGCAATGATTATTGCACGTATTGTTCTAGTCTCACTACATCTGTTGAGTAGAATTTGCATTCCAAGTGTTTCATCTTTACCATCATTGAGTCCTTAATCTGTCTCCCTTCCTTTTGAAGTCTTCCCCATGCTTTCGACACTCCTTTCTGGCTGGTTCTCTTTTTTTCTGAGTTGCTAGATGGTGCACAATTTGAGAGTTCTGATGATGTTCTTATCAAAGAAGTCTGTGCAGGAGGAGCATTACAAATAAGAAATTGCTAATCAATGTCCAGATGACGTGGCATGGATAAAGTACCATCCCCAACAGTGTCCAAATGTCTCCACTGGAAGAGTGCACCATGGATGTAGTTGGTCTTTCTGCCTGTGCAGTAAAACTGCCATGCTTTTTCTCAAGGAGCATCCAGAGGAACTGATTTATAAAGGAAGAACCATCAAGAAGTCAGAATTGGGGCTTCCCTGGTGGCACAGTGGTTGAGAGTCTGCCTGCCGATGCAGGGGACACGGTTCATGCCCCAGTCCGAAGATCCCACAGCCGCGGAGCGGCTGGGCCCGTGAGCCATGGCCGCTGAGCCTGCGTGTCCGGAGCCTGTGCTCCGCAATGGGAGAGGCCACAACAGTGAGAGGCTGCGTACTGCCAAAAAAAAAAAAAGAACAGAATTGAATTATTGCAACAATGTTTCTTTCTCTAGCATAAGATTCCCTCTTGAATTCCACTTTTGCCTGTTGTCAGCAACATTCCATTCATGATGCCCAAGATATCAAGAGAGCACCGCTTTTGCAATTCAGACACGCTTACTTTTTTCAGGCCTTATACAAATATGGCCTTCTTTGGGTCATTTTATAGAGAGAGCTAGCAATGTTGCAGATGTGGACCATGCATCCTGAAAAATCAATGTAATCCAATCATGGGCTGTGTTTCTTCTTAGTACCAAAGGTAGGCAACAACACTTCATTTTTGTTGCCTGTGGAATGTCACATGTGGCTCCTGCCAAGGTATTCCTAAGAATTTCACCATTTGAGTGGGCCTTAGATTTTGTTGGATTATCAACTAGCTTCTGTTGATCATATGTGCACTGTTGCATTTAAGTCAGTCCTTGTTTCGATCTTCAGTTTCCAGTATTATCATATCATCAATGTAGTATATTATACTTGGGACCTGCATTAAGTCTAAATCCCTTCTAACCAAAATTATGACAGTTGAATTATGACAGCTGGTGAATTCAAAATAACATTTTGACAGTACAGTAAATGTAAATTAGGATCCTTCCCAAAGAAAGCAAACTGTAGTTGACTCTTCTATATTGAGATAGGGAAAAAAGCATTTGCAGGACCAGTCACTGAGAACCAGTCTCCTTTAACTTCCTGTATTTTTCCACTGTTGGAAACCATTCAGGAAGTACTGATGCTATTAGGTGATACTAATTTATTTAAGCCTTGATGATCTGCTGTTAGTCTCCCGAGCCATCCGCTTTTTCATGACCACTCAGGGCTATTCTAAGAGAATTGTTGGACCAGCACTCCAGCTTATAACATGTCATTAATTAAAATGGTAACTTTTTTTGTCACCACATTTTCTACACTGCTTCAAAATAACAACTTGTATGAGCTTAGGCAATTATAAAGATTCCTCATTTATGATGTGCAATTAATACTGGCCAAGGGATGAACTTATACTCCTCTGTTTTATAATACTACGTAGGAGAAGTATTTCCCAGTCAGACATAAATATCCATTCAGGAATACATTTAGATGAAGGAGGTACAGTTCACATAAAGTCTATTCAAATATTCCCAATTTTCATGCAGATTTTCACCTTAATTCCATCAACTGTTGCATCCCATATCCTTTTAATCTAACTGGCCCATGTTAGGACTTGACCAACAGATTTTGGAATCACAGTGCATTATTCTTCCATGTCAGAGTCCCAGAAAACTTTCTTCTCTGCCCTCTGGCCATTTACCCACATATGTGCATATGGCCTTTGGGTACTCAGCTGGGTGTTGAGCCTGGCTGAAGACTAAGATAAACCTTGAGTCCTACTGATAGTAAATGTATGAACGAGGGAGAAAGGAAAAGCCCTTCTTAAGGTCTAGTGGCAACTAGTAATGTGGAAAGAATGATGGAGTTAGAAAAAATAACCTTTTGCAAACCATTTAGTTGGTAATAATTAAGCCAAGCAAGAATCATTGGTGGATGCCAAAGCTATCGGATGAAAGTTTAATGAGGAACAATACATTTACGTAGTTTCAAGGTATTGTTCATACACATTGCTCATTATTACATAGGGAAAATTTGTAACTTTGCAGTGGAGAAAACTGACGGACACTACCTTAATAAATGATCAGAAACATAAAAATTAATTTGAAGAGTCCTCATAATCTCACCTTCTGGAGAAACCAGTCGTAACAGTTCAGTAACTATCCCTCAGGAATTCTGAAGTTTTTCTGGATATGATGATTGATTGTTCCAGAGACATTTGTTGAGAAGAGTATCCTTTCCCCACTGAATATTCTTTTTTTTTAACATCTTATTGGAGTGTAATTGCTTTACAATGTTGTGTAAGTTCTCCTGTATAACAAAGTGAATCAGCAATACGTATACATATATCCCCATATCTCCTCCCTATTGCGTCTCTCTCCCACCTTCCCTATCCCACCCTCTAGGTGGTGACAAAGCACTGAGCTGATCTCCTTGTGCTATGCATCTGCTTCCCACTAGCTATCTTATTTACATTTGGTAGTGTATATATGTCAATGCTGCTCTTTCACTTCATCCCAGCTCCCTTCCCCTCCCCCCGTGTGTCTCAAGTACTATTCTCTAGTCTGTGCTTTATTCCTGTTCTGCCCTACGTTCATCAGAAACATTTACTTTTTTTAGATTTCATATATATGTGTTAACATATGGTATTTGTTTTTCTCTTTTTGACTACTTCACTCTGTATGACAGACTCTAGGTCCATCCACCTCCCTACAAATAACTCAATTCGTTCTTTTTATGGCTGAGTAATATTCCATTGTATATATGTGCCACATCTTCTTTATCATTCATCTGTCGATGGACACTTAGTTGCTTCCATGTCCTGGCTTTTATAAATAGTGCTGCAATGAACATTGTGGTACATGACTCTTTTGAATTATGGTTTCTCAGGATATATGCGCAGTAGTGGGATTGCTGGTTCATATGCTTGTTCTATTTTTAGTTTTTAAGGGAACCTCCATAGTGGCTGTATCAATTTACATTCCCACCCAACAGTGCAAGAGGGTTCCCTTTCTCCACCACCTCTCCAGGCATTATGTTTTTAGATTCTTTTGATGATGGCCATTCTGACTGGTGTAGGTGATACCTCATTGTAGTTTTTGATTTGCATTCTCTAAGATTAGTGATGCCCTGAGCATCCTTTCATGGTTTGTGGCCATCTGTGTGTCTTCTTTGGAGATGTCATTAGGTCCTCTCGCATGTTTGGATTGGGTTGTTTGTTTTTTGATATTGAGCGCATGAGCGGTTGTATATTTTGGAGATTAATCCTTTGTCAGTTACTTCGTTTGCAAAATTTTCTCCCATTTGAGGGTTGTCTTTTGGTCTTGTTTAGGTTTCCTTTGCTGGCAAAAGCTTTTAAGTGATTAGGTCCCATTTGTTTATTTTGTTTTATTTCATTTCCCTAGGAGGGTCCCCACTGAATATTTCTTGACACTTGTCAGGACATCAATTGATCATATATGTGTGAATCTATTTCTAAATTCTATTTTGTTCATGCGATATCTTTTTTTAAATATTTATTTAGTTATTTTGGCTGCCGCCAGCTCTAGTTGTGGAACGCGGGCTCTTCATTCGCATGCGGGATCTAGTTCCCCGACCAGAATTGAAACCTGGGCCCCTGCAATTGCGGAGCGTGGAAGTCTTACCACTGGACCACCAGGGAAGTCCCTCTCATGGATATCGTACAAAAAATAATAAATGTTTGAAAACTGTAGCTTTATAAGTCTTGAAAGAGGTAATGAAGTCTCTAACTTTTTTCTTGATCAAATTGCTCTGGCTAATCTAAGTCTGTGGGTTGTATTTATATTATTTTAGAATCAGCTTGTCCATTTTTTGGTCTAAATTTCTTTATTGATTGTGATCATGTTGCTTGTACTATGTCCAATTTAAGGAACTACCGAGATGTTTTCTTTGTGCCTAGTGTATGATCAAGTTTTGGGAATGTTCCATGTAACACCTGAGAAAAAAGTAATTCTGTATGATCTGGGTATAGGTTTCTTGCTTTTGTTTTTCTTCTCTCTCCCTCTCTCCTCCTTCCCCCCCGCCTTTCTCTCTCTCTTAAAAGTCTCCCATAGAGACAGCTTTTATTTCTTCTGTTTCTCTGTAGGTTCAGATTAGGTAGCTTTTGGCCTGGGTTACTTTGTGCATAGATATTTACAGATATCTTTATTGTTAATCTTTCATGTGAACAGGGCTGTAACATTACGAAGTATCCCACTTATCTTATATCCTTTTGGAATTCTACTTGTCTGGTATCAGGATTCAATCCCTGCTTTTTTTTAAAAATTTATGGTTTATTTGGTTAAATCTTTGCCCATCGTTTAACTTTAGCTTTTGAAGCCCATTTTAAGCATGTCTCTTGTATACAGCATTGTGTGGGGTTCTGCTTTACAAGGCAATGTGAAAACTTTTTTATTTTAATAGATGAAGTAAGCTATTTATTCACATTATTGTATTACTGGTGGTAATATAAAATAATACAAATATGTCTCAGTCTCTCATTTATCTTAGATGTAATTACTGTGTGTATTTGTTATATTTACTGTGTTTCTTTTTCTACTGTTTCCTCTAAACTTTTTTTGGTAGGTTAGGAAGACTTGTATTTTTATGCTGGTGGTTACCGTTTGTTAATCCTTTTATAGTACTCTTAGTCAACCCTTTTATCTTTCTTTTATTTTCTTTATTATTTATAAAAAATTGTATAATTTAAGGTGTACGCATGATGATTTGATATAGATATTACATAGTGAAATGATTCTACAGTTAAGCTAATTAAATATCAATCTCCTTCATAGGTACCATTTTTTGTGTGGTTTTTAATGAGCGCAACTGAAAATTTACTCTCTTAGTATATTTCGTGTGCAATACAGTGTGAAGTATAGGCATCATGCTTGTAATAGATCCTAGACTTTATTCATTACATAAATGTAACTTATACTCTTTGACCACATCTCCTCTCATTTCCCAATACCTGGGTAACCACATTCTTACTCTTTGCTTCTGATTTAACTTTTAATTTTTTTTTTAGATTCCCCATATTAGTGAGAGAATACAGTATTGTCTTTCTGTCTGACTTATTTCACTTAGCATAATGTCCTCCAGGTTATCCAGTTGTTGAAAATGGCAGGGAATTTTCCTTTTTCTCATGGATTGAATACTACTCCACTCTATATATACTAGATCTGTTGTATCCATTCATTCCACTTTTTTAATGGACACTTAGGTTATTTTCCATATATTGGCTATTGCAAAATATGTTGCAATGAACATGGGAGTGCGATACTATTTTGGCATAGTGATTTCATTTCCTTTGGACATATACCAGAGCAGGACTGCAGGATCATTACAGTAGTCTAGTTTAATTACTTGAGTAATCTTAAACTGTTTTCCATAATGCTTTACCAAATTTACCGTTTTTTTTTTTTGGTAAGGGCCTCTCCTGTTGTGCCTTCCTATGCGGAGCACAGGCTCCAGAGCGGAGGCTCACGGGCCTAGGTTGCTCCACGGCATGTGGAATCTTCTGGACCGGGGTACGAAACCGTGTCCCTGCATTCAGCAGGCGGACTCTCAACCACTGCCACCACAGGGAAGCCCCAATTTTACCTTTTTAAATTAATCTTTTACCATCTAATTTGTCTCTCCTCTGTACCTATGCAGCAGTAAAATGATCTTATTCAGTTTCCCCCTTTCTTTTCTCTTCTCTCCCATATTTTAGTGTATTTTTTCTACTTGTCAGAACCTTAATGTGTTACCTTAATCCTTCAACCATGGACCCCAGCTTTATTTTAGTCTTATCTTTACCGTTAAATATGTATGAAATGCTTACTGTCAGTCTTTTGCCCGAATTTTCCCATTCATTGTTTTTGGTTGAAGCTCATTGTTTACTATAGTGATATCCAGTAACACTTCTTTCAGTGATGGGGAATGTTCGTATCTGTTGCTGTCAGTAATGTCCAGTACTGTAACCAGCCACATGTGGCTAGAGCACTGGAAATGTGCTTTAGTGTGACTGAGGAACTGAATTTTTAATATCCATTTAAGTCATCAAAATTTAAACTCAAATGCCACATGTGGTAGTGGCTACCATATTAAGCAGTGAAGCTCTAGGCAAATTCCTTAGGGAAGGGCACACATATTCTGGCTATTCAAACTTTTTTCTGACGGCATGATACTTAAGGTATCTTGGCTGGATATAGTTTCCTTGTTTGTACTTTCTTCTTAATTTTCTGAAAGTGCTGTTTACTATTGCCTGCTTTCTGTGTTGGTTTTTGAGAAATGGATGGACTGATCTAATTCTTTTGCTTGGAGGGCCCTGAGGATATTTTTCTTGCTTTAAATTCTAATAGTTTTAATTAGGATATATCTCAGAGTGATTGCTCCAAGTCAATTTTCCTGGTACCCAGTGGGCCCTTTGATTGTGTTGAGGTTTGTTTTATGACCAGGATATGGTCTAGCTTGGTGAATATTACATGTATCTTGAAGAAACAGTTAATCTCAGTTTTTGAGTGAAAAGTTCTACAATCTTGGATGATTGGTGGTGTTCAGTTTTTCTGTATCTTTGTTGATTTTCAATCATCACTAAGAGA